>NW_011888838.1:1520659-1525017 GCF_000151845.1 Pteropus vampyrus
TTCTGGGTACGCACAAGCACACTAGGTAAAATTATAGCAACCAGGTGTCAATCAAAGTGACCTCACTTGACAGTGACCTAGGAATGCCTTTGGAATCACCCATCATGGCCCAAAAATAAAGCAGACACTCCCACTTTTGCACCCTTTTTTGCCATTCTGGGCTCCCCTCCTTTTACCCTTCTGGATTCCCCCCCATTTTTGCCCTTCTGGGCTCTCATTTTTGACCCTTTTTGCCCTTCTGGGTTCTCTTTTCGGTGGCCTTTTGTGGCCTTTTTACCCTTTTGTAGTCATTTTGGCCTCTTTGTGTTGGTTACAGCTCCGGGACCATGTGCCTCCTTGGGGCATACTTTGCCTTTCTAAAATATACTTTAGTAACACTGTTGTCTCAATGACCTGTGATTCTTCAGTGCTGTCATTTGAGGAGGAACTGAGAGAAAATGCTAACTACACTCCTGCACAATTGTTACTCTCTCTCTCCCCTCTACCGTTGTGGCAACACTGAACTCCAATTAGCTCCAACACTGACATTTCTAAACAAGGAATGTCAATATACTGTTGTCATTAGTAGTTTTGAACCATATTGCAAGGAATGTGTTATTCATAATAGGAAAAAAAACAAAATTTTGTTAATGATTTTTAGTTTTTTAGAGTAAAGAATTTCTAAGTTTATATCTACACTCATATATCTCTCTCACCTGAATGGCAATATACTATTTTGAGTAAATGCAAAAGCATCAGATTTGTGACTAGGGTGCTGTTAATTGTGTGTGAGAATATGTCACATAAGTAATTTTTGTTTACTGTGTGCATTTTAACAAAACAAACACATAAAAGTGTTGAAAACCTCTAATATGAAAAATTCATTGTAGATTCAATCTCAGAACCTGAAGTTTCTGCTCATTTACTCAGTAATCTTTCTACTTTGACCAGTAATAATCTACATATTTTAGTGTAGCATCTTAAATGTACCCTGGTAACAGAATGCTAAAATGAAAGCTTCAGCTAAGAACGTAAGATGACAAGTGTCAAATATTAAAGTGAGATGTCAAACTAAATTTAAATCTCAAGGTAGGTGGTGAAGAACCTGTTGGATGAATCTTAAACTTCTCACTGACGTTACAAATATAAAAGCATTTCAAGAGCTGTACAAAAAGAAAAAAAGGTTTCTTTTAAAAGAACAAAATTTTTTTAAAAAGAACTTTTTGGTTTATTATGAGTCAAAAAAAAAAAAAAACGCTTAATGATTTAGAAGACAAGCTGTATGCTCAGACACTGAAGTACAAAGCCATCAGGAGAGGGGGGCTGGACAACACTCTCAAAGATATGACTCCATATAAATGTTCATCCACCCTGTCTGTTCACATCTGTGCCCTTATGCTAATATGATTAGCTCACTGCTACTCTCTGTGCTTCCAGAATCTCCATCTTTACATCTTTCTGTTTACTCTCTACTCTCTTTACACAACCTAAGATAATCATTGTGTTTTGATATTCTAGTAATATAAAGGCCAAGTAGATTAAAAGTAAGTAAGTAAGTAAGTAAGTAGATACATAGATAGATAGATAGATAGATAGATAGATAGATAGATAGATAGATATTTTTTTAAAGCCTGAGAGTTGTCCTTTAGCATGGATTCTGTCTATAAACTCATCAATGATTACAATCTACTACTATAGTGTAATGGGCATTCCGTCACCAGAGCTCTCACCACCTACCCCAAACAAAGCTTTGCACTTGAGGCTGCATATTGAATTACAGGTCTGAAGAAAGAGTCTTGCCCCTTCACCAAGCTGAACTAAATTGGATCAGCTGGAAACTTCCCCAGGAACAGAGGCAGCCATGCACAAGCACCACAATATACCCCTATTAAATTCTTCCAGTTTAATGATGTTCTTTATTAAATAATAAAGACATTTTACTATATACTTCAGCTTCATGTAACATTTAATTTTGATATTCGTGTCTTCTAGACTATTAATGAATTTTTTTTGCAAGAAACTACAGGGTATTTATTGATTTTGAAATTATTTGAAAAATAGACCTCGAGGAAAAGACTATTATGGTTGATAATATAATAATTATATTCAGAGACAACCCACTTCTTTGGCCAATGGCAGAATATAAAGATTACCCACCCGATACAAATTTTTTTTAAATTAATTTATTTATGTTTTTATGGTGACATTGCTAAACAAAACCAATAAGTTTCATACATATACTTTAACAGTAAGGCATATATATATTTACACTGTGTGTTCACCTCCCATAGTTAAATTATTTCTGTCACCACATATTTGACCCCCTTTACCCTGTCTACCCACCCCCGCCCCCGCCAAACCCCTACCCTCTGGTAACCACTGAGTCCCTGTCCACGAGTCTCTGTTTGTTTTTCCTGTTCATTTGTTGCTTTTAGGTTTAAATCCCACATATAAATGATATCATGTAATTTTCAACTATTTCTGTCTGGGTTAATTCACTTAGCATGATTATCTCGAGATCCATCCATGTCACAAATGTCAGTATTTCATCTCTTCTTATAGCTAAGTAATATTCCATTGCATATATGCACGACCGCTTCTTTAGCTAATCATCTATTGTAGGACATTTCGGTTACTTACATGTACTGGCCACTGTGAATAATGTTGCTATGAACATCGGTTTGCAAATATCTTTTCGAATATGGATTTTCCAGTCTTTGGGGAAATTCCTAGTAGAAGGATCGCTGGATCATATGGTAGATCAATTCATAGTTTTTTGAAGAAACTCCGTACTGTTTCCATAGTGGCTGTATCAATTTGCAATCCCACCAGTAGTGTATGAGGGTTCCTATTTCTTCGCATCCTCTTCTGCATTTGTTATTACTTGTCCTGTTGATTATAGCTATTCTAACAGGTGTGAGATGGTATCTTATCGTGGTTTCTATTTGCATTTTCCTACTAACTTGCGATGTTGAGCATCTTTTCATATGTTTGCTGGCCATTTGTATGTCTTCATGAGAGAAATGTCTGTTCAGATCCTCTGCTCATTTTTTGATTGCATTGTTTAATTTTTTGTTGTTATTAAGTTGTATGAGTTCTTTGTATATTTTGGATATTAGGCCCTTATCGAAGGTATTGCTTGCAAACATATTTTCCCATTCGGATGGTTGTCTCTTTGCCTTGTTGACGATTTCTTCTGCTGAACAAAAGTGTTTTAGTTTGATGTAGTCTCATTCATTTATTTTTTCTTTTACTTCCCTTACTTTTGAGGTCAAATTCATAAAATATTCTTTAAGGCCAAGGTCCTTGAGTTTAGTTCTTATGTTTTGTTCTATGCAATTTAGTGATTCAGGTCTTATATTCAGGTGCTTAATCTACTTTGAATTAATTTTGCTGTGTGGTGATAGACA
Source organism: Pteropus vampyrus (assembly GCF_000151845.1). NCBI lineage: Eukaryota > Metazoa > Chordata > Mammalia > Chiroptera > Pteropodidae > Pteropus > Pteropus vampyrus. Next base: position 1,524,049 of record NW_011888838.1, read on the forward strand.
ACAGTCTAGTTTTATTCTTTTACAGATGGCTTTCCATGTTTTCTCAGCGCCATTTATTGAAGAGGCTTTCCATTCTCCACTGTATGTTTTTGGCCTTTTTGTCGAAAATTATTTGCCCATATAAATATGGATTTACTTCTGGACTCTAGATTCTGTTCCGTTGGTCCATGTATCTGTTTTTCTGCCAATCTCATGTCGTTTTCATTACTGTCACTTTGTAGTATAATTTGAAATTGGGCAGGTTCATTCTTTTTTCTCAGGATGGTTTGGCAGTTCGAGGTCTTTTGTGCTTACATACAAATCTGATTTTTTGTTCTATTTTTTAAAATAATGCCGATGAGATTTTGATGGAGACTGCATTAAATCTGTATAATGCTTTAGATAATATAGTAATTTTTACTATGTTGATTCTTCCAACCCAAGAACATGGAATATCTTTCCATTTCTTTGTATCTTTTTTGATTTCTTTTAATAGAATCTTATAGTTTTCATTCTATAGGTCCTTAACATGTTTCATTAGATTTATTCCTAGGTATTTTATTCTTTTTGTTGTAATTGCAGAAGGAATTATTTTTTCCACTTCTTTTTCTGACGCTTCATTATTACAGAATAGGAATGCTATAGATTTTTGAACGTTGATTTTATACCCAGAAACTTTACTGTATTTTTTTTTATTGTTTCTAGTAGTGTCCTTGTGGAGTCTGTAGAGTTTTCTATGTAGAGAATCATGTCATCCGCAAATAGTGACAGTTTGATTTCTTCATTTCCTATTTGGAAGTCTTTTATACCTTTTTCTTGCCTGATTGACCTCGCTAGAACTTTCAATATTATATTGAATAACAGTGGAGATAGTGGACAGCCTTGCCTTGTTCCTGATCTTAGAGAGAAGGTTTTTAGTTTCTCACCATCAAGTATAATGTTGGCTAAGGGTTTGTCATATATAGCCTTTATTATGTTAAAGTACTTTCC
>NW_011888838.1:1527481-1528926 GCF_000151845.1 Pteropus vampyrus
AGTCGTCCATTTTCTTCTGTGCATGCCTTATCTCATTCCCCTTTGTGAATTTGGATCTTTGAATCCTCCCCTGTTCAGTCATCATTGTCTCAATTTGTCCCTATGTATGCTGAACGTTCATTAATATCTTGTTATAGCAATTCTCTTCTTATTGTTTAAGCTTATAATGCCCTGTTCTTAGTAAGGGTTGCAATCCTCTGCTTCTATTTGCCTGCTAGTTGCCTTACTATTAATGTTTTTTTTGTTTGTTTGTTTGTTTTTGTCATTTGTTTTAGGTGAGCTGACCCCTTTCAGTATTTCTTGTAGTGCAGGCCTCGTAGTGGAGAATTCCCTCAATTTTTGTATGACTGGAAAGGTCTTTATCTCTCCTTCATATCTAAAGAGGAGCTTAGCTGGATACATTCATTATTCTAGGCTGGTAGTTCCTTTCACTTAATAGTTTAAATATTTGATTTCATTCCTGTCTGGCTCGTAAGGTCTGCACTGAGAAGTCTGATAATAATCTAATGGGTTTTTCTGTATAAGTTACTATTTTTTTCTCCCTGGCTGCCCTGAGAATTCTGTCTTGTTGTTGATTTTTGATAATTTTAATTCAATGTGTCTTGGAGAAGGTGCATTTGGGTTAAGATAATTGAGTGTTCTATTGACTTCTTGAATTCCAAGCTCCAGCTGATTCCTTAGCTTTGGGAAATTTTCGTCAACTATTTGTCTAAAAATGCTTTCTAGTTCCTGCTCCTTTTCCTTGCCTTTGATAATGCCGATTATTCTTATGTTTCCTCTCCTGATGGTATCAGCTAGTTCTTATATTTCTTTCATTCTTTTTTATTCTTTGGTTTCTCTCTTCTTCCTTCTGATTTATTTCTAGATTTCTGTCTTTAATATAACTGATCCTTTCCTCCATTTGTTCGAATCTATTTCCCAAGCTCGTTATTTCATTTTTCAACTCTTACAGTGTGTTCTTCATCTCCACAAGGTTTATTTGGTTCTTTTTGAGAGTTTCAATCATCTTGCCAAAGAATTCATTCTGCTCATTCAATTCCTGAAATTGTTTGTACGACTTGTTTCAGAACGCACTGAGAATTTTCAGAAGTACCATCGTAAATTCTCTGTCATTTAAGTTGCATATTTCTATGTCTGTAAGTTTATTTTCTGGAGATTTTTCTCTTTTTTTCTGAGATGTCTTGTCACCTTGGTTGCCCATGGTGTTTAATGGACTATTTCTCTGCCTGGGCATTAATGGAAGTGTATTCAGCTTTTTTTCCAGAAAGAGGATTTATTATATAAAGGTCTCTCTTTAGCCTGTTGCAAAGAAAGCGTTTTTCTTTTGGTTTCTAGTAGGTAGCATCTAAGCCTCTTGGACTCCTGCTTTATGAAGTATTAGCAATGTCTTTTTTTTCTTATAAATATTTAATTGCGCTTACTACCCTCAGTCTCAATCTCTGTCA
>NW_011888838.1:1528976-1529569 GCF_000151845.1 Pteropus vampyrus
TGGACTCCTGCTTTATGAAGTATTAGCAATGTCTTTTTTTTCTTATAAATATTTAATTGCGCTTACTACCCTCAGTCTCAATCTCTGTCAGTGTTAGTGACAGTTTCAGTAGCGTTCGCTCAGATTCCCCTGGGCTCCGCAGTGATGGATCTCAGAGGTTATGGGGGGAGGGGTCCTCTGGGTTGGGAGTTGGGGTCTGTGCCTCAGCCTCTGTTTTGCAACCACAGCTGGCAAAAATCGACTTTTGTTTCTCTGCCGATCGCTTCTCTGCTTTCTGCCTTTATGACTGGGCCCTGTCGCCGGTTGCACGGAGCTCACAGCACTCCCAGGCAGGGCTGTTCAGGGAACTCACCGCACCTTCTCCCCTCCCCCTACTCCTCAGTGAGATCCAATGTCTGCAAGAGGCAGCTTCTTTATTTCTCCCAGTCCACTGTCCGACACCCTGGGCTCTTGCATGCAGATTCCATGCTCAGACGTGCTGGTATGCAGTTTGTGTGTTTTTTGTTGAGTTTTAGATGTTCAGCTTATTGTTGTTTCAAGGGGAGAGATCTGGAGACGTCTCTCACTCTGCCATGTTTCTCCAAACTTTTTAA
>NW_011888838.1:1530885-1540834 GCF_000151845.1 Pteropus vampyrus
TAACACATTAAAAGTTTCATACACATGATCAAGTGGGATTTATGTTTGGAATGCATGAATGGTTCTACACATAAAAATCAATAAATGTGGTATACTACATTAACAAAATAAAGATAACAATCATATGCTCACCTCAGTAGATGTAGAAAACATATTTGACAAAATTTAACGTTCTTTTATGATAAAAACTTTCAACAAGAATTAGATTAGTTCAATATAACAAAGGCCATATATGACAAGCCACAGCTAACATCATATACAACATTGCAGAGCTGAAAATGTTTCTTCTAAGATTAGGAACAAGACAAGGATGCCCACTTTTACCACTTCTCAACATACTACTCAGAATTGCTAGCTATAGCAATTAGGTAAGAAAAAGAAATGAAAGACATCTAGATTTTAAAGGAAGAAGTAAAATTATGTGTTTGCAAATGACATGGTCTTATATGTAGAAAACCCTAAAGATTCCACACACACACACACGAAAAACCTATTAGAGCTAATAATCATATTCAGCAAGGTGTCATGTGACAAAATTAACATACAGAAATTAGATGTATGTCTGTACACTAATAACTAACAATATATAAATGAAATTGAGAAAATATGTTCACTTATGAAAGTATCAAAAATAATAAAATATTTAGGCCTAAACTTAAGCAAGGAGACAAAAGACACACTAAAAACCACAAAACATTGCTGAAAGAAATTAAAGATACACATAAATAAAAGGACATCCTGTATCTATGAACTGGAAGACAATACTGTTAACAGTGTTCATACTATCCAAAGTGATTTACAAATTCAATACAATTTCTACCCTCCCAACAGCATTTTTCACAATTTTTTTTAAATTCTAAAGCTCATATGTAATCACAAAGGACCAAAATAGCCAAAGTAATCTTGAGAAAAGACAAAGCTAGAGCCATCAGGCTTCCTGACTTCAAAACATGTTGCAAAACTACAATAATCAAAACAGTATAATCCTGGCATAAAAACAGATGTATAAACTAATGGAACAGAATAGAGAACTTGGCAATAAATCTATCTATATATGGTCAAATGATCTTTGACAAGAATGACAATGACAACACAATGGGAATAGGATAATCTCTTCAACAAATGGTGCTGGAGAAACTGGATATCCACACAAGAGAATGAAGTTGGATACATCTCATACCACACACAAAAATCAACTCAAAATTGATTAAAAACTTAAATGTAAGACCTGAAACTATAATATTTTTAGAAGAAAGCAGAGGAAAAATTTCATGATATTGATTTTGACAATTATTTTTTGGATGTGACACCAAGAACACAAGTAACAGAAATAAAAAATAGAGAAATGGGACTACATTAAATGTAAGAGCTTCTTCACAGCAAAGGAAAAAAAAAAAAACAGTAAGATGAACAGCAACCTACAGAATAGGAATAAATATTTGCAAACCTTATACTTAATAACAGGCTAATATCCAAAATATATATGGAACTCTTACAATTGTACTGTTAAAAAAAAAAAAAGAATAACATCAAGATCCTGATTTAAAAATGTGCAAAAGACTTGAATTTCTCCAAAGAGACATACAAATGGCTAATAGGTACATGAAAAGATGCTGAACATCACTAATCATTAGGGAAATTAAAATCAAAATTGTAATCAGATGTCACCTCACACGTTAGGATGACTATTATTAAGAGAGAGAGAGAGAGAGAGAGAGAAGGGAAGGAGGGAGGGAAGAAGGGAGGAAAGAAGGAAATAGCAAATGTTGGTGAAAACATAGATAAATTGGAATATTTGTGTAGTTGGTGGGAATATAAAATGATATGGCTGTTATGAAAAACAGTATAGAAGTTCCTCAAAAACTTAAAAATAGAACTACCATATGATCCAAAAAATCCACTTCTGAGTATTTAAACTAAAGAACTGAAAATCAATTCTCCATGAAATATTTGCATTCACTTTTTATTGCAGCATTATTCACAATATCCAAGAAAAGAAAAAAATCTAAATTCCCATCAATGGATGGATAAAAAATGTAATTATATATGCAAATGTAATATATATATAATGTAATACATGTGTAATATATACATATAATGTAATACAGCCATAAACTATTTTTCAGCCTTTAAAAAAGAAGGAAATCTTGTCATAGCCTATACAGTATGGATAAACCTTGACAGAATAAGGCAGTCACTAATGGACAAATACTGCATGATTCCACTAATATAAAATATCTAAAGTAATCAAACTCTTAGAAACAGAAGAGAGAATGGTGCTTGCTGGGTGCTAGGGATGGGGGTGTGTGAAAATTGGGAGTTGCTATTCACTAAGTATAGGATTTTAGTCAAACTAGATGAAAAAGTTACATGAATATACTATTGCTGATTAATAAATGTTGATAATTGCTGACAATTATAAAGTCTCAAAAGATGTCAATAAAATGAGTAACTGAGCCAAGAACCAGTAATTAATTGTTGTTCTTATTTAAACCAATAGTAAAATTCCCCAGTGAGGTAGTTGTTTGAAAGTTTCATGATGATATCTTTGTAACCCACTGCTCATTATTAATTTTTGTTGATGCAACTGGTAAAAGACCTATTACTATTATTATTTCCTCACATACTAACATTCATTCAAAACTATTTTCTCACACCTAACATCAGTTACCTTAATGATACCTAATAAACCAAATATATTAATACCATACGACTGTATAGCATTAACTGAGATTATACATACATGCTAAAACATGAACAATATCTGAATTCTAGTACAGATTTCCCTTATTAGCTTTGTGACCTCAGGCAAAATACTTAACCTTCTCTGAGCTTACTTCTCTCACTAGACGAATGAGGATGAAAAACTGAGTGCCTTCTAGTAGTAGTGTTTTTCCCTAAGTAACCTGAACTGGGCCTTCTTGCTTCTGCCTTGTAGCACATTTCTACATATCATCACATTCAACTAATAAAAGTCTCCTACTCCAAATGCACTGAAATGTATTTTTATTCAAAGGTCTTAGGATGGACAAAAGGTGATACATCACATGACACAAAGTAATAGGCTCTAGAATTTCTCTTTGTTACTTTCTGTTCTCAAATATCTCCTCTCTCTGACCCTATTTTTGATTTCCAAAGATCTTTTCTCCCAAAACCCCCTTCAGTGTTCCAGCACTGGATTTTACTGTTATACACTTTCTCCATACCTCTCCACACTGTGTTGTGTAGATAAGTTTAGCTTTTAGATTTTAATCAATTCTTTTTACCCATTATTCCCATCAGCCCTCACAGAGCAAAGTAGGCAAACATTTATAACTTAATTCTTTTCCTTCTATATGTATGAAATTTTCAAATGTTGCCAAAAATTCTCTGTGTCTCAATTCTGATCCAATCATGCATAACATTGAACATAATCCCAAGGAATATCCTTGTAAAGAGACTCACGGCTTTGGCAGTATCAATAGTAGCCTTACTGCCAGACACAAGATGTGTAATTAAAATGGATGACACAGTGTTTTTTCTCTTAGGCAAAAATGCTGGTTGTTGAGAGAATATATTGCAGAGCCAGATCTTGGCTGAGAAACAGGAAATAATAAGTGAGTTAGGGTTATAATTTTTTCTGTTTCCAGGAGATTCTTCAATTGTATTTCGGGCTCAAAATAAGATAAACTCTTCTTAACCAAATTGCTTTTAGAAATAAGTTGCAAAATTTCTTACCAAATATTACATTAAACGAATTACCAATACTTTGAAAACGATCTTCTTATCATTTGACTTCTTTTGTTTTTATCTACTTATGTATTTATCGGAAAATAAACTGTTTAGTTATTATTACATGTACTTAGAGATATAATCTCTAAAAGAATAATCCCAACGATATGGAAAAAACTGAACTGATTTCATGTATCACAGAGTAAGACACTAAAATGATACAAAGATTTATCTAAAGATTAAATTGAATGGCTAGTACTTCACATTTCCCCCTTACTAGCTAATCTGGTTAAAAAACTGTCCTAGGTATAATACAAGTTTCAGAGACTTTTGACATTTCTAGGCATTATTATTAGTTTTAGTTGAATCTGCAAATTTACCAAAAGTACTTCGCAATTATTATTGACCCAAATAGTTAGAATATACTTTCAGTCAACTCAGTTATTCAATAGTTTGTCCTTTCACGAATTGAGGAGGCAGTTATAAACTTTTCTAAATTGAATACTATTTTCTTCCCTATGCCGAGAATTTCAGACTTCCAAAACAACTCATGCTTTCCTTCTATAGTGTGACACGTGCGCGCGCGCGCGCGCGCACACACACACACACACACACACACACACACACAAGTTCTTATTTCCTCTTATTCTCTGGAAGCATGTCTCGTTAACTCTCGATTCTTCTGATTTATTGGATTTCTCAGTAGAGGTATCTATTAACAACCAAAAGAAAAATTCTACTTAGCTGTACCTGAATGCCAGTTCTGATGCCCAATACTCCTCTGGCTCCATTTACATGAAATCATTCTACTCACAGCCCCTAATGAAGGGGTAGCCCTAAATTTCCATAACATGTACAACTTGCCTGAGCTCTTTCTTAGACAAACCAGAAACAGATACTTAATTCAAGTTCAACGATAATAGGTTCTCCAGAACACATGAGGTTGCCTGTGATAGCAAGCTAAGCTTAATTAAGTTGACATTCTCTAGCATGTCAGCTTGGAGAGAACTGAGAAATTGTTGGAGAACAATTACTTACAGATGATCAAGAAGGTATAATCAGGGCATGAGGCAGGAAATCTGAATCTAGAAATAAGCATCACAGAGAATCAAATATATGAGGACAAAGAAGATATAAGGTATCAACAAGTTGAGTGGAGAAAAAAGGATAAAAACTGAGTCAAAAGCAAAAAACAAAAGAATAGAAATAAGGAGAATAAATAAATTCATGATTAGAGAGAAAATAGAAGCTAGCTAGTTAATGACTAAATCGAAGATATATGCCCTTTTCTATTTGAATTACCACACTATTATCTTATCTGTAGCCCAGTTGTTATGCTTGCCCTTTAGGATCCGTCGATTCTCCACACAACAGTTAGTGTAGTCTTCTAAGTTAGGCATCCTGTCATGTGACACCCTTACTCAGAATCCTCCAAGAACTTCCCATTATATCAAGAATAAAATCTAAGGTCTCACATGAGCTACCCAGTTGCTATTGCTTCAACAAAACTTGAACCACTTGCTCCTGCTCACTTAGCAACTACTTGAAATGTTTTGTCTCTAGATCTTTTCTTTACTGAGAACTCTTATCCAATGCCATCTCTTCTGAAAGGATGTCCCTGACCACCTACTCGAAAGCATCGTCAATATCCCTCGAACCCTCTACTAGTCACTAACTCATCACCTGGTTTTATTTTTTTTTTAGCACGTGTCACTAGCTGCAGTTCTATTTGTTTACTGGTTAAGGTCTGTTGTCTTTCCCTGCCATGAGAATGTAGGCAAAGATCTTGCCTGTATCTCCAGTGCTTAGAATATGGTATTTAAGAAATATTTAAGAAAATATTTAAGAAAAGATATTGAAGAAAAAAAATGATGAAGAGATGAAAAGAGAGGAAGAAGGAAAGAAGAGAGGGATGAAAAAAGAGAACGAAGGAAAGTATGTGGAAGAAGGAAAGAAGTTTCTGGAAGAAATTCCCAGTGCTGATTTGCAGTCTCTCTTATTTCAGATGCTGCTTTTCCTTAAAGAGTTCTTGAATTTTCTACAATTCTACAGTTCCTGTTTAGTCTGTGACCAGATAGTTCATATTTTTCTGGTTGTCTGATGTGCACAAAGCATTATAATAAATACTCGCTAACATGAAGTACCTCGTATAAATTTCAATTTCTTCTTAATACAAGAAGAAAAATCCTTATAATAATGTCAGAGAAAAACTGACCATTTAAGAATAAAAGAGCTGTACCTAGTTCACTAATCAAAAAGAAAAAGTTCAAATAATTATATTTCTTTTTAATTTTTATTATCCTGTCATATGAATTATTTCACCTAGTTAAGTTTCTCCTTAAAATGAAAATATGTTCATGTTGAAATTTTTAGAAAGTATAGAAAAGCACAAAGAAAAAATAAAAACCTACCGTAATCTTACCACCCAATCATGATCACTGATGTTTTTGCATGCACTTTAAATAAAAGTGAAATTATAATATACATAATTATTTATAACATGCTACTTCACTCATTAACATATCGATAATTTTCCATGTCTTTAAATATTCTTCTATACACTTGTTTTTCATGTCTGCAGTTGATTTCATACAACATAAATCATTTTATATAATTTACCATTATGTTTTACATTTAGATTAGTTGAGATTTCCACAAATATAAATAATGTTGAGATAAACTTTTATAAAACTAAGTTTTTATATTCATTTATGATTTTCTCTTAGGATAAATTCAAGGAGTTATTTTTGCCATGTGTTATTTTGTCTTCTGAATCACAAACAACTATAAAATACTAAAAGTTTAACAATCAAATTAAATCAAATTACACTTATTTTAAAAGAACTAAAGTGGGTAGGTATATTTGTATACATCGTGAAATAGCTGCATTTTTTTTTTACGATATTGTAAAACAGTGCAGGTATAATGATAAGTTTAGATAGTAGAAGAGAAAGATACTGTCTCAAAATATGCACAAAGTAATGTTAGCAGGAACTAGATGAGCTTTTTAAAACTATTTGGGATTTTTAAAAACTTACTGTAAGGAAAGAAATATAAAGTTACATTGCCAATCAATAACAGATTAGTATTTTTTTTTACAATAATAGATACCTTTAAGATTTGTCCATAAACATATATTACAAACTTTAATAAAAACAAACAACAACAACAACAACAAAAAAAAAACTCTGAACATTTCTATTGATTTACTATCAGAGTTTATGTTTTTTTAATTTAAGCGAGACAACCAGGAAAAAGGAAGAGGAGACTAGATGAAGAAAGAAACTTTCTTTTCCATACATTTTTAAAAGAAGCCCTAGGTTTAAAATCCACTAGATGAAGAACTACTTTACACGCTGAAGAGGATAGGCCCTCCTTAATCAGAGATGACACAAAATCAAGACTTTTCAGGCAATACCTGAAGTAAAGAGTAAGTATTTTGACAATGTCAGTATCTGCAAACATCTCCTAGTGCCACCAGGTAAAAAATAATCACCATCAGCAGTACCTAATGCTTATTCAGCTAGTCACGGACCTAAATGACCCTTACTCAGATTTCTGCTGCAAGATTTATAGAGGTAAAAAAATTGAAATTCAGCTAAAAAAGAAAAGTCACTAAAAAAGAAAAGAATCAAAATCAGATATGTGATCACCAATAATTGATGATATCTAAATTGCCAAATAGCAAGCAGTAGGTAGTGATCTATTTATTGTTTGGGGTCTTGTTATGTTTTATGAAAAGTATTCTTTAAATATGTAGATACAGTATGTGTATAGTTAAACCAAGTAGAATGCTAAAGTCAGTGTGACAGCTGATATTGACTATCTCTTCTAAATTCTGCTTCTTTAATGATATCAGTTGGTAGCTGAAAACTGGCCATAAAAGATGTATTTAAATGGAAATTTTTCTTTTTCTTTTTATCATAATGTCAATTGTTAATTTACATTATTTATCATAATGTCAATTGTACTGACACTGCTGGAAATTTAACTGTATTTTTGTGAATTATATATTCAGATATACATTCTTATGATGGATAAAATAAAGTATAAAATAATAAAATAACTAGGGGCAGGCTACACTGGTTAATAATGTTACAATTAGACCCAGAAAGCAAATTTCCAATACAGACCCTTCGATGTGAGCAAAAAGGCACTTGATTTTTCATTTAGCTACATCATGTGCTGGAATGATAATTTATAAATGCACTTTCTTTAATTACCCAATTTTACTGAGATATTTTTTACATAGAGTGAAATACACCTTTCTTAATACAGTTCATGAGTTTGAACAGATGTATAACCCATGCAACTAACAACAAAATCAAGATATAGAGCATTCCCATCACCTCTGAAAGCTCTCTTGTTTCCTTTCCAGCCAAATCAAAAACACTTCTGTACTCCCTGCTCAGATCTCCTCAGTTCTAATTTCTAATATCATAGATAGATTTTATTTTTTCTAGATCATCTAAATGGAATTATACAGTAAGTACACTTTTGTCTTTGACTTATTTCCCTCAAAATAGTATTTTGAAAATTCATCCTTGTGTGTTTAGTAGTTCTTTTAAAAATATACTTCATTTAGAAATAGTTCCAAATTTATAGAAAATTTACAAGAATCGGAATAAGAACATACACAGAAAAAAACTGTATACCTACCTCTTAGCCAGATCCATTTGTCAAAGGCCTTTGCCTATTTGTTGTAACATTTGTGTGTGCTCTCTCTTGTTTTATACAAACACACATACATATGTCCATATACATATGCATGCATGTACATAAATATCTCTATGTATACATTTTATATAATATATAATATTTTTCTCAAACATTTTAGAAGTTACATGCATCATGGTTCTTTGCCAGTATATGCTGTTGGCTACCTAAAAATAGGTATTCTCTTACAAAATCACATTATATTCAGTAAATTTAACATCAATAAGATTCTTTAGTAAACTACCCCATATTCTAATTTTGTCAATAGACTCAGTTATGTACTCTATGCTGTCTTTCAGCCCCATACAAGGTCCAGTCTAGAATCAGACTTCTTTCTTATATAGTGCAGAGAAGTATTCCTTTGCATGCGATATTTAAGTTGTTTATTCTTTTGTTGAAGGATATTTGAGTTATTTCAAATCTAAGGCTGTCACAAATAAAACTGCCATAAACATTTTTGTCTACATTCTTTTGAATACATATATTATCATTCTCATGAATGAATAACTGTGAAATTGTTGAGTCAAAGGTAGGAGATATTTGACTTCATAAGAAATTGCCACATACTTTTCTAAAGAAGTTGTACAATTTTATAGGCCTCAGAATATGTTAGCATTCCAGGCACTCCATACTCTCATAAACATTTGTTGTTTGTCAGTCTTTAAATTTTAACAATCCAGAAAAATGTAAATCCAGAAAAATTTCTGTGGTTTACTTAATAATTCCCTGATGAAATATCTCATGGCTTATTGGCTATTTTTATCCTTTTGTAATGATCTGCTTAAGTATTTTCCCATTCTTTTATTAATGTTTTTCTCTTTATTAATGATTTATAGAAGTTCATTATGAATTATTTATGAAAGACCTTTGTCAGATATATTTTTTGCAAAGATGTCTTTTGATTAGGAAAAGTTTTAATTTTAATTAAGTATACTTATTTATTTATTTCATTTCCCTGTCTAAAAATTATTTGCTTAATCTAAGGCCTAGACCTTTTTTTAAGTTTTAGCTTAACATAATTAGGCTTATGATCTGTATTGAATTAAATTCTGGTAATGGTATTTAAGAGTCAACATCCTCAGAAGGTAAAGGGGAGTGGAGAGAGAGGAGGTAGATGGGGTAAAATGGGTCAAAAATGTGGTGACATAAAGAAATCTAACTATAGGAGGTGAATACATGATGTAAATATATATATATGCCTTACTGTTAAAATGTACAGTTGAAACTAACGGATTTCATTAATCAATGTCACCATAAAAAATAATTAATTAGCTAATTAATTAATTAAAAAAGAAAAAAGAAATAAGATTCTACAGCCATGCCACCCTGAACGTGCGCGATCTCTTCTGATCTCAGAAGCTAAGCAGAGTCAGGCCTGGTTAGTACTTGGATGGGAGACCACCTAGGAATACCAGATGCTATAGGTGTTTAAAAAAGAAAGAAAGAAAGAAAAAGAAATAAGAAAAGAAATAAAAGAGTAGATCTCAAGTGTTCTCATGAAAAAGAAAGTAACTGTGTGAGG
>NW_011888838.1:1541313-1541622 GCF_000151845.1 Pteropus vampyrus
AATTCAATTTTATTTTTATAAATTGATTTTGTATCATGGGGAGATGTTACATTCAATCTTTATGCTCTTTATTTCTTTTTTTGAATTATTGCACCCGTAGTATTTTTCAGAACAATGTTGAGTACAACAGTGAGAGCAGACACTCTTGCCTTTTTCCTGATCTTAGGGAAATTTATTCAAAACTTCATCATTAAGAATGATAACTATAGATTACTGTAGATGACTTTTATCAGGTTGAGGACATTCTATTTTTAAATTGCTGAGAGTTTTTATTATCAATGGATAGCAAATTTTATCAAATATGTTTTG
>NW_011888838.1:1541672-1542839 GCF_000151845.1 Pteropus vampyrus
TGTAGATGACTTTTATCAGGTTGAGGACATTCTATTTTTAAATTGCTGAGAGTTTTTATTATCAATGGATAGCAAATTTTATCAAATATGTTTTGTTTTAGTATAGTTTATTTTTTGTTGTTTTTTTTTGCATCTACTACATCTGTATGATTTTTCTCCTTTATTCTACAAATACGGTGAATTGTATTATACAGATATAGCACTAATAAGATATAACTTATTTTTTAAAGTCCACAATATTAAGTGTACAATTCAATTCTTTTGATCAAATATATACATGAAGTCTTATAATAGCCACCACAATCATTATATAGAATATTTCCACGGTTCCAAAAAATTATTTTGTGCTCCTGTTCCCTCACATCAGTCAAACTCTGCTCTCACTTTTGGCTCTGATAATCACTTTCTGGTCCAGAATTTTGTAAATGGAATCATACAGTATAGAATTTCTTGTGTCTGGAGCATTTCGGTAAAACAATGCCTTTGAGAAAATACTTCCTTATTGAACTGAATTGACACATTTATCAAATATCAATTAACTATATATGTGTGGGTCTATTCTTTCTCATGGACCTATAGTATTCTTGCACCAATGCCAAACAGCTTAGATGACTATCACTTTAGAATTAATCTTAGAATCTGTAGTTTACGTTCTCTGACTTTGTTCCTCTTTAAGAAATTATTTTATAAAGTCTAAATTGTTTGCTTTTTCATATCAATTTTAGCATGTGCTTGTCAATTTTTATTTTAAAATGTGCTTAAATATTGAGTAGGATTGCTTTGAATACATAGATCAATTTGCAGAGAATTGGCACGTTAATAATATATAGTCTTCCAGTCTATGGACTTGGGATATTTCTTTCTTTAGTTAGGTTTTTCAAAATATCTCTTAACTACACTTTGTATTTTTAGTATACAGGTATTTCTCATCGTTTATAAAATATTTCAAAGAAATCATATTTCTATGCATCCTCATTTAGGATTGTTTTCTTGATGAATTGATTTATCAAATTGATATTTCCCTATTTATCTGTAGTAAAATTCCTTGTCCTCATCCACTATGCCCAATATTGGTATGAACAACTCCAGATTTCTTTTGTATATCTTCTTCTTTATTTATTTTTATTTCATCTTTTGCTTTTCATTCACTCTGCACCTTAATATGTA
>NW_011888838.1:1543629-1546064 GCF_000151845.1 Pteropus vampyrus
TTAGACATTTATATAACTTAAGAAGTGATCACTCCAAAATCTAGTATCCATCTGGCACCATACATAGTTATTACAGTATTATTGACTATATTTCTTATGCCGTACGTTACATCCCCATGACTATTTTGTAACTACCAATTTGTACTTTTTAATCTCTTCCTGTTTTTCACCCATCCCCTAAACTCCCCTTCCATCTGTCAATAATTAAAATGTTTTCTGTATCTATGAGTTAGTTTCTGTTTTGTTTGTTCCTTAACTTTGTTTCTTAGATTCCACATATAAGTGAAATCATGTCATTTGTCTTTCTCTGTGTGACTTACTCCATTCAGCAAAATACTATCCAGGTCCATCCATGTTGCTGCAGATGGCAAGAGTTCATTGTTTTTTATGGCTGAATAATATTCCACTGTACATATGTGCTACTTCTTATTTATCCATTTATCCATTGATAGACACTTAGGTTGCTTCCATATCTTCACTATTGTGCATAAAGCCGTAATGAACATATGGATGCATATGTCTTTTCAAATTAGTATTTTGGATTTTTTTGAATAAATACCCAGAAGTGGGATTAGTGAGTCCTTCTTTCTCTCTTGTTATAGCCTTTATTTTAAAGTCTACTTTGTCTGATATAAGTATTACCACCCTAGCTCTGGGTTGGTTTTTCATTCGTTTCCATTTTCATGAATTTTTTTGTTTTATCTTTTTGCTTTCGGTCTGTTTTTTCTTTGATTTGAAGTGAGTCTCTTGAAGGCAGCTTATGTAAGGGCCTTGTTTTCTTATCCATTCAGCTACCTTATCTTTTAACTGTGGTTTAACATTTACATTGTAATGTAAATGTTACCATTTACATTTAAAGTGATTGTTGATATATATGGAGTTATTGTCATTTTATTTTTCATGTTTTGTTATTTTTTCTTCTTCTTTTTAAAGAAGTCACTCTAATATTTCTTGTAATACTGTTTTGGTGGTGATAAACTCCTTAACTTTTTCTTGTCTGGGTAGCTCTTTAACTATCCTCTCATTCTAAATGATAGCTTTACTGGGTTGAGCAATCTAGATCCTTGCTTTTCATTACTTTATCTTTAATCTTTGATATTTTAATTATGATGTGTCTTGGTGTGGGCCCGTTTGTGTTCATCTTGTTTGAGACTCTGCACTCCTGGGCTTGTACGTTTATTTTCTTCACCAGGTTATGGAAGGTTTCCATTGTTGTAGCCGCCAGCCCCCAATAGATACACAGACCACCAGAAACGAGTTAGTTATAGGAAACACACTCTTTATTCAGCCAGCTGGGTCTGCTAGAGGTATGCAGACCCCAAATTAAGCAGCCCCGAAATGCAGAGGTACAGGGTTTTTAAGCCCTAAACTCCATTCCTCATTCTGTCTGAACACAAAAGTCTGTTTTTCTTCTATTTACTAACTGTCAACCCACATGTAGGTTGTGCAAGCGGGGGTACAGAAGCAGAAAGCTTATTGTTAGAATGTTATGTTCCCATGGGTGATAACCTATATTCCCATGGGCGATAGCCAAGCAGTAATTTTCCAGCCAGCACACCATCATTATTTCTTCAAATAGATTTTCAATTCCTTTCTCTCTCTCTTCTCTTTCTTATACTGCTATGATACAATTGTTGGTATGCCTGATGTTGTCCCAGAGGCCCTTTAAACTACTGTTTTTTTAAAATTCTTTTTCCTTGTTGCTCTTCTGATTGTTTCCTGCTACCTTATCTTCTAAATCACTGCTTCATCCTCTGCTTCATCTAATCTGCTGTTGATTCCCTCTAAATGTGGTCTTTATTTCAGTTATTGTATTGTTAATTTCTGACTGCTACTTTTTTATGGTTTCTATCTCAATTTTTACATTTTCTATCTCTTTGTTAAAGTTTTCATTGAGTTCATCTACTCTTCTCTTAACTTCACTGAGTATCCTTATAACCAGTGTTTTAAATTCTGCATCTGATAGATTGCTTGTCTTTACTTTGTTTAGTTCTTTTTCTGGAGCTTTGTTCTGTTCTTTCATTTGGGATGTGCTTCTTTGTCTCCCCATTTTGGCTGCCTCCCTTTGTTTGTTTCTATATATTAGGAAGGGCTGCTATGTCTCCCAGTCTTAGCAGAGTGGCCTTATATAGTAGGTGTTCTGTAAGGTCCAATCTCTTGGTCACCTAAGCTAGGTGCTTCAGGTGTGTTCTTTGTGTAGATTATGTGCGCCTTTCTGCTGTAGTTGAGCCTTGGTTTCTGTTTGCCTATCAGTGGGAGAAATTGACTCTTAGGCTGATTGTTTGTAAGGACTGGATGTGACTACAGCGGAGGAGCTGTTGTTCAGGGGCTGACCCTACAGAGCAGGATTTGCTTTAGCAGGGCTCTGGTGCTTGTCCAGTCTACCTTTGGGTGTGTTGTCCATGGAAGCAGCTGGGTGCTGTTCTAGGGCAGTC
>NW_011888838.1:1547214-1554822 GCF_000151845.1 Pteropus vampyrus
AATATAATTGTATTAGACAGTGTTCAAGTTACTGATTGATCCTTTTTGTTGTAGTGTTTACTCTTCTCTAAATTCAATATAATAAACTTTTATTTCAGGTAGTGTAATGTTTTCAACTCTAAAACTTTTTATTCTGTTATAGTATGTATATACTGCTAATGTCCTGCAAGTGTTTATCCATTCTATCTCCTTCTATATTATTTGAGATATTTATCACTGTTTTAAAGTCCTTGTCAGTTAATTGTAACATCTTTGAGTCTACTTCTACTGTCTTTTTCCTTCCTCATTATAGTTATAATTAACTTTTTTTTTGCATACCTAGTAATTTTTCATTGAGTATACTGTATATTACAGATGATGCATTGTAGAAACTTTGATTTCATTTCCTTTTTCTAATCATTGGCTTTTGTTCTGGCAGGCAGTTAAATTACTAGTTTATTACCTTGGTTTTATAAAAACTTATTTGTAATCTTTGTTAAGGTGGTTCTATTTTGATTTTTTTCTTAGTCATAGAGCATAGCACTCATCCTGGGCTTATTTCTATTTGAGTGTATGTGTCACTGGGTCACCTATAGTAAGTTGCCTACTGGCCTAGCTCCATAAGAGCAAAATAAAAGAGAAGTACCCTTGGCGAAGCCCATCTTCCTACAATGTTCTTTCAGAACCCTTTACTGACAAGGTCTAACCTGCAGCAGCTGGCAAAGGAAAAAAATATTTGCAAGGTCCACCTCTAGTATCATAATGCAGGGCAAAGAAAGATGCACAAATGGTGTAATATTTTCTTAATTATTATAAAGTAGAAAGGAAAAAAGTTACAGTAATTTTATTTTTAATTTCCAGTTATCTGGCAGATCCAAACCCCAACCTCTATCTGTTCATCCTAGTAAGACTCATTTTCTATGTATTTACTCATACATCATCTTGAATTGGTAAGTGCCTTGTTAGTTAATTGCAACATCTGAGTCATCTGTGGTTTTGTGAGAACTTACTTGGGATTTAATGGAAAACCTGAGGTTTACATCAAGAGCCCCAAACTTAAAAGGTCTCAAATTCCAAACTCTTCTCACCAGCACCCTGCATCAGCTACCTTGAAAGTCTCACCAGTACCCTACTGGATGGCATCCTAGTGAATTTTACTGACACCCCAATGAGAAGCTTTCCATATAGTCTTTTCATCGATTTAGCATGCTGCTTCCTAACACATTTTGCCAGAATCAAAATCAACAGCTACCTAGTAAATTTCCTTGAAACCCTAATGGGTGTTTCCCTCCTCACCAGTCTGGACCATGACATATCAACGAACCTCCTCCATCCAGTGTTCCACTGCCATATCCTCTCTGTGAGGACTGAATCTCAGTTCAATTGTGAACACTATCCCTTCCAGGTTTGTTCCTTCCTTGAATTTGCTCCTTCAACCATACATACGCTATTCTAGCATTCTCTATGGTTCTCTTTACCTTTTCTTAGTAGTTAGTCCCATTTTACAACTTAAAAATAACTTAAAAATTCTTTTCAAATTCTAGTGTGGTTTGTATCTTTTTAATGGACCCTGATATCTTTAAACAATCCCAGTGCAACATTCAATTTTGACAAAAAATTCTCAAAAGATATACAGTTAAATTAAATTCTATTTAAATTTCTGAAAGTGTGTTTGATGCTGAAATATCTACAAACAGAACAACGGCAAAAAATGCAGATTTAGTTATGAAGCTAGGGAGACATTGAGAAACATAAATAATCCTGTAGCCTGCACATATTCTTTAAAAGTAGGTTCTAATTAACATAATGCAGGTGTCAATGTGTGATGATCCTATGATGGCAAAACAAGACTTAAGTTTTATTGTGAAGTTAAAAAAATTCATGTTACTTACCATAATTTTAAAACAGATGTTTCATCTGTAAATATAATTGAAAATAATATGAGATCATTTAACATGAGATAATATAAAACTTTGAATTTTTACCTTATGATAACTGGACCTTCTTGATTACTGACATTTCTTTTTTCACCTGTGAACATGGATTCAAATACTGCCTTCAAAGCTCATTACTTTAAATATCTGTGTTTACCTCACATTCTCTTTCCCAAAACAATTCATTTTTTTCCCTTTTTCGTCAGTCTCATTGCTGCTCTTTCTTTAGTCTTGCTTGTAGTGGTATTTTTTATTTTTTTTTAATTGTCATAGGCAGAAAAGGGAAGCCTGGAAAACTGGTAAATACTGGATTTTGTTTTACCCCCTACGTACTTGAAGCAGCTGACTTCTTCTCTACTGCTGAGAGTCAATGAAAGGGTCACCCCACTGCTGTTTGCTATTCTAGAAACGTATTGACTATCAGTATCTCTGGGAACTCCCTGCCACAGCTAGGGAATTCTGAAGTAAGAACTGAGAAAACATTCATTTTCTTAATGATAAATTGTTTTTCTCTAAAATATTTTTGAAAGATCATTGCTACTTGCTACTGCTCTTCTCAGGAAAGGGAGCTTTCCTTTAAGCAGGATATTGATTGATGTAGATGAATAAGTTTGTTTTATCATTAAAGGACTCCATAGGGCTTACAAACTTTTCTTTATCCAGAGTGATAGAAATTGTAAACAGATATTCCGATTGATGAGCATATGACGTCATTCCATGAAACTCAGTAAGTATTTATGAAGTATCTAGTACATGTTTAGAATCATGTTAAAGCAGAAGTGTTTATAATTTTAAAAAATGTTAAGGCCCTGGAGTCAAACTTCCTATATTTGAAATTTAACGTTTCTATATAATACATGTGTAGTATAGGCAGCCTTTTCAGAACCCAAATATTATTTCTGTATATTTCTGTATAAGAAATAATATTACCTACCTTATGGAAGGAGTACATAAGATATTTCACAGTTATTTATAATTATTATTACTTAAAATATTTTTTTAATATTGGAGAGTTGTATGAATTTTCCTGCCCTCGAAAAGCTTGCATGAAGCAAGAAATAATAAAAATATATTATATATATTTATTATATATTTGCCATATTTATTATAATTGCTAGGCCCCATAAAATAAATTTTATAAATTACAGCACTACTAATGTACATAATAAACATTTGGGAAATAGTCATTTCCTAGAGTTTTCTGAACAAACTTTAATAGAAAGATATAACTATAAATAGGCATAAATTAAGTGCATAAATAAAAGCAGAATATACGAAAATAAAATATTCTATTTTTTTACATCCAAAATTTCTGATCTCCATAGGAACACATATAGATTTAAAAAGTAATAAACAGCCTATCATCTATGAACTCATGAACTCTAAAAATGATCATTTTCTGCAATACCATTAAAGAAGAAAATGACAAAGTAAGAAAGTCTTGGTTCCTGCTTCTTTAATGAAGCAGTGTCGGTACCTAGTAAGAGCAAAACACCTTGTGTATATAGGTAAATGTAAAAGTACACAGAATTATATATGAACTAAATAGTTGCAAAATACATTTGCTAAACAATTATTTATATTCTAGTGCTCTATGCAATGTGTTTTGCTTTATTTTGTCTTACTTTTACGAGCCATACTAGGAATCTTTTCCATCAGAACCAATTTCACTAAAGCTGCTTCACACTACTCTAAACTGTGGAGACTGGAAAGTTCCCAGTCTACTTGTGGACAATTAGTATATTAAAGTGAAATTAGAAGAAGATATTATTCATTTCCCTACTAGTGAAATTGTACCTCTCCTGATGACTTTTTATTAGTGGCTGCTGCTGACGTTAGGTGACCTTGGAAATGATATAACATGTGTATGTAATGATGCCAATTCAAATGCAGTTCTGTCACCTGAGATCTTCCTGGGGTATAGCTCCTTTCTTTGGAAACTACTCCATCTTCTTTCATGCAATTTAGGTGGGACAATCAAACTACCTTGGACAACGACTGGCACATGACCTAAACCACATCAGTCGGAATTTCTCTCCTGGGTGTTTGTATCTTGAGCAGAATGACATGGGTTAAAAACACAAAGTTTCCCCTTTTATCTGCCACCGAGATGTGTACAGTTGACTCCATTCTTTGCCATGTCCTCTAACAATTTTAAAGAAGAGATTGCTGAACAATAAACGAAAGCAGAATTATCCCATTCCCCAAAGAATTCAGATGAAAATTAGTAATAAATTCATATATGACGAGAGAAAGTGTTAGAAAAGAACAAAGTTGTATCTATAAGAAATTATACATGAAATGGCACAAATATTTATGTTTTATCAAGGCCACTCGCATTTTACCCTAATAAGCTGAAAAGGTCACCACTATCTGGACAGTTAGACATGTTTTACTGGGGAAATGATGACTTTTCTTTTTTTTCCCTATGCTTCTGTACTAGTAAGTTGGTTCAATAATATGTGAGACCTAATATTTGAGGAGAAAAAGAAAAAAATTGACTGTCAAAGAAACTTGAGGAGACTTTTCTGATACTTGAAGCTGCCCTAGTTTCTCTCCTTCTCATAGCTTGATTGTTCAGATTTTTCTGTAAAGTTTATGAGCTTTTCTCTGTATTTTCAACAAACTAATCTTTTACTTAGATGAGTCAATTTCAATTTTTAGCAACCAAGGAGCCATATCTGATGCACAAGTGTACAAAAAATGTTTCCAAGTATAGTCAGAAAATACAAAAACATTCAGAGTTTTTTCTAATTTTTTAAATTTATGTTCAATAAAATGCAACCATGACAGCAGAAAATCCTATTTATGGCTAAAAATAATAATTAATTGTATAGATACACCACTTTTTGTTTATCTTTAAATTGGTTAATAAACATTTGGGTTATTTTCAGTGTTTGACTGTTATTCATAATGCTGCTGGGAATATTCATTTTTAAGTTTTAATGCAAACCTGTTTTCAATGCTCATGAGCACATACTTAGGAGTAAAATGGCTGTGTCATATGATAACTCTTTATTATATATTTGACCCTAAAGGATTCCCAGATGACAGCTGTGGTGCTGCTAGAGTATATTGGCTCCTTTTTCTGCACCTGTCAGGAGATGCTTTACTAATGCAAGACTGTTAAACTCTGTGATTGATCAAGTTCTCAAAAACAATTTTTTCTTCTTCCTATTATTGGTAGTTCTGAACACTAGATACCTGTCCACCGCCCCTTCATTCTCCCCCCGCCCCCTGCACCACAGAGTCAAAAAGTACCAAGGTATATATGATTGTGAGTGAAAAAATAGGGAACAGACATCAGGTATTAGCAGGGACATAAAGCATTAATACAAGTCAAAATGTTTCAGTGAAAAGGTTCAGCAGTTCAACTTTACAAGAATTACAAATAAATCTGTTCAATTTTTCTGGACAATGGCAGCATAAAAAAACAAGTAAATTTTGTACTGGGGCCACTAAATGGTGTTTATAGCATTTTTATCATACAGTAGATTCTATCCATTCACTACATTGTTTTAACTAAGTTGTCCTACATGCAAGTAAATGTTTTAAATGTGGTCATGCACTCGAACTCTCTTACTCTCAAACTGCTCGACGATATAAGGTATGTAATGATACCTCCTTTAAAGAATTACTGGGAAATTAAGTAATACACTGTGTAAAAAGTCATTTTTTTTCTACAACTCTCAAAAAATATGTGGTTTTGTTTTGTTTTGTTTTTTGGTTTGTAAACTTCAGGCCTTAAGGCAGTTCTTTGCATGGTAAGCACTCAAGGCAAAATATATTGAGGGTAATGTAGCATTTCTTTGTAAATTTTTATCTGACAGGTGTATCATTGCTAGTTCTTTAGTAATTATGTTCTAACATATTCTCAAAGATATTCAAAATAGTTGTTATATTTAATATGTGTATTTCTGAAATTATTAATAATTAAGTCAGTGATCCATTGTTGAAATACATTTATTTTTGAGAAAAGATTATTTCCTCATCAAAATGTACAATATAACTTTGGTAGTTATTAGTATGGGCCCTAATATTTTTTATTCTCCTCATGAGAAAATCATAGAATATTTCCCTGCCTCTTGGAAGTGCAATGCGGCCATATTTTGATCAACCAAATGTAAGCAGAGGTAGTGTGAATCACTTCCAGGCAGAAGCCTGAAGAGACAACGTGCAGTCTCCACTTGCTCTTTCCCTCTATCTGACAACCAGCAGCATTTTGGAGAACAGTGATTGTCAAGTGATGCCTGAACCACCTTAGGGGATATTTGCCAATCACAGCATAACTGAGAAGGGTGTCCCCTGCATCTAGTGAGTAGAAGCCAGTCTTTACCAAATAGTTTATCTCGCAGAGGACAACTGTGACCAACTCCCATCCTGAGGCAACAAAAAATTATCCAGACCAAAATGTCAATAGTGCCACTGCTGAGAAACCCTGGCTAGGGGTAAGGAAAATGTAGATGGTAGTTCCTAGCTGTCCAGAAATGAACAGGAATCATAAGCAAGAAATAAACCTTAGCTATTCCGGACCACTAAGAGTTTTAGATTGTGTTTTATTATAGCATAGCCTAGCTTTTCCTAAATGACCCATTATTTTGTAATTTGAGTGAAATTAGAACACAATGTGCTTCCTCTTGTAATGTTTAAATAATTTAGATCTGATATTTTTGGATTTAATATCCATTGAATACATGACTGCTGAGATTAAAATTAAGGTCGAATTATGTTTAAAATTGAAAATGAATTGATCAATTTGGATTTCAAAATAGTTTAGCTTGTCTTTAGTGGGAAATGATTGTTCATGAGAAGAAATGATTGTTCATGAGAAGGATTTTCATCCTTAATGCTCTTGCTCTAAGAAACCTAAGAAACCAGTCGAAGCTTGGGATGAAAATAGATACTATGAAATAAGCTTTGAAAATTAAACTGCAAGTTACAAGTTCACTGTAAAAACAACAACAAACAACAACAACAGAAATAACTTTGTCACTTTTAGTTAAATAGTTTAATTATTTTTATTTTGCCTTGAAATATTTTAATACACATGTCAAACGAATCATAAAAAGACTGTTTTGATTTATACTTTTATGAGAGAAAGATGTAGAGAAAATAAAAAAAGAGTTATAATGACAAGAGATTTTTTCCTATAAAAGAAAGTTCTTCTGATGAAAAATATTAGTTGTAATAGAGGTAAAACACTTATGCAATTTTAATTTGTTTTCAAAGTCACATACTTTCTCTCCTCAAGACATTCAATTTACTTTGTTATTTATTACTTTGAGTAGTTAATATATTCACATTAATTCAAATAATTAAAAAGTATAAAAAAGATAAAAAGAAAAATTTATTCTCCCAGTCAAAATCGCCACTTATGATCATGCAGATTGTACATGGTTTAAAATTACTCATGAATGGTACCACCTGGAACTAGACATGCTGTCATATGACATCCCAACTCATGATACTATCATTCACAGTAACCCTGCTATTAGTTGCATATCGTTATGCATATATTCATTCCCTTATACATTCATGTACATATATGATATGTGCATATTAATATGTAATACATACATGTAAATATAGATACAAATGTGAAAAATAATATGAATTAAAAAGTTTTTTATTGTTTTTCTTACACTAAGCACATCTGTAGGCTAGAACATAATCTCCATGTCCACCTACAATAAAA
>NW_011888838.1:1555922-1603521 GCF_000151845.1 Pteropus vampyrus
GGCCTCTCCCTGGCACCTCCAAGCCCAGCATGTGTGGCAACTAACTGCGGATTGCTTGATGACTTCAGGCAGAGTATGGACTGTGGCTGAACTTGGCCTGTGATGGGGCCCATCCCAGGAGGCCCCAAGACAGCACTCTCACTGGCCAGCTTCAGATTGAGCCAGACCACCCAGAATCTTATTTAACAATGACACATTAAAGAGAAGACTGGGCAGGCACCAGAGCCCTGATAAGGTAAATCTTGATCCCTAGAGTCAGCCCCGCACAACAGCTCCTCTACTATAGTCACTAGACAGTCATCACAATCAATCAGCCCAAAGATCAATCCCTCCCACTGATGTGCAAACAGCAATGTGGATCAACTACAAGAAGAGAGTACATACGACCCATAAAAGGGACAGACCTGGAGCACTCAACTTAGATAACCAGAGAGACTACACCACTGGAACCCACAGGACATCTACTACATAAGGCCATTTTACTAAGACTGGTAGACACAGCAGCCCTCCCTAATATATAGAAACAAACACAGGGAGGCAGCCAATATGGGGAGACAAAGAAACAAGTTCCAAATGAAACAAGAGAAAAAAGCTCCAGAAAAAGAACTAAAAAAAAAATGGAGACAAGCAATCTACCAAATGCAGAGTTCAAAACACCGGTTATAAGGATACTCAGTGAAGTTAGGAGAAGAGTAGATGAACTGAGAGAGAACTTTAACAAGGAGATGGAAAATGTAAAAATTGAGATAGAAACCATAAAAAAGAAGCAGTCAGAAATGAACAATATAGTAACTGAAATAAAGACCACATTAGAGGTAATCAATAATAGGTGAAATGAGGCGGAGGATGAAGCAGCAATTTAGAAGATAAGACAGCAGAAAACACTCAATCAGAAGAGCAACAAGGAAAAAGAATCTAAAAAAAACAAGGATAGTTTAATGGGCCTCTGAGACAACATCAAGCATAACAACATTCCCATCATAGGTATACCAGAAGTAGAAGAGCTAGAGCAAGAAATTGAAAATCTATTTGAAGAAATAATGACCAAAATCTTCCTAGACATACAAGCCTAGGAAGCACAAAGTCCCAAACAAAATGAGTCCAAACAGACCCACACCAAGACACATCATAATTAAAATGCCAAAATCTAAAGACAAAGAGAAAATCTTAAAAGCAGCAAGAGGAAAGAAGTTAGCTATCTAAAAGGAAGCTCTCATAAGGCTGTCAGTTGATTTCTCAACAGAAACTTTGCAGGCCAGAGGTGATTAGCATGGAGTATTCAAAGTGATGAAAAGCTAAGACCTACAACAAGATTACTCACTCTACCCAGCAAAGCTATTATTTAGAATTAAAGGACAAAGAGCTTCCTAGACAAGAAAAAGTTAGAGTTTATCACGACCAAGCCAGTATTATAAAAAATGTTAGAGGGACTTCTTTAAGAAGAAAGAGAAAAAAAAAAAAAATTAAAAAAATGAATAATAAAATGGTAATAACTATGTATCTACCAATAATTACTTTAAAAGTAAATGGATTAAATGCTACAGTTAAAAGATAAGGTGGTTGAATGGATAAGAAAACAAGGCTCTTACATATGCTGCCTACAAGAGACTCACTTCAGATCAAAGACACATACAGACTAAAAAAGGAAAAAAAAGTTATTTCATGAAAATGGAAACAAATAAACGAACAAAAAGCTGGGGTAGCTTATATATATTTATTTATACCAAAGTAGACTTTACAACAAAGGCTATAACTAGAGGCAAAGAAGGACCCAATAATTTTACTTCTGGGAATTTATCTGAAGAAACACAAAACACTACTTTTAAGGGACATGTGAATCCATTTGTTCATTGTGGTACTATTTACAATGGCCAAGAGGCAACTTTGGTGTCTATCATGGATGAATGAATAAAAAAGAAGTGGTACATATACAATGGAATATTTCTCAGCCATTAAAAAAATAAATAAAATAAAATAAAAAATAAAATCTTGTCATCTACGACATGGTCAGGCCTAGCAGTATTATGCTGTGTGGAATAAGCCAGACAGAGAAAGACAAATGCCATATGATTTCACTTACATGTGGAATCTAAAAACAAAATAAATGAATGAACAAGACAAAACTAACTCATAGATACAGAGAACGTTTTGATGGTTGCCTGACTGGTGGGGGTCGGGGAGGAGAGAAGGGGAATGGGTGAAAAAGGGAAAGCAATGAAGAAGTGCAAACTGGTAGTTACAAAATAGTCATGGGTATGTAAAATACAGCATAAGAGAAAGAGTCGATAATATTGTAATAACTATATAGTATGTCAGATGGGTACTTGATTTATCAGAGTGATTACTTAAATTATATAAATGTCTAAACACTATGTTGTACACCTAAAACTAATATGGTATTGTTTTCTAACTATAATTGAATTTTTTTTTTAAATTATAAAGCCTGAAAAAAAGCAGATCTGACTATTTTAAATACCTTAGGTAAATAAACTTCAATAATAGTCAAATCCATTATTTAGCCAAAATGTAAAATGTATATAGTTTATGGTCTGTAACTTCCAGCATTTTATTGCAGAACCTGTTGTCTCTCTCTTTATAAACATTTCCTTAGATAATCTGTGTCTTCTGCTACTCAAAGGCTCTCATTTTCAAGTCTGCCATTGCTTAATTGAGGTTTACCCATATAACTTACCCTGTTGACATAATTCATTTTTCCTCTGCTATACATTTAATAATCTAATACTTAATGCATAATGTTTTGAATGTTATCCCTGAGGAAAATATACTGTGATTTTTTTTTCATGAATATATTACATCTGCTTGTTTAAAATGTTTAAAACATGTTATGTTGGGCAACCTCATTTATTTGGAATATTGTGTGTAGACTGATATTGGAGTCACAGTATTTAAATCTCTTCTCCTAGATACCAAAGAAAATGACATTTAAAATATGAAAACTGGAGGAATTATGCATCAGTCTTGGAAATATTAAATGTACCATCCAAATATTAAGATGATCAAGATATTTCTGAATTATACAATGCAGACAGGTCCAGATTAGGACCAACTAATCATCAACACTCCTGTAAAAGAGCTGTGTGCCCAGGAAATACATAAAAAATGACCCTGAGACTACATCAAATGAAAAAAATCTCCATATCAAAAAGAATAAATAAAATAAACATAATGAAAAGGCAACCTATAGAATTAAGAAAATATTTGCAAACCAAATATCTGAGAGGGGATAATATTCAAAATATTAGAAACCCATACAATTCAATAGCAAAAAAAATCTAATTTAAAATTAGGCAAAGGACTTGAAAAGATATTTTTTCCAAAGAGGACATACAAATGACCAACAGGTACATGAAAACATACTCAACTTCACTAATCAGGGAAATAGAAATCAAAACCACAGAAAGCCATCATCTCACATATGTTAAAATCGCTATTATAAAAAAAGACATGACAACAATTATTAGAGAGGATGTGGAGATAAGGAAATCCTTCTGCACTTTAGTGAAAATGTAACTTGAGCCAGCAACTATGGAAAATGGTATATGGGTTCCTCATAAAATTAAAAATAGAATTAGCATATGACTTAGCAATTCCATTTCTAGGTATGTAACCGAAAGAAATGCTTTCGATATCTTGAAGAGATATCTGCATCCCTATGTTTATTGCCTCATTATTCACAGCAGCCCATACATGGAAACAATCTGTCTATAAATGGATGAATATATTTTAAAAAATGTGATAATAGGAAGATGATAGATATAGATAGATAGATAGATAGATAGGTAGATAGATAGATAGATGATAGATAGATAGATGATAGATAGATAGATAGATAGATAGATAGATAGATAGATAAATAGATAGATGATAGACAGACCGACAGACAGACAGATAGATGATAGATGGATGGATGGATAGATGGATGGATGGATAGATAGACAGAGACATAGACATAGATATAGACATACACAAAATAAAATATTATCCAGTCATATAAAAGAAGAAAATCTTGCCATTTGCAACAACATGGATGGACCTTGAAGGCATTATACAAAGTAAAATAAGTCAGAGAAAGACAAATACTACACATTCTTATATGTGGGATCTTAAGATAACAAACTCATAGAAATAGAGAGTAGGATGGTGGTTACCAGGAGCTAGGGGTGAGGGAAAAATGGGAGATGTACAGCACGGCGACTATAATTAAAGATACTGTATTATATATCTTAGAGCTGTTAAAAGGGTAAATTTTAAATGTAATCATCACCACACACACAAAAGAAGTTATTATGTGAGGTGATGAAAGTGTTAACTAACCTTATCGTGGTAATCATTTCTCAATACACTGCAGGTCCTCGAATAACATCACTTTATTCTAATGTTAATAAGAAAAAAACCTGATTCCTGGCAGAGGCCACTGTCTGTGTGGAGTTTATATATTCTCCCCATGTCTGCACGGGTTTTATCCAGGTACTTTAGTTTCTTTCTACATCCAAAAGATGTGCATATGAAGTGAGGTGACATGTCTAAAGTGACCCCCTCTGAATGACTGTGAGTGTGAGTGTGCCCTGTGATGGAAGGGCATTCTATTCAAGTTTGGATCCCAACTGGTGCTCTGAGCTGTCTGGACAGGCTCTAGCCACCCGCCACCCTAAACTGATATAAGCAGGTTGGAAAGGAATTGTCTTATTTGTTTTTTTTAGTCTCTCTTAAATGTATGTATGGCTCACATTTATTTTAATGTTTAATATTAGAAGTGTTTAGGGTCTTTATTTAGAAGTTTTGTAATATGCTGTAAGAACTTAATTTTTGTTTATATCAATTAGCTTATAATTATATGTTAAAATCAATTTGTATCAATTAGCTTATAATAAATTATTTATTGTTTCACTTAAAATCGCAGTTTCCAAGAACTTATTGACAACATTAAATGAGGTCTTACATGTTTGTATATTGTATCATTCTATTGTACACGTTAACATATGTCATATGTCAATAATATCTCAATAAAACTGGCAGTGAGGAAGAAGCCCTGACAAAAATATAATAGCATCCCCTAAGACAGGTGAGGGGTTTGATTTGTGATCAAAATAAATAATAAGTTACCTTACTGCACAGAAAGCCACAGAAGCAATGAAATGATACCAAAAAGAAGAAAAAAGCTCATCCTTAAGAATAATATTTTAAAATCTTTCTCACTGTAATAGATGTCCTACAAGAAATTATACTGTCAGAAAAATATTTTTCAGCCTCGAAAGGTTAAAATTATGCTCAGCAAGGTAAAAAATTGATTGAAAAAATATTTTACTTTCCACCTTAATAATGATTATTTTTGTCTGTTCGATAGAACATACATATTTTATCCCAAAAATGACATGCTGTAGATATAGAAAATATAACCTAAATGAAGTCAATGCGATTTTTATCTCCAAGAATTTAAATTTTGAGCAGAATCACGCTGAGAGTAAACATAGTTGGAACTGAGACATTTGTTTACGGTGTCTGAAGACAAAGTTCTTGGAACTTTTCAGTTCTTACTGGTTCAGCTTGCCCTTCAGTTTCCTCAATTGGCCCATAATCCCTCCAGTAAGTCCCTCTTTTGCTCATTGGATTCGATGTTTCAATTCCTAAAGAAACAAATATTCTTCATTAAATTTTTGTATCATCAAAATCAAAACATATCTTTGACATTAGAGCAAGTAATCACTAGAAAAAGAAAACAATATGAGAGTCAAAAAAATTTGCAACAAGATGAAAAACAAGAGGTCAAAATTTAAAATATGATGTAGGTTCTGAAAAACAAATTAGTAACAAGGAAATCTATTTAGTATAAATAGAAGACTATTCAAATTCACCCATATTTCTGAGGATCATAAAGGAATAAAAACTAAGTGATTGTTATGGACTGAATGCTCATGTCTCTCTCTTCCCTCAATTTATATGTTGAAACTCTCATTCTCAATGTGGCTATATTTGGAGGCGGGACTTTTAAGGAAGTAAATAAGGTTAAGTGAGGTCATAAGGGTAGAGCCCTGATCCCTTAGGATTAGTATCCTTATCAGGACAGAAAGGAGAAAGCTCTCTCTCTATCTCTCTCCCTGTTCCTATGCACCAAGGAAAGGCCATATAAAGACATAATTAGGAGGCCACCATCTGCAAGCCAGGTGGAAAGCCCTAACCAGAAACCAAATCTGCCAGAACCTTAATCTTGGACTAGTCTCCAAAACTGCTCGCAAATAACTGCTGTTTAAGGAACTCAGTCAGTGGTTTTTTGTTATGGAAGTCTGAGCTGACTGATAAGCAATGATAAAAAAAAAGGAACTAGATCCAGGAAATTTAATCTATGAGGGGAAAAAAGCTTAAAGAATTCATGATAGTATAAAGCAAACAGATCCACAACAATAATCAAAAAATAATAGAAACATTCTTAAGCTGAAAATGAACATTAGCTTGAATATTTAAAGGGTTCACCAAGTACAAAAAATGTAGACATACATAAAAATAAATATTTTAATGATTATAGAACATTTCTGCAAATATCAAGAGAAAAAAATTACCTACAAAGAAATAAAAAATATTAAAATGAATTCAAGTGCCTATTATGCGAAGCAAATGACAATAATAATAGATTAATTAATGTCTGCAGTATTTTGAAGAAAAATTATTGGTACTTAAGACTGTTATATCACTATTCCTAATGTTTTTGTAGGGCAATGTACATACTAATCAAGATGATTTAAATGTTATAACTAAACACCTCAACATAATAGATTAACACATCAAGATTTATTTCTCACACAAGTCATAGTTCACCTTGGTTTGAAAAGGGGGCTCACTTCCTGTTTCATGCAATCGTTCAGGAACACATTTTTCTTCCATGTTTAGTCCAGAAGAGATATATCATTTCCTCATAATTTATGGATAAGATCTAGTGACATGGCCAGGCCTCAGTGTAAGAGACTGGAAAATGTATTTAGCTGCATGCCCAGGTAAAGAAAATAAGTTCGACAAACATCTAACCAGCACTATGCAATAAAACTTTCTATAATAATGGAAATGTTCTATTTTATTGTCTAATATGATAGGTACTCATGTGGCTAGTGTGACAGAAAATGTATATTTAATTTTAGTGAATTTAAATATAAATAACGATATGTGGTGGTTTTCATACTAGAGAATACAGACCATCTGCACAAGGCAATTAGGATATATATATGTTCAAGGGAGTTGTTGAGCATTATTGGTAATAATAGAAATCTGGAGACAAAACAAATATCAAACAATGTGGGAATTTGTAATATGACTCTCTCAGCGAATGGTTAAAACATTATTTCTTGAATATTAGTGCTTAAGTTCTGTGCCTGTGGAGGATAGGAATTTAGAAGAGTTGGTAGGAAACATTAAAGTATCAGAGCAGATTGGCTATTCTAAAACCTCAGTAAGGTACTGTTAAAAGCACCATGTTTTGGTCTAAGGCAGTGGTTCTCAAAGTGTGGCCTGGAACCAGAATCACCTGGGAACTTGTTGGAAAAGCAAATTCTCCAGCCCTACCCCAGACCTACTGAGTCAGAAATTCTGGGGGTGGAGCCAAGCAATCTGTGTTTAATAAGTCCTCCTAGTGATACTGACACATGCTTAAGTTTGAGAACCACTGATCTAAGGCAATAGTTCTCAATCCTAGTTGCTCATTAGAATTACCAAGGGAACGATAAAAAATAGGGTTACCGTGGCTTTACCCTTGGAGAGTTTTAGTTAATTGTTATGTGACAGGGCCAAGTATTTTTAAAAGCTCCTTGGGTGATTCAAATGTACAAACAGAATTGAAATCCAAAACTGAGGTGACCCAAAATGAAAGCAGAAAAGGAAACTGAATGCAAAATTTATTATAAAAAACTTTTTCTGTCTGTGGTCCACAGCACAAAACTGCTGAAAGTCAGTGATGACATGTGATAATTATAATAGCTTGATTCTTCGTACCATTTCAAATTTCATGTGACCATAGACAAGGGAGTAGAAATACAAATAGAAGCCCTTAGTGGTACAATGGAACTGAAAAAGTCTGAAGTTCCTGGCCCAGACAGCTGCACAAGCCTTCTGACAAAGCCTCCCTGAGATGCATCCTGAGATATTGTTCCCTTCGACTCTCCTTGCCATTTAGCCTTACTCACTGCTCAGAGGAAGACGCCAGGGCAAAGTTCATGAAGGTGGTCACAAGTACAGACTCAGGAGACAGACTGCCACAGTTGAATTTTGGCTCTGCCGTGTAATTTAAGAAAATAAGTTAATTCTTTTATGCCTCACTCTCCTTTTCTAAAACAAGGATAACACTATTTTTCCTACTCCATAGGGTTGCTGAGAAGGAAGAATATAAGCCACTTAAAAGGGTGCTTGACACTTGTTAGACTTAGAACAAAAGATTAAAAACAGATCATACACTAGCTTGTTGCTAAAAACAAAACCCAAAAAGGCAGATCAAATTAAACAATCTTGAGTTAGGGGTTGGTTATTAGCTTTAAAAGCAATTATACATACATTATATGTGATGTGTATAATTATGTGTACTATAACATATGTTATAATACATATTATTATACATATGGTTACACATGGATGGATAGATAGATAAAATGTTTCAGACACCATTCTAGAAAACAGCAATGAAGAAAACAGAGAAAACCTTACTGTGAAAGAGATCACATTCTAGCATTTTAGTGGGGTGACAGAAAATAAATACACAAGTAATATATAACATCAGGTAAATATAAGCACTACAAAGAAAAATAAAATAACATAGAAACAAGAAATGACATTTGAGGAGCAACTTGAAAGAAATAAAAAAAGTAATGTTCACATCTGGAGACAGGAAGATAGAGCCGAGGAAACAGCAACGAAAAAGCCCTAGGGCATTATGACCTTGAAGTGTTCTTTGACTAACCACAAGGAAACCAGTGTGGGTGGAATGGGCTGAGTAACGTGGAGCCCATCAGAGAATGAGGTTTCAGAGGTGGTCATGGCCAAACATATAGAGCCTTGTAGGGAATAAGTCAAGATTTCTAATTTTACTTTAACATAATGAGAAAGTAGGACTGTTTGGGCAGGAAAGTTTCCTTGATCTGATAGTAGATTTTAAAACAAAATCTAATTTAACTACTATGCAGTGAATTTGCAGTACTGGGTCAGGAGTGAAAGTGAGACACTAGTGATGGAGCATAAGAACCTTATAGTTCAGACAAGAGAGTATACTAGTTTGAACCAGGATAATGTCAGTGAAAGTGGTGATAAGTAGTCAGATTCAGAATAAGAATTTATGAAATATAAGAAACTTGAATTTATGGGTATGATTTATGAGTATTGGTTTGAATCATAGGGCCAGATACTAAGATATGTGAAGACCCATTGGTTTGGCCTTGTAAATTTATTCTTCCCATGTGGAGGTTCTAAGAAGTTGGAGATGCAAGTCTGATGACCAGAGGAAACATGAGTACTAAAGATTAATCAGGCTTCACAACTGTATTTAAATCCATGAAAATATATGATATCACTTAAGAAGTAAGTATAGATGAAAGGAAAAAAGCTAATTGCTTGGCATCCAACCAGTTATCTAAGTGAAGTATTTGCCCCCAGGCCTCTCTGTCAGAGGCCTAAGACTGCTTTTCCATAAATTATAACCCAGGGTGATCACATTCATGTTGGAAGTCCTTATATGAGGATGCTGTGTTATTCATGTATGACCTTGATTTATAATATAAATACCTTGATTTTATACTAAACCAGTATTTCTCAAATAGTAGCCCCAGTATCGGTGGCTTACATGAGATATGCTTTTAAAAATTATTTTTTGGTCATTTAAGTCTGAAAAACAAAGTTAAACAAAGTTTAAACAAGAAAATAAGTTCTTTTTTTCCTATAACTTTTTTAAAGCTTCTAATTGCACTATAATTCTTTGTTGTGATGTAGAGTAGCCACAGTACCATCTAGTCAAAGAAAACCATGTCATTTATTAATATCTCCACAGAACACACTTTGAAAAATAATAGACTAGTCTTATGTTATAGATAGGAAAAACTGTCCTTAGGAATGTTATTCTTATCTTGTTTGTTCTGATTTAAAGTCTTAAAAGAAAAAAATAATAAAATAAAAAAGTGATGGGGCCAGAAGGAAAATACCATTTTTTTCTTAGTGCAAAACATTTCCAGATAAGGATGCAAGTGAAATTAGCTTCAATGCCCAACATTCAGGTTGTTAAATCAAATCACAGAAAAGCAAAGCCCTAAGCCAAATAAATAAACCTCTAGTGATGGAGCCATAGTGACTCTGACTGGCAAATCTGGAATTATTTATGAATGAAAGAAATTTCCTAGTTTTAAAAATGACTGATATGCTTAGATTCAGCAGTCTATAGTCCTGATAGACATCAATTCTGATAAAAGAAGTTTATTCACGCTGTCTTAGGTGTTAAGGATTTCCTGATTCCCATATAGTTATGAAATGATAGTGATTTTTGAGAGAACTGTGGTAACTTTAGCTTCTAGATTAATCCGAAAATATAAAGTAATCATTTTTAAAGATAAACTAAAAAAGAGGTTAAATTCTGGGCTCTCAACTATTAGATTTAGTGCTGACCCAAAAACATGAAGATAGACTAACAGCCTTGAAAATCCTTGTAATCAGTGTTCTAAGATAGAATGACCTGGCATTTTGCTAGTGATTAAGATTTAGATAATTTCTTTTATTTCAGCTCTGCCCAGGTTTTGAAAGTATTGGGTAGTATGAGAGAAGGGGGAGAAAATGAGGTGTAGACTTAGAACTTGTAATTGAAAGAATTGAATTTGCTTTAAGATTCCAACTGATAATATCCACACAGAACAAATGTCAGTAGTTTTTGTGAAAATAAACCTAGAAATTGTCAGTCCGTATATAACTAATGTGTGCGTGAACATAAAAAAATAAAGTCAAGTTGACCTAAGTGATATCTCAGAGAAATTTCCAAGTTCAAAAAGTGTGAATCAAATAAAATATTTAGAAAAAAACTTAATAAAGAAAAATGTTATAGCAAAAGATAGGAAAATTATTCTAAATAAGGCTCCGGTTTGCAGTGTTTGTAAGTATTATGCAGGTAAATCAAAAAATTGGGTAGATATCACTCATCAGCATTTATCATGGTCCAGAAGTTA
Organism: Pteropus vampyrus; assembly: GCF_000151845.1. Taxonomy (NCBI): domain Eukaryota; kingdom Metazoa; phylum Chordata; class Mammalia; order Chiroptera; family Pteropodidae; genus Pteropus; species Pteropus vampyrus. The sequence goes on from NW_011888838.1 coordinate 1,567,115, forward strand.
ACCTCAAAATCATGTACTCTATTAGCTCTGAGTGTATGCATAAGCCATGTTTGGATTACCACTATGGCTTTCCTCATATAACAAGAGATATATTAATATGAATAGAAGATAAAAAGTAATCCAGTGACTGGAAATGCCTGTTTTATATGGTAATGTAACACATTTCCCAGGCCACTCCAGTCCTAGGTATAAGATGAAGACATATTAGCAGTAAATTTTACTTATTCTTGTTGTGACCTGCAGTTTCTCCAGTTCTTAACAGGAAAACCCCAACAGCTATCTTCATGTGTTCACAAGCAATTTTGCTCAGTAACCACGTGACATCACCATTTGAATGTTGTTTGTTTTGGTTTGCCTCCAATCATGACTAGAGTTAATACCTCCTTCCCACTGCAAGGCAGGAAGGTGTTTAAACACTCTCTTAGGTTGTGCTCCCTAGAAACACAGCCTGATTTGAGGATTGTTTTTCAATGGTATTTTGGAAGAGTGCTTTTATAAGAATTAGGATGAGAGAAGCAGGAAAGAGTAGGGGGAAAAGCTAAGCAAAGCTATGTCTCAGCTGGAGAATAACTTCCTTCTGATCCCACAGTGAATTTCTAAAGTTTAAAGTGTACCACAGAGGTAATTTTACCTTAAGTTAAGAAGCTGCCCTTTAGAACACCCATGTCCAAAGTCCACAGTCATTGGCCAAAGTCCACTTGCAAGAGATTCAGGAAGGTGGCTTCTCTTTGGCCAGTAACAATTCTTGAGAGAAAAGGAAAGCTATGGGTTGTTATTAACCAATGTTCACACCAGATTGGGCAGATATTGTATATATTCCAGCATCTTCTAAATTTAATTGTTTCATCTGTCTCTCCAAGTCTGGTCAGAGATCCTGTGAAAACTGTTTACACCCTGAACCTTCATAAATTCACCAAAGTAATGCCATCTCATGAGGCCTTTCTGGAGACGACAATTGAAGTTTCTCTTCAAGGCACCTCAGCTTCATTATTGTCTCATTTACTTCTTAAAGCAAATACATTTTCTTATTAATTATTTTGTTTTTCTTTTCTTTCTATTGATATGAATTAAATTTTATCATTTTATTTGATTTTATAACAGATACAGATTATAAAGAGCAGTAATGATTCAAAAGCTCCTGAAAATAAAATCCAGAGTTTGTAAAACACATGTTGCATATACTTTGTAAACATTTTAATTTCATGATTATCTCTATGAAGACCTGAATTGTTTAAATCATGCTTTTAGTTGATGGGATTCAATAGGCTCAAAATTACATTTTATTCTACTTTTCAAATATTAGATTTGCCCTTGCCTTATCTTTTTATGAATATAATCTTTAATAAAAATTAAGGTAATAAAGTAAATCCAACAATAAACATAAACACTCATTGGAAAAGAGACATAAATCATTTTCATATGACTCTAGGTATAAGAATTTCAGTAATTTGTTTCCAAATATATAAATAATATACTTTGGTAAGCAACAAAAGAAATATATTTTCTCCTGTCAAATATTCAGTTTTTAACCTCGTGGCATATAGTTTCTTTGTGACCAAAAATGTATTAAATCTATAAAAAGGAAAGAAAATAAGGTTAAATAATTTGGACTCACATTTCATCTCTCTCAATAGTTCATTTTAAAAGATCAGAATGTGTTTTTCTATAGAAGAATGTCCTAAATATTACTGTCTGCAAATAGATGAGAGGGTTCATGTTATTTTAGCATTCATTTGAAGTCAGGAAACCTGAGTTCTATTTACAGCTCTGATTGGCATTATCAGCTAAAACCAGGCATTTCATCTACTCTTCCTGAAGTTTCTATATTTGTACTATCAAATAATAATTACTATGCTTGTTGCATGGGGAAAAGTGGTTACTAGACATTGTAGTGATTGCATCAGAAAGTATATAAATGTTGAATCACTATGTTGTACACTTGAAAATAATGTAATATCATATGTCAACTAAACTTTAATAAAAATTAAATTGAAGTAAGTTTGGTACGTTAGAAATGAAGCATCTATTTCTAGAGACTCTGTAACACAGTATTATCAAGCATGTATTTCACAATCAGACTGCCTTAGTTCAAATAACATCCTCCCTTGTACAACTATGAGTTATTTATCATTTCTGTGCCTCAGTTTCTTCATCTATAAAATAGAAATAATATTAGTATTCATCATAAAGGGTTGTTATGAGGATTCAAGCTGTCAATATCTCTAAAGCTCTTAGGGTAGTAGTTGACACATAGTAAATGGTATGTTTGTTAATGAATACCATTCAGGTAATTATCACAAAATTTAACATTGTTTAATTTGTACATGTGTTGGTAGAGGGAGTCTAAAATAATAAAGAAGCAAATAACCATCCTTTAAAACAATACATAAAATGACATTCAGCAATAGCAGAAACAAGTAAAAAAATTAAGCTGCTAAGCCATCAAATATGGTGTTTCTCTTTGTGTAGTGGAAAAAATGGTGTACTCAAAGTTTGTGACTTGCCTTAGGTTTTAAAATGATGGTTAAAATAATGAAAATAAAGTCTATATATCTTGTTTCTCAGGTTAATATCACTTTAACTTTAAAAACATCATAGATTTCTCAAAGCCTCTTAAATAATTTTAAAAGCGATATAAAAAATGTTCAGAATTTTAGAGATGAAAGAGTCAACTTTTATTGGCAGCAGTATATAGAGTTTAAAGATTAATGTTCCTGCCTCCTTACTACCTAGGTATGTCAATATGACTAAGCTCTGACAATTAATATCTAAGCATAAGTGCTGTGTGAGAGTTCTAAGATGCCTACTTAAAGAGACTCTTCTCTGATCTTTCCTACTCCTTTAATGGCAATATGATGGTGGGTGGGAGCACCAACAGCCATTTTTGTCTATGAGAAAACCTTGGGAATGGAGGCCATGTGTTGAGGCTGGTGGAGCAGAACATTGGAAGGAAACTGGGGTCCTAATATCTGTGAAACCACCAAGTCAGCCTCGGCAATCGCTTACCTCGTGTTTTTAATTTTGAGAGAGAAGTAAAATTTTATATTATTTAAACCAATGTTAGTTTTATACTTTCCTTTTATTCAGTCAAATCGAGTGTTAAATGATGCCTCTCACAGAAAGGACATAAGCGAATTTGCCTCTTCCCTATGCCTAGTGAAATGTGGAAAGGTCTATATAGAGAGAATGAGATGAGGGGATATGATCTGAAAATATATACCTTAGTAAAAAGAAGTATTTTAGTGACCCAGGTCAAGTTACTCAAATTATCTGTATTGGAATTCAGGGCAAAATTAAATTAGAAAATTTTGTTTTTATTTCATTTCTTCCTGGGGATAGGCAACAGGATTTGATATTTCTGGGGTCCTTGTCCATATACTTCCTTTCCTCTCCATTGCCCCAGAATCCCATCAGGACTCTTTACCTGAAGCTAATTATAGTGCTGTCACACAGTGAGCAAGGAGTGTCTCTGACAATACTCCTACATTAAAAGAAAATGTAGCTCCCTTCAGTCACAATAAATGGCCAAAAATATTCTTTGTGAATGCTAATCTGTTATTTAAAAAGGTGATATTTTAAAAATACATATATAGAGTGGAGTTTTAAATAGTTCAGAATTAAGCAAGGACGTTATGGGCATTTGTCTATTTTTTTCTTTTAATATGATGCATAATAATTTGCCACCTAATAGATCTCAAAGAGCCAGTGATTATAATAAAGAGTAGTTGCTTATTTGATAACCAGAACTTTGTTGATTTTCTCCACTGAACATAATTTGCCTTGAGTAATGTTTCAGATAAATAATTTCCAAAATATGTATGGTCTAACCAAAATGAATAACAGTATTAGGTAAGAATATCTGGAACAGATACAGCTTGCCCATTCTCTGAAAACATTAAATTTAAATACTGCCAATACTGAGGACTCATTTGCAATACAGTTGGTCAATTCCTTATTAGAAACAATATTTCTTATAATTTTAGTTAGAATTAACTAACTTCATAGGTTTCAGAAAATTTATCGATTTATGGATCTCCTGTTACACAAAAGACTATTTTGTTTTGTTTTGTTTTTTCTGAGAAAAAGAAGTGGTAGGAGCAGGAGAGATAATATTATTTGAAAGACATGAAATAAGTCATGCCTGATGGAGACTGTAGTATTCATAAACAGAATAAGACTGAATTAAACATTCCATGTTCGTAATTCAGTTGGTTTTATAAGTTCTCACTGGGCTTAATGGGGTGTACAAGTAACCCATCCTGAGAAATAATCTGTAAAAGGGTAGGTCACACACTGTAAAGGAAACTCAAATTCTAATATAAGTGACCAGAAGATAGTCTCAAGGGAGGATAACTAAAATCATTTCCATGTCTAAAGCTCAGAGAAGAATGTGTTAAACCCAGGGAGATGGTCTGCATAGAGTTGAGAAAGGTTAACCTAAGGAAAGAAAAGTTGGCATATTTATGCAATGTTGCCCAGGGAAAATGGAAATTAGATCTGACTAGAGAAAGTTCATTTTAGTCAATAAAGTACATCCTCGAAAAAAAAAAAAAAAGTTTTCATTCTATTTTATTTAAAACTCAGTACCCAAAGAACTAGCAAGCTAATGCTACTAAAACAAAAATGTGGGTGGGAGAAATGCAGCCTTTAATTTAATTTTATCTAAAGGCCACACCACTGCTTTGAACTACTACAGCTGAAAGTCACCCACATCAAAAGAAACAAAGAGCCAGCCAAGAAGACATTTGGCAGGAGGAGAGTGAGAAGTGTCTAAGGACAAAAAGCAGTAACTGAAGGTAGAAAGTAGTATGATTTCAATTGTTTTATCAGCATCTGTCTTTACAAAATCCCATTTCTTTATCTGATCTGGATGGAGGAAAGAGGTGTAATTCAAGACTGTGAATCACGTGTCTTGTATATAAAAACATCTCCTTACCCGCAGACATATTGAGTCTGAATTCATGTGTTAGACTATCAGAATGAGAGGGAAAATGTGAGAGAGGGAGAAGGGAAGTGAGGAGGAAAAGAAGAGGAAATACTCACAGTAGAATTTTCCCCAAGAATAACTACTCATGCCTATCATGAAAATATATCATTCCTACTTTAGCAGCTTATCAAGTATTCTGACGGTGAGGAAGTATGAGAGTATTGTGATCTTTGGATCCCATCATAAATTTCTTAAATATCATATTAATTGGTTGATTAATGTTTACTTATGAAATTAGGTATCATGAGACTCATAGTAACTGAAAGTCAGTTACTAGAAGGCAGAACAAGTTTCATTCAATCTTCTGTTGCAAGTTGTAGTAAGCGAAATAATGTCTGGAACCCATAAATATATTATTTACCATAGCAAAACAGACTTTATGAATGTGATTATCCTGGGTTAAGTAGGTTGGCCCAATCTAATTACATGAATCCTTAAAAGTGAAGAACTTTTCCTGTCTCAGAAAAATGAGATAGAAGAAGGAGGGGATATTTGAAAAGGGGGCTCAACCCACTATTCTTGGCCTTGAAGATGGAGGAAGGAGCAGCCAAGTAATGTGGAAAAACTCTAGAAGCTGAGAATGGCTCTTAGCTGATAGCCAGCAAGAAAATGGTGATCCAGTTCTAACTGCAATTAACTTAATTCTGCCAATGACTGGAATGAGCAAGGGAAAATTTTCCCCAAGAGCCTCCAGTAAGTAAGGCAACCAACCCTACCAGCATCTTAATTTTAGCCCAATGAGAAAAATGTCAGGCTTCTGGACTACAGAACTATATGATAATAAATTTGTGCTGCTTTAAACCTCTAAGTTTGTTGTAATTTGTTATGACATCAATAGAAAATTAATACACCAGCATTTAACATTTTGTTGGACATATCAGAAGCACACCAGACAAACTTTAATTAAATGAGTCATTCATAAAAACGTAAAAAAATCTACTCAAGTCTCTCACCTCTTAAACTTAATATTTAATAAAATGTGTTATTCAAAAACATCAGAGCCAACAGATATTTTGCGGTGATGGGGGAGGGTCATAAAATATATCGATAGAGAAAATCCCCATTTGACAATCCATAGTTCACACTACCACAATAAAAACTCAGAGAAACACTGCAAAAATAAACTTTGCAAACTTTATTTATTTTATGTTTTTTAAACTTATTTGACCTCAGAAGCTTTTTTTTTTTTTCTTATGAAAAACATTTTGATAGTCTCTGGAATAAAATAAGGAACTATGATTTTAAGCAAAACAGTCATTGGCCTAGCTTGAGTCTCTTTTCTTAATACTACAGGAGAATCAGTAAACCTTAGTAGAAAGAATTATAAAATGATTAACATATTTAGTAATTATAAAGGTCATATGGTTATTAATAATGCTGAAAAGATAATATTCTGAAAGAGCAGACTATAACATGGCAGGTCCATTTGTTCTTTTAAGAATATCAAACCAAAAAAAAAAAGAAAAGAAAATAATATCAAACCAAAAAACCATTTATCTTTAACCTTTCCTTGGAGAAAATTTTCTGTTTCTTTATATATGTGCAGAAATATTATTATAATATCAATAAGTCAAGCACTTGTAAAAATCCATATCCTTGATCTGATGACAATGTTTTGTCACTAAAGTATTTAATTCTAAAGGTTGAGAATTTTATTATATCTCAAAAGAGGAAAATACATAAACAAAAGTTAAATATTAACAATTTAATGTTATTTTTTAATTTATTAAATAACCTGAAGCCCAGTGAATCAAACTAGAAATCATAAAAATAAAATTTAGTCTATCTTATGATGTGCTTCTTTACAGTAGCTTTCTCTTCTTCTAAAGGAGTTTAATGGGAAGACAAAACTTCCAAGTACAATTTCTAATTGTCACTGGACTCATTAAAATTGATTTTACAATTCTAGATCGCCAAACAAAAGACATTTATTGTTCTGAAACTCAAAACTTCACTTTGACAAATTTATCACAAATGTTCTATCAACTATTAAAATTTTATTGAAGTCATTATTGCCAAAATTCCAGAATTCCAGTATTTTAATACTATGATAATGGCATTAAAAATACTAACTAAAACATAACAAAAAATTACAAAAAAATACAATTTCAAATTAAAGATCATATATGTAATACTATATGTGTTTTATATATAATACTGTGTTTTAGTGCCAACTGAAATGTGACAATAGAACAGAAAAAGTTTTCATTTGTAAGCTGAAATTTTTCATCATGATTGCTTCAATTTTACCTTAGATTAGAATGCTAGCTCCTTTTCTGATCACATTATTTAAAGTCTTGTCTTTACATATGAAATATATGAATTGAGGCACAATCAATCCATTATTTCAGCCTGCATAACAGCTGATGTCAACCACTGGTAGGCTGATGTAACCTACATCAATCATGAAAATGGCTAAAATGGATGATTTTACCAGGGCCAGGTGTCATGATCAGCAGCTACTGAAAGACATGGCAGACTGTGGAGACTTGAGTTGATCTAAGTACTTATGCCTCCAGCCATGTGTAAACTAAAATTAATTAAATTGTGGCCAGGAGTATATCTGAGTGATTTTGAAGGAACTGTTAGTTTAAACACCTTAAAACATATTCTTTAAGAGATTATAATGAACTCACATGGAAATAATCCTTTTAACAGATAAGAAAATTATTAGTCTAACAGTCATCTTTACTTCCTGTTTCATAGACTCTTGATAAAGATAATTTGAGGATATGTAAAAATTATCAGGATAATCTTTTTAAAAGGAAAGTTTTTTCTTCCCTCAGGTTATTCCAAACACACAAATAACCTGAATCACATATTTGACTGAGTCATTATGAACACTAAAGTTGAGGACTAGTCCTTCCATCTCCAAACTTTCTGTTCTACCTAAACAGTGCTGCACTTCAGTGTAAGCTAGATCAGTAACCTCAAACATTATTTTCTGTTTCTCTTACTTGCATGAGAGGACAAGATTAAACCGTCTGTTGACTTTCAGGCAGGGCTCCCAGAGCCCCAGTGAAATGGCTAGGGCTGAGTGCTTAAACCAATTAATTCTAGCAGAATGTGGAGGTGGTCTATCAACAAACTGGTCCACTCACTAGTTCATAAAAGCTGTAATAGGAATCTCAGAACACATCTTTCCTGATAACATCAAGAGAAAGTCTGGTGCTCCTTCATTGTGTTTATAGAATAGGGCTGAAAACCAGGGTTTGCCATTTGTTGATGCTGCTGTTGCATCCCAGGTCCTTATCATGCATGCCATGAGAGGGACTGGTGATCTCCTAATCATGATGGTTAACAGACACGAGCTCTCAGGTCAGACTTCTGGCAAGGACAGATTTGGTTTGCTGTCCTTGATGGTGATGGTCACCAATAGACCACTATGGCTCTGGTCTCTGTGAGTTTCCTGCTGATAAAAATAGCTTCCTGAAGTCCTATTCAGTGTGTGCTATCTTGCCTTGTTTGCCTGACTCTTGCCCCTTCATCTAGAGTACCCTGAGCCTATCTTTGTTTCTTGTAAGCTGAAGGTGCACAACTTAGATACTATTTTACATAATTCAAACAGAACAAAATTTCCAGACATTTTTGATGAAAATACAGCTCTTGCCAAGAAAACAAATATTGGCAACAGAGAAGAAAGAGCTTAAGATTTTATTGACAAAGTTTAAGAACCTGAAATTTCTCTGGAGAATGGTTTAATATAGGTCTTTCACCAGAAAATAGTATATATCCTCTGTTACAAACTAGAAAACAAATGATGTAGTCAAAAGAACTCTGGATTAGGAGTCAATAGACACATCGTAGACCTGGCTCTGAAAACAAATCAACTGTGTAACCTAGAGCAAGTCACTTAATCTTTTTTGAACCTGTAGAAAGAGAATTTGTAAGAGAGGGAGCAAGAATTGCCATGGCAAATGAGGAGCAACTAAGTCATAGACATTCCATAACTTGAAACTTTTGAGCAGCATAATATATTAAAACAGGCTTAGATGGTCAAAGAGGGGCACTCTAATATTTACACTTTGAAAAGCCCGTCAATTCATAAGTATAATGAAAACTTTTATTTTATCACCAATATTTTAATGTCTATATATCCAGTACTGGATGAGAAAGCAGATGACATGTAGAGTATATCCAGCAATTTCACACAACAAAATTATTTTAGGATAAATATAATTAGTACATTTTAAAAAACATAAAGGTAACAACAACAAATAGTCACCACTTCTTCAATAATTACCTAACATGCTCTGAGGAAGTACTTAGATGCAAAGAATTTTTAAAATGTGTTCACTCAAAATGTAATAACACATGAACCTCACATGCCAGTTTGTTTTTCTAAAGAATTCAAAAGCGTTTTGCATGATTTCATTCATTCATTTTAAAGCTTTTATTTTCAATAAAGGAAAAAAGATGTCCAGATATAAAATAGCTATGTTTATAAAAGATGTTAATAAGTACTGCCCAGTTAGGATTTTAAGAATAAAACTCTCTGGAATACCAATTTTAGTTTGATAATTTTTGTTTTATTTTTTGTTTTGTTTTTCCACCTGCTCTTGGTTGGATTGTTTTTTCTTTTGAGAAGATTTTCCATCTTATTTATTTTCTAAGTCCATTACTTAGAATCCTTAGAAGTTATGTTTTTAAAGTTTCATAATTAATAATAGCAAATACTGTTTTTTGTTTTGTTTTAAATTAGAAATAATTTATTATTATTGTTGTTGTTGTTGTTGTTGTTATTATTATTATTAATCTTTGTCTTTTTTTTTTTTAAACCAGAAGGTGGAGGGGGCAATGAAGACAAAGGAAGTGGTGATAACTACCATGAAGTGAGAAGGGAGGATGCAAGATGTATATGAATATATGTGTGTGTTTTTGCAAACCTTTGTAGCTGCTAGTTGTCATCTTTCTTTCTGAGTTTCTCTTTATCCAAATACCATCTCTCTACCAGTCCTGGCAAGGTCACAGATGTTTCGCAGACTGAGAAACATTGGGAAACAGTGGTATATAGAAAGACTAGTGTGGAGAAAAACAAAAACACACCCTGAGGAGGAGGACTACTGTCTTGTCTTGACAAGATGGTGGCAGCACAAATTGTTTTTGTGTATCTTAAAGAACAATTCTATCAGTGTTCTAGAATAGTGCTGTGTCTCAGCATGGTCTTAGCATACTATTTTGTGACAATATCCATGTTAGTGTTTCTATACTGTAATTAAATGTTAGAAGTACTAGATTTTCTTACCAAATTATACATTATTCCACAAATTTACAAAACAGTGTGAAATATATTTTCGTATGTATTAAAGTTAGCAGCTCTCCAGTGTCTTGTATTAGTTTTTTTGACTCAATTCAAGAATGATTGTTTTACATTGGTTTAGATTTAATAAGAATGATATTTTTATCCCAGGAAGACGACAGTCACATAGTCTTTTATTTTGGAAGCTATGACAATCATCCTAAATTCCTAATTCTGTACAAATACATAGTAGAGTCTCAAAAACAGATTTATCTCTTTACAAGCATGAATTACTAGGTGGTAGATAAAGAAATACAATTTTTTGAAACTCAGAGTAAGCTCAGAAAATAATAATTTATTTAAACTGGGATCCCCTTCTCCCCGTTTCTTTATTGGTCAATAGTTGGTTCATTTTAAGAAAACCTGAGCTCATTTGTCTGTACAAAGAACTGCATTAGGTACCAAAAGTAAGAAAGACTTTAGCTTTCAAAAGCTTATAGTCACCTAGGCAGAAAGACAATATACAGACAATACAATAGCATAAGATGGAATATAGACGTAGATATTAAAAACATGTTTTAAGTAATATAGAAATGGTGAGAGAACACAGATACATTCACTTGGGTAGAATCATGAAAAACAAAAAAGTATCTGGAAATGTTGATGTAATTATGATATCTACAGATAAGTGGTAGAAAGTATTACAAACAGAAGACTGAATGAGCAAAAACTTGGAAGCAGTAAAGGTTGAGCGCAATTATTCTACTGTGGGTCAGACACTGGTCTTAGCACTGGCAATACAATAATTAAAATTAAGGGCTTTCTATGTTATGGAGTTCATAGTCTGGTAATGATCTGAGAAGAACAAGTAGAGAAGTTTTTTTTCCAATAAGACCAGTACCACCCAATCAGTTATTGGGAAGTTATTCAGTGAATGCTGGTGTGTGTGTGTGTGTGTGTGTGTGTGCGTGGACATGCACACATGCCTGAGAGTGCTTTAAGCAAGTGAGAGACATAATCATAGTTGTGATTTAGAAAGATTAATTTGGTAGAAAGGATGTGAAATTGATAGAAAGGAAGTAATGAGGACAGGACATTTACTTCTGTATATCAAGTTCACTCTTTTTTAAGTAAGGTTTTACATTTTATCTCTCTCCTTTTTAATATATATGTGTGTGTGTGTGTGTGTGTGTGTGTGTTTATGTATGTGTGTGTGTGTATTTTTTTTTTTTTTTAATGGAAGATGGATAAAAGTGATTAGGGTCTCTTGCCTTTTCTGCACTTGCCACCTGCTTGGGTTTCTCTTATCATATATCTTGCATGGTCTGTCTGCTGCTTCTCACTGTTTATTTCTGCATCCATTGCTTTTTCCATAATCTCCTTTGTCCTTAATGCCAATCCCAAGCACTCAAAAACTGGTTGAATTTATTACTGCCCACTTTCAAACTCCAATCTCTAAGTTCTTATATGGATGTATATTTCATTTAGATTGGCAGTTCAATTTATAATAAGGAGACTTATATCGACAGAATCATATATTCAGGTCTTTTCATTTAAAAAATATATAAAAGAAAAGAAACTCTGGTACCTCAGATAAAAGGGCTGCCCATTTACAAAGTAGATTAGGACCAGATGTATGATTGTGGAGAAAAAGGATTAGGAATCATAGTAGATAAGACAACAATGGGTCACCAGTGTGGGACTATAGTTAAGAAAGGGAACATGATAATGGGTTACATGGGTAGAATTATAAAATATAAGAGCCATAAGATACTCAGCTTTAATCAGTCTCTACAGATCTGGGCTTTTGTATCAAAAGGAGTGTGATGACAGGGCCTGCCTAAGGCACAACTGCAAGGTAAGTGAATTTGGCTTCAACAGCTGCTGACCAATCTTTTCCACACCCAGCTTATCACCACCAAGGCTTACCCCTACAGGTAGATAGCACTCACTACTGACACATGTGGCCCACCACCCTGGCACTATCCACAATGCAATATCATTTGGTTCTCTGTCTCTCTTTCAAATTTTCTCATAATTTGAGGTTGGGATCTCAGAATTTTGATAAACTACTTCAGAGAAAGTAGTTATGCTTTCAATGGAAAGTGTAGAATAATAAGACTTAAATCTAATGCAATGGCATTGCAATGGTGCAATTTCAGACAATATGGCACACAATCTAGAGATATATTGGGATGGGGAGATGTAGTAAGGATGACTTTATATTTTCTTGTTCTATAAGAAATATTTAAACTCAAAACACATTATGCATGTAAATATCTACAGTAATACATAATTCTGGCATAAAATAATTTAGAATGGCTTTAGGCAACTAAATGGGTAAAAAGATAACATAATTCATTTAATCCTAAAACATAATGCTCTTTACTTTTTCTTGCTGAGTTTTAATTTATTTGTTTCTGAGCAGTTCTTCAAGTTAATAGGATATATATTCTTCATATAATCATGATCACTCATATATTCTTTCATTTAAAATCCAGGTCATTCACTAAAATACTTAAAAACATTAAACCAAATTAGAGAGCAGTTGATCTCATTCTTTTTTTCTAAGCTGCAAAATAGGACTGAATATATGGAAACTCAAACTGAATCTCTCAAAACTTTTCTATATTTCAGAATATTTAAGTCTTCAGAACTATAATTTGGAAGTTTGAGTCAATAGGAAGATTTCCAACACATCAAAAGGAAATAGCTGAGAAGTCCTTCTAAATCCATGATCCTTATGGGGCAGGCAGGAGGGGGAGGGAGAGAGTGTCCATTTAAAGCAAACCATGGCAAATAGTGCATATTCATTACATTTTCTTTCCAGTTAGAGTCAAATCTGCCCTCTAAATATGCACATTTATTCATTCATTTACAAGTTTTTGGTTTGATGTTTCATGGAATTTAAATTCTAGTTGAAAGGGGAAAGAAAATGAACAACTTAAATAATATCAGATGAGGATGGGTGCTCTTAAGAAAATAAAACACAGTGACATGATAGTGAGTGGATGATGTGATGATACTCCAGATAGGAAAGCAGTAAAGGTCGCTTTGAAGAGGAGATCTTTGAGATGAGACCTAAATTTCACCAAGGATCTAGGCTTGCAAAGATCTGAAGGAGAAGCATTCCAGGCACAAGGAGGAGCAAATTCTAAGTCCTTAAAATAGGAACAAGCTTAGAAGATTTAAAGAATAAAATGATGGCTGATGTGTCCACAGTAGAGTGACTGAGGAAGCAAGAAGAGAAGAAAGGTGATCAGGGAGAAACAAGTATGTGCCAAATAATGTAGGGCTTTTTAGGTCTTGGTAAAGAACTTAAATTTGATTCTGAGTTAATATGGAAGCTGGTGAAGACAAACTGGAGAGTGAAGTTATCTTTTTTTTTTTTTTTTTGATGATTCTACCTGCTATATAGGGAATAGATCGAAGGTAGACAGGAGTATAGAAGAGGGATCAGTGGAGAGGCTGTTGCAGTTCTTAAGGAGAATGATCAGGTGGCTTTCACTAGGGTAGTAGTAATTTGAATGGAGAAAAATGAAAAATTTAGGCTATATTTTTGTGGTAGAGCAAACAGAACTTGTTTTTTATTAGATGGAGGAGGAGAAAAAAAATCAAGTCTAAATCCCAGTTAAGCAATGAAATTATATACGTGTGAAAAAAATTTTTTCAAAAAAGAGTAAAAAATCATTAAAACTAGATGTATATTAAAGTCACTTGTTGAACTAATCCTATTGGAAACAAAAACTCCTTTAATTTTCATACAATAAAATTCAACTAAAAATGTGTTATAAGCTTACTATGTGCGAAGCACTTTGATAAAACAGATAACGCAAAAGATACCATTTGTGCTAAACATAGGAGACATATAAGTAACTAGAGAACTAATTTTTAGACAATGCTTTCAAATCAAGTAAAACATTTATTGAATGCCTACCATGAGCACAGCACTGCTAAGAATAAAAGGTGGTTATACAGATGAACAAAATGTGCCATTGGCAGTAAGTGACTTAAAATCCAAAAGAAAAACATAATTTCTCTTGGAATTAGCTATCATATATTATAAAATATACATCTATCCATTCTATCTTCAATAAGTTTGGAATTATCATTGTATTGTTTCCCAAATCCATCTCTGCACTTGCTCATTGGCACTTAGTGGTCATATTTCTTTCTGCGTTTATATCATGACTCAGCAAAGTATGCTGAAGGGATTAAAGCAATCAGCACATTGTTTTTCTTAGTCATAGTTTGCTTGGCTCGTGCTGTTTTAGGTAGAGAAGATGCACTGCTAAATTAAAAGGCTATGTACTCACAGCAAGTGGGTTCTGATGACCTAAATGATTGGAAAGAGAGTAATTTGCTATGCTATCTGAACTCTGAGTGTGCAGAGTGGAGTCATGTATGGGACACAGCTCTGTGCTTTTCTATGCATTCATGCACCAGGATTTCCCATTCCACATAATTAGTCACTTTATTTTAAAATAATTAATAAGAAAGCATTTTTAGTATCTTGTGTGTTGCTAATGGTGTGTTGCCACTAGCATAAAAATGCTTCGAATGTCTCTTTGGAATGTGAAAGTGTCTCAACTCAGCATCAGGCATTTTCAGGGCTGAGTGGGAGAATAGTGACAGAGGGTTTGTGTCTTGCAGAATGACTGAGATTACCTCATCTGCTACTTATAATTGTAGGTGTTAAATGCCAATGGTCTGTTTTCATTTTCAAGGGAAATTTTGTATTATGTCAAAGCCAATGGTATGTGTATATTCATGAGATTTATGGCAAAGTTTGGTAGAAATGCTTAAGGAGTATAATTTTTACATATGGAAGCAATTGAGGGCAAAACACAGGATCATAGGACAAATCTACTTTCAGGGATACAGCTGACTTCTCTCTGAGTTCAGATGAGTACCTAGAGGCTGGATCTAGCCCTCATAGTGATAAAAATACCATGTTCTTACGCTTATGATGATAGACACCTGTTATTTAGACAATTTCTCCCAACAGCAAAAAAAATAAAAATAAAAAGCAAATTTCTCATTGCTAGCACTTCCCTACTCACAGCTGCTTTTTCTCCATACTAATCACAGCAAAGCAGACACCCATCTCAAAATTGACCAGAGAATGCAAATGGAAATAAAAATCTTCACTAACACATCTGAATATGATAACCATCTAGCAACAGTGCTTAGGAAAAAGGGGAAATTTTAAAAGAAGAAACTGAACTGAAATGGAATTAGAGATAAAAAAGAGTTTAACATAGAACAAATTCATAAGTCTGTATTCAGATTTAAGTCCTTTATGTGTATGAATATAAAGTAAAACATATCTGAGAAGATATGTCTGTTTATCTTTATCAAAATGATATAACTTTATTCACAACATCTAGAGAGTGCCTATCATGAGAAAAAAATTTCTTCTTGTTAGATCAGAATGTGGAAACAATGGCATTTGTTCTGGGTCTTAAGAAGCAAAATCATTGTGTAGGAGAGAGATGGAAAATGATAATGTTAAACTAGCAGCCTTTTCTATCCTATGGAAAAGTAAAATTGATCCTATTTTAGAGACTGTCTCAACCATGCCTGGGGATGCTTCTTTCTAGACTCAAGGTCGGTCCTTTCTGCAAATAGAGCTGACCCAAACCTGACTTTCATCAACCCATTCTCCAGTGGTACTTGCTTCTGAATTATCTAGAGCTGTGCCTTATGGTTTCAGATTGTGCAACTCAGAATTCACCAGCATTTTCTCCTGCCTTTTCTGAAATTGAACTTAGAATAAAGCAGGTGCTCAGAGTCTGCTGTATTCTACTTTTCACATATGCCTCATTTAGCATATGAGAATTATAAACATTGTGGTTTCAATGATCATAAATTGGCTCTGTTCTAGGACCAAGTTTTTGTTTGCATTGATCTTGTCTTGTCACTTGATATTCACCAACATGTAAAGAATCTGGTGTCATGGAAACACAGATGATGAGAAAAAACGACTATGTTATAGATGTTTTTCTTAATATGGAATTTCCTGAATTTTGTAAAAGTAACTTGCAAACTGAAATATTTTATACAAATGTAAAAAAGTAATTGCAGTAACATTTTTATACTATTGACCTTCTAAAGGACACACTGACCTTGAGTCAATTTTCTTTCTTGTTTTTAGTGATGGCATCAATAGACAATACACGTATCTCTACATGATACTCATATGACATATATAAAACTGCCAGCCACAGGTAGAATTTGATTGCTTCAACTTCAAAGAACATTTGACTCACTGAGAACTAATTTATTAAGGTCATAGTTGACAATATCAGCATAGATGCTATCTTAACTGAACCACTCTCTAACATCAGTGAAGAAAGAAAGAACTATGTATGTATGTGTTAATTTCAGTCACAAGCTTACAGAATGTGAAGGGATTTGAGAGACCATCTGGTTGGCAGGGCCCAACCTGGAACTTATGAAGTTCAAGAACTTTCTAAAAATTATGAGAGATATTAGGCATTTTCTATTCAATAATACTACACATGTACACAAAAATAAATTCTTTTACTTTAATTGGAATTATGTAACTATGTGATAGAAGAAAATAAAAACAACTTTTTGTGAATTGTCATCAATTATTAATTTAAAATTGTTTTTGAAACAAATCAAGTTACTAGTTTTAAAAAAATCTCATCACCTGTCTTGCCCTCTTTCTAATCCATTCACTATGATGCTAACATTATGACATTTTAAAAAATCAAACCTTATCAAGAGCTTCCTTATTTATAAATTCTATTAAAAATTCTCATTTGCCTAAGGGACAAAACTTAAACTCCTTATCAGAGCATATAAGACATTCAGTGGCCAAACCCCAGCTTACCTTCTTAGCGACATTTCTCATCCAGCTTCTCATTTCCTTCTACCCACTCATCCACCTACTCTTCTCAACCTCAAACTATCCAAAACTGCATGACTTGCAGTTCCTCAAAAATGCCAGGATATTTCATGCTGCCTTGCCTTTGCATACACTGCTTCTTCTGCCAGAAGTACTCTTTCCATCTTTGTTTGCCTAGCAAACAAACACTCATCTTTCAAAATTCAGCTTATGCATTATCTTTTCTATGAAGAGTTTCCAGATCCCTCTTTGCTGCACTCCAGTGGAATCATCACTCCCATTTATGGTGTACATATCATGTAACATTTAGCACAAGGCACACTCCCTCATTTACAAGTCTGCTCTTGCACTTTTGCTCCACTCTAAGCCCCTTCCCACCACTGCCTTGATTGTTCTAAGGTCAGGAGATGTACCATAATTGTCTTAGGATCCCCAGGACTAGCATCCTCCCATTCAGTGTTTGTGGAAGGAAGAAGGTAGAGAGAGAGATGCAAGGAAGCAAAGACAGAAAGTCTTATGTATCTTACTAAAAATGTATTTCATACTAACAACATCTTGGCATCTCAACTGCTAGCACCCTCAGCAGAGCCATTCTTATCTAAACTTCTGCAATAGCTTCTGTTTCGTTTTTCTTCCATTTTTGCCTCGTCTGGTCCATTCTACATACAACCACTAGAATAATCTTCCTAAAAAGCAAATCAGATCATGTGACTTCTGTGATAAAACTTTCCAAGGCTTCATATTAAAAAAAAAAAAAAGATCCTCACATGCCAGCTCAGGTTTTCAATCTCATCTTGCATGGTGCTTCTCCTAATTCAGTATCATCCAACCACACTGTTCTTATTCATTTCTCACCAAGACATCAAAGTTTTCCTGTCTCGGAGCCTTTGCACTTAAAGTGTCAAGAATATTCTCCCTGTATCTTCATATGGCTACTTTCTCCACATGATTCAGAGATGAGCTGACATAAAACTTCCAAAAAGAATTCCTTCCTGACCACTCTGGTATAGGCTCCATTCCATTCCAAATACTATAATTGTCTAAATGGAACTTACCACTATCTAAGGTTTCTTTTATTGTTCACTTGTTTATTGCCTATGTCCCCCACTGGTAGAATAAAGAAGAGCTTTGTGTCGTTCAACACTCGATTTAAGTCTTAATAGTTATGTTTTCCAAAGCAATCAAGGGCCTAAATTCTAGTTTAAGAAAATATAGATTTCAAACTCGTTCCTCTTAGTCTTAGATGTGCTTGAAAGTCCTAATACCAAGAAATGGTATGAAGATAGTGGTGTTTTTACAGTGCGAGAAAATAAAAGAAGTGATCTATTGAATCTCTGATCCTAACAGTTATCCTGAAGACTGACCAGTCTGCAACAGCAGCTCTTTATGAAGCTTAAGTCTTTCACTACAGAATAAAGTCAAACACTGCCTCTGATTTCTGCTGGTAAATAAATAAAATAGAAGAATAGAATGCTCCAACTAAAAGAGCCTGGTCATCATCTGGTATAATTTTTTCTACAACTATTAAGTAGTGGAACTTGAACTCAAGGTACTAGTCTCCCAAACAGGGGCTATTCCCACTATTCCACACTGCCTCCTCTTACGTGCATGTATATCTTCACATGTACAAACAGTAATTACAAATGTGGGCTGTTGTTAACTGGCAAGAAGCTTGTGTTTGTGTACAATGCAGCTGTGAAGAAACTGCACATTTTCTCCTGGGAAAAATAATATTATGCCTCTAGATAAGCAAGCCATATATGTGTTTTTTACCTAGAGTTCAGCCCAAGTGTAATAGTAATAGTATTACAGTACCTAATCACCATTTGTAAAAGTGCCACTATGGTAAATAGTGCACAAGATTTTAATTCATTGAATTGAAAACACCTCAGTGCCAGCTCTGTAAACAAGAAAACTCCCAAAGAAGTTTCTGCTGTTTCTCCACAGTGAAGATATATCACATGCAACAACACAATCACTACAGTGGAAAGCACAGCACTTCCCGATAGTTGGGAAAATAATACTTTAATAGGTTTGCTGTCAAGGTATCATCACTGACAGAATAATAGTTAATGCTTTTTGTACTTAAAGTTGTAAAATATTACTTAAATCAATGCTAAAGTTCTCCTTAACCAGTAATATTGAGTACTTAATACATTCATTCTTTACTATTTCACTTTTGTATATGTGGTAGGCAGAATATTGCCTTTCCTCCACCTCCCCATATATCCCAGTCTCAATTCCCAGAACTTGTGAATATGTTGCCTTACCTGGCAAAAGAGACTGGGCAGAGGTGTCTAAGGTTAAAAACTTTGAGATGAGAGGACATCTGGGATTATCCAAGTGGGCTCATTATTATCACAAGGGTCCTTAAAAGCTGAGAACTATTTCTAGCTCTAGTCAAAGAAGGAGATGAGGCTATGGAAAAAGGGTCAGAATGTCGAGACGTGTAAAGGACTCTGCCCATTAACACTGGCTTTGAAGATGGAGCAGGGATACAAGCCAAGGAATGTAGTTGGCATCTAGAAGCTGGAAAAGGCAAGAAGACTGTTTCCTAGAGCCTTCAGAAAGGATCTCAGCCCTGCCAACCCCTTGGTTTTAGCCCAGGGAGACCCATGTCAGACTTCTGACTTAGAGAACTGTAAGATAATAAATTTGTATTGCTTTAAGCCAGTAAACATGTGGTAATTGGTTATAGCAATGATAGAAAAGAAATATTCATTTAGAAATATTTTTTTTCACTAAGTATAAACCAAATATCAACTGTAATCTCTGTCTCAAGAACACAAACACAGATCCCCAGTCCACTGATCATAAGAGCCAATCTTTCCCCCAAATTTGAACACACTATAAGGCTAAGAGTGGTTTTCATGATCATCTTTATTAATTCGTTATAGGAACTGTATTATTATCTTTTTATACATTATAGACCCAAGTGGAATTTACTTTTTGCCCTGCATTTTTACTAAAATATTTTGTATAAGATTTTACTGAAGACAGAAAATTTGTGATATGGAAACACAAACCACATATAAAACCAATATTTGTCAAAAAAATTGCTTTATCTTTTCTTCAATTGAAATTTCAGAACTTAGTCATGTTTCTCTTCTCTCAAATCTTATTTCAGAGTAGTGTGCATTCTTTTGTCCTAAGCCTCAAGTTAGAGTTTTCTTATCCCTATCCAATGGCTGATCAAGTGTTTTCTCTAACAAAATATTTCTTTCCTTAAAGACTACAACTAAGATAATTCATTTGTCACCCAACTACATAAACTTTGACTATTTAATATATTTCTTTCTATGACCTATGTAAGAAATATTTTCCCTTCCCCACTGTTCCCCATCTATATACAATAAGACACATATTTTATGGCCACAGCTCAAATTAGATAACCGTTAAATTCTAATAGTATCATGACCATTTTTCTCATGAAACAGTAAATAAAAGTGGAGTGTTTAACTCTGAGTTTTTCATTAAATCGACTTCCTGTTTTAACTTCATATATAAAAATAAATAAATAAATGTTGCCTATATTAATCTCCAATATAAAGTTATATAGCCTTTGATTTATAAAGCAACTCATTACTGACTTACAGAAAAAAGAAGAAATTTTATTGACTATTAACTATGTATTTTGCAAGCATTATCTCATTTGATCAACACAGCTAATAAAAAAAGATCAAATAGTATTTGATACTCTAAGCTAGCACAGCACATGTATTTTCTCATTTATGAATAAATTCACAAAGTAGATACTAATATCCCCATAATATGGATAAAGAATATAAGGCATAGAAAGTTTCAGTTATCTCCCCAGTGGCAAAAAAAGTGATGAAGCTAAGATTCATGTCCTGGAATGTTTGACTCAGAGATAATCTTCCTATCCTCTAGGCTATAATATTATATGATCAAGTTACAGAAAAGCAAACTGAAGTTCCAAGAATTTAAACAACTTTTCTACAGTCCCACAAATAATGGGCCAAGGACTAGCTTTCCAAACCCAGTCTATACAGCATACCAAAGTTCATGCACTTCTCACTGCTCCCATAATCTGCACAAGTTAAGCACTTGCAACTTCAAGCAGACAAAATTTAGACTGGAAGACAATCACATTTTCCTTCTCAGTTTTGATGCTAAAATATCCAAAACAAATATGATATATAAAATAATGTTTTGGAGAGGTATAATTTTATAAAAAGAGTGAAAACTTTGTAGCAAAAAAGACCCAATTTTACATTTAACACTCACAAAGAGTAGTTCTAGAAGATGCACAAGAAAATAAAGAAGTTTTGAGTCTAAGCAAACAAAAGTATGGCTGGCAGATTAAAGTAAAATAAAGTATTTTTTACTAAATATAGTTTACAGTTTTATAATTTTCTATAATAGATCAATGTATTAATTACAGACAAAAATTAATTTTAAAAATATATTTAATGTAAATTACCTTGCATTGTACAAAACACTAGGTAGGAACTCAGTAAATGACCTTCCCCCCCTTTTTTGAAACTGTTTATTTTCTTTTAATTTTACTTTTATTTTCTGTTTAAGAGTTTGTGGAGGAAAAGCTTAAGACCACTCAGTGGTTGTTCCTACTCATTCAGTGGCCAGAGCTGTGGAAGTGGAAGACCAGTCTTCGGAGGTGGGCTGAGCACTCCATTTTCCATTAAGGAACTGCTGAATCAGTTTGAAGGCACCTGCACACCTTCAGATTCATCTGCAACCTCAGGTTGAGCAGTAGTAAATTCAGTAGCTGGAGCAGTCCACTCACCCTAAAGTCACAGCCTTTTCAGTGGTGGCCTGCTGTTCATTTTCAATCTCTTTAGGATCTCTGTGGAAGTAGAGACCAGGCAGGACACCCCACCCCACCCACTGGGGGTGCTCATGGAAGATGGTGCCACACATGTGCAGAATTTTCCAGCCCTGTACTGACCACATCAGACCCACTGAGTGAGTTTCCTTGTTTTAAGTGAAGGCAATCTCTACATAGCACAGAGGAGGGGCCGTGTTAACACAGAGCAATGCTAGGCAGGTAAATATAAGCCTCCTCTGTGAGAGGCTAGTGCTCAACTCTGGATCAGTAACCACCAGAAGTCTTATCTTCTAGAAGCCTGCTTGGATCTGTTTCCAGGAGTGAAGTGGCAATAGGAATGGCTCCAGCGGCAGCAGCAAACTAGAGTAGAGTTCGCTGGCCAGTATTCCTGGAGGATATAACACTGACATCAGCTGGGTTTCAATGACAATGATGGCACAGGATGCCAGCAGAAGCTTTTCCCAGGTTCTTTTCGGATTTATGGTGTAGATATTATCTTCAGATTTATAGTATAGATATTATCATTCTTCCTTTTGTAGATGTATTGTTTCACTTGGAAGTCAAGGTTGGTGCTACCTAAATAGGTTTCTGCTTCAAGGAATTTGAGGACATCCTCCTCCTTTATTTGTAGAGGGCTCAGGATATTGTGAAAGTTTCCCTTTAAGTTCTGAGGGGAATCCAAAACATTCCATGCCCCTCTCTAGTTGGCACAGAAAGTTCCTCTTTTTACTGAAAAATTGAAAATACTTTCAATATCAACAGGATACAAAATTCCTGAGAAATAATTGTTTTAGAGCCAAATAATGCCCTCTCTCCACAGATGCTGCTGCTCAATAAAAGTTTGGTATCCAATAGTTTTCTTTCCATACTTTTAAAAAGAGGTGATTTCTTAGAAATAGAGTTACAAATGTAAAAGTTGCACAGTTCTTTATTTAAGATGCCATACTAAGCTTGACTTGCTTGAAAGAGCTAGTTTACAAAATTCATATGACAAATGTTTTAATTGCAGATAAATTATTTTGAACTTCAAATTTTAAGATGTATATTTATTCTATAATATTTTGTAGCTCCTCTATTTTTTCATACACAGAAAATGAAAAAATACTCTAATTGTCAGGATATTTATGAGACATTTGCTAAGTTGTTTCATTCTTAGAACAGATTTTCTCCAATCTGGTAGGAAAGAATGGTGAAGGTAGAAAAACAGGGCACTAGGGTATTATTTGACTCATTAAAAAGAAAAATCACTGTTCTACTTAACTGAGTTAGAGGTACTTTCAGAAAGAACACTGAAAAGATAAAATATGCTTCTTTGAAAACATTTTCAAAGAGACTACATGTTTATAAAGTCCTTGAAAAATATAAAAAGTGAAGAATTTAATATTATTTGTCATATAACATGTGGCCAATCACCCTAATTGTGAAATAACCAATCCATGTTCACTCCTAAAGTGACAGTCTTTTCAAAGACTAGGCAACATCTAGTGTTTTTGTTTATTCAACAAATGTTTATTGAATATTTTCTAAGTCTAAGGTATTATACTAAGTGCTTTGAGTAATAGAATATCATATCATATATAATCCCTGACCATAAACACCAACAAAATTAGAATAGGACATTATTTCTGCTGAAATGAAACTTAAAATCTCATGTGGCAGATAAGACATGTAAAATAATTATGATAAAAGGCAGTATTTGAAAAATGTCTAATGACTACAGTATTCTTAATAAATGCTCAAAAAAAGGATGTGGCTAGATGAACAGAGAAAGTTTACTGGTGGACAGGAAATGAGGCAAAGCATCAATCCCACCACAGGCTGCCATCGCCTATTCCTCTTGTGAGACAGACAGAATAGGTTTACAGAGTATTATCTAGCTAGGTTTGAATTCTAGGTCTGTTACCACTACCTGTGCAAAACTAGATAGATCTATTATCCTCTGTGAACCCACTTCCTTATTTGTAAAGTGGAGGTTAACAATATCTACAAGCCTTTTTACAACCTCTTTCTCTTATTCATTTCTCAGTCCTTAGCGGTCTGATTTCATCCCACTTTATCCCACTGGAATCAACACTGCAATAGGCACCCCTTAATTATCACTTTATGACAATTAAATCCATCTGTGGTCTTTTGACCATTATCTTAATCTCTCTGCTGTCTTTGATTCTCTTAATTAATCACTACCTGAAACTCTTCCATCCCAGGTCTTAATGACACTACACTTACAGCTACTTTTCTCTATAGAAGTATTATTCAAACCACACATCAAGACTTACTAGTGGACTCAGTTAGTTGATCACCAACACATTTGTTTTCTTTTAATAAAATAAAATAGAATTGACTTGAAAACATCAGCTATACCACTCAAACTATAATAAGAATTGTTTGGTGACATATTAGTTTCATGTTGTGTGTGTGTGTGTGTGTGTGTGTGTGTGTGTGTGTGTGTGTGTGTGTGTGCATGCGCGCGTGCATGTGTATACGTGTATAAATAAGTTATTGTTTGTTTGCATACCTGATCAAAATGTAAAATGTATTTTTCATTGCAAGTCATGGTGAAAATTCTGCAACCTATGGTTCTAGAGACATTTCTTCTCAATGTAATTTACTAGTTCCTATTCTTACACCCATCTCCTTGATATTAATTCTCCTCTTCTAACTATAACTCCTAACTATCTCTTTGGCAGCTGTCTCTAACTTCACAACCACCTTTTCAATACTACCACCTGGTTTTTTATAGATACCTCAATGTTACTCAATTAAAATATTTATTATTTTAGAAGAAAGTATTGGCATACTTAGGCTAACAACAATATGAAAGATATGTTTGAAGAAGAGAGACTAGAAAAAGGTAGATCAGTTAAAAAGTTATTGCTGTAATCCAGGTTAAAGTGATTAGAGAATAATCTAATGACAAATTTGATGCCAAGTCTAAAAAATTAAATTATTTTCCCAAAGTTTTCAATCTGAAGAGAAAAGCAATTTCAATAATAATAATCACCAGTGATAATAATATTATGTTTATTTTGTTTTTAACTTAGGTCACTAGCAAGATACTAACCTAAACAGTCAAAAGGCTAAAATTTATCCAGAACTAAATCCAGTCCATAACTTAGTTTCATAGAAATTTTGGTTTAATAAACAGTATAAATCTCTAGATAGGTTTAACTTTGCACAAAGTTAATTAAAAGCATAAATATATATTCAGCAAAACTAACTCCTCTGAAATTCTATTGCTGGCTGAACACTTATACTTGTGTCATAACCAAATATATAAATGAATACATCATAACTTTTAATTTTTTACAATTGTTCTTCACTCTGTAAAAATTAGAGTAAATAAGAGAAATTTAAACTATTATTTGAAACTTTAAATTCTAGATTTATGTGTAAAGATTATTTTCCCCAATGGGATCCCCTTTACTTCACACTAAAATGTATCTTGCTCTTTTCTAGAAATAGTTTAACTTTCAAATCATGTTGTCAACAAAGAAATTTGTGATACTCTTATGTCAGATAATTAATTCCTCGTTTTCTCTTCCTCTTCAACTAAACTTCATAACATGCCCTCTAACCATACTTTAACAGGGTGATGACAATTTAATTAGATTAGGACCTCAGGAAAGAAGAATCATGATGGTATTGAAGACAGTTATAGATTATAGTTTGAGGTTTTGCTGCCATCATTCAATGAGTCCAGCAGCTACATAAAATGACTACCTAAAAAGTCAATAAGTGTTTATAAATTCATGTTTTTACTTTGCCACCAAAAGAACCAATGAGATAATACCCACCTATTAATACCCAATATCATTAAAATAGAATTGGACTTGAAATCAGAAGAGCCCATTTTAAATCTGAGTTTATCTTGTTTTGTCAGTGATTTGGCTAACAATATCCCTTCTAAGGAAAAGGAGTCAGATAGACCAGCATCTGGTACTAAAGGAAAGTAAAGAAAAGCAGGTCTAGGTTCAGAGAAGTTTATTTAAAAATGATTCTTTGTATAAAGACTATGTAAGTTTATTTGAAATCATTTAGTAAAAGCCTGAGATTGTCAGTCAAAAAGTAGGTGTACATAAAGTCAGAATGCTGTTGCTGTGTTTGTATCCAAGAAGACTGGCATTACAACAATGCTCATGGAATATTATGAAAGACCCATAAAAATTGTAGTCATGGTTTGCTTTCTTATACTCCAGGAATGTATTGAGAAATGCAGAGTAGAGAATGGGCTAGAACGTAAAGTATCTCTTTCTCAAGAGATCTTATATAGCACAAAACAATAAAAACTGTTCAGGAAGGGGATAAATAGAGGTTTGCATCTGTCTTTTAAAAATAGGAAAATCACTGGCACCAGGTCCATCATTCTCCCGAAAATGCTAGTCCAGAGGGAAAGATAGTTTCTGATGGCTAGGTTCCTCAAGTGAATCTTTTTTCTTCTTTTTCCTCAATTCATATCGTTAAACACCTCACCCCACAAATGATGTAAGGTTGCTAAGCCCTGGGGAATTCTTACTGGGCTTAATTCTACTTTCTAGAATATGATTCAAGAACATATATTATTCCTATGGAAGCAGATATTTTTCATGCATGATATCTCTGGGAAACAACTCAAAATTTCTTTTAATTACATATTGAACAAACTTGGTCTCAAAGCAAGCCTGATAAACAAGTATGGTCAGTGAATAAGAGGAGGAAACCAAGACCATAAAAGAAAGAGATAACCAAAAAAAAAAAAAAAAAAAAATCCTGACTGACATTTCCTTAGGGCAGAGTTCTTTAGGGGAAGGGAAAGGATTATGCAAAGAATAGTGCACAAAGAGGCTATGGTTTACATCAATAACCATCAAAGACTAAGAGACTCTAACCAGGAAAATGGGGACAGAGAGCAAAGGTTCAAAGAAGCAGGCGTTTTTGAAATCAGGTCTATAACAGGTGCCTAATATCAGGCTATTAAGCCTTTTGGAAGTTACCAAACTGGTAATGACTATACCAGGAACAAGGTACAGCATTTTATGCAATAGCAGTACCAAAAGCTAATCAAAGTGTTAGAGTTATTTTTAGGTAAGCAGTTCAAGACAAAACTGTTGTAGAAAATTAGTACTTACCAGTACATGAAGGCAGAATTGAGCCAACTAATAAGGGCCATGTGGAAAATATAGATTGAATAGGCATCTAAATCCAAGAAATTAATTTTAGACATATAAGATCTTGATTAAATAATATCAAAACTATTTCTAGACCCAACCACATTAGTGGGATCAAAATAACAAATGTGTTCCTGGTATTCCTCAACATGATTTCAGGACCTAAGCAAAGATGCATCTTCGTATAAACTGACCCCACCAGACCTTTACCTGGGACTTCTATACGCTAGAAATTACCCCACTAGACCTTGACCTGGGACTTCTATAATCCAGAACTGTGAGAAAATAAATTCCCAGTGTTTGTGTCACCCACTCTGTGATATTTTGTTATGGCAGCCTGAGGCTACCAAGACAGTCCTAGATTTGAAACATCACACCTGGATTTATTACTGCAGCAACTTCCCCAATGTGTTCGTCTTAAGCAAAAGATGGGTGGGGAGGGGGTGTCCACAGACAAAACACAACTCATAGTATCAGAAACCATCAAATTAGATGTGTTTTATTACTAAAGGATGCCAGATCTTTGAGTAAAAGCAATGCGAAGATCTATAATTAAAAAGCAAGATTTTGCCCTCCTTCATCAGTCAGGAGTCAACACTATCAACAGTGAGATGTTTATCATTCTAGACATATTTTTGAAAGTCAAGAATCAAGAAGTCAAGTAGATTTTAATAGTTTTCTAATTCTTACATTTATAAGAATCATTAGGGATACTAGATTTACGATCTAGATTGTTGTGATTCACCTTCAGAAATTCTGACTTAATAGATAGATCTGGGGAAAGAACTACGAATCAGCATTTCAAACATCCAAGTAATTCTGATGATGGAATCCAAGACTACATTTGGTCAAACATTAATTTAAATATTCTAGCTATGAGTTTGGTGTTTTTATTAATTTTACTACATGTTTTGATGTCATTTGGTTACATTATTTTTATCATTTCTCAAAAATGTATTCACTTTATGACACTTTTATAATGTTATTTGTATAACAGTCTCTAAACACTCATGATTCCTTTCAGAAAAATAGAAAATCATATTTTAATTGAGCTAGGAACTTGGAAGCAGGCCTACTAGAACTCATAGGAAAAGGTGTTTCTGTTTGATTTTTCTTTTTATTAGTTTACAGTAACCGATTACTTGTTTATTTCCACATTTTATGGCTGAACTAATTTGATCCCATAATCTCAAGGCATTCATAAAGACAGAAAGATTAGGCAAATAAAAGACAACCGAATGTGCCTTTTTCTCCTCTGATGAAATTTAAACTAGAGCAACTGAAGTTTATTGTAAACTGCCAGTGTTAAAGAAAAAAACACTAGATATTCATTTCATTGAAAAAGAATACATAAGAAATGCTCTGTTCCCTTGCAGTCATCATTAATACTTTAACACAATTAAAAAATAGTCCATTAACAACTACAGGTGATTTGTAATGTGAGTTGAACATTATTGTCATTGGGGTCAGTCAGGATAGATTTTCAATCAATTACCTATATGTACCAAACTCTTCAGTGATTTTTTTTTTTTACTTGAAGTTCAATAGCTCAATGGCAGATTGATGTACTGTACTTAAATTATACTCAAATGTCATTGTTTTAAAAATCTACTAACACAGCCTTACACTATGGAGTTAAATTCCATCATTCAATTTAGCTTTTGGTTCTTTGGAGAAATTATTTTTCTTTATCAAATTCAAGCTGCAAGGCTGCCAGAAAAGACGTTAATCATGTCATTTGCTACCATTAATGTAAGCTTTGTTTTCATCCAGTTCTCTGCTCTCCTTCATTTTGCATCAATTTTTGCCAGTCTTCCAATGTACAATTAATTACTTCCTAAGAGTAACTTACATGCATTACGAAGCATGTTAAACAATTGATAAATATTTATTGAATGTCTGCCATGTGCCTGAAAAAAGACCTGCGCCTTTCACTCAAAAAAGTTATCATCTTATTGAAAAATATAATTTACATACATAAAATGATTAAAGGGCCATAAAATAAAGAGTTCAAGAATTATACGCTATATGATTTCAATGATAGGAAAAAGGCCAGAGGATTTAAGCTGAACTCTAAAAAATGAACAAGATTTGGGAGGAAGAAGAAAAAAATGAAAACCATTACAAAAAGACTGGAAATGGTATGAGTGCAGAAGTTGGGTTCAGAAGCAAGGAGTGTGGCCGATGTGACAGAGTGAGCAGCCTGCATGCCTGGACTGGAAGCTTCATGTTGGGAAACAGTAGGAGATAAGACAGACTGGGTAAAACAAGAAAACATTTATTAAACTGTTCTGCTGTAAAACAAACAAAAGATCAAAGACCATCTCTGATCTCTCAAAGTTTACATTCCTTAGAGAAAGATAATATTTTAAGAACATACCATTCTTGCTTCTTCAAATAATTCACCTACACATTTTTTTTCTGCACTTAAATTTGATTCATTTTTTCCTATCATTTGATTTGCAGAATATCAGAGAAAGATTTTTAAACTCAACTTTGATCGTTTAAGCTTACCTGCCTTTTTTCTTTATAGGTTAGGAAGTGATGGATTGAACTCAATAAAATCAATCACTGATGCAGCATTATAATAGCTAGACATTTGTTAGGGCCCAAATTCTCTATTGCTTTTAATATAGAATAATTCCCTGTGAGAATTATAGATTGGGAATTAAAACAAAGAGAAATTTAATTGAGAATATCTCAAGCATACTGCAAATGAATTACGATGCAAAGAGTATAATTTTTAAAGTTTGAATATGACCATCAATTTTTCCTTACCTCGGAAGCTAGAAATCTCTTCCCTCCAATATTTTTTCTCTTTGAAAGTATGACTTGGTTTATTGTTCTTAGCTTCTCTGCTCTTCTATTTTCTTTCTTGGTGCCAGGTAGGGGGTTTGCCAGTAAGGCATAGTATAGTTAATCCTGACATTTGGGCTTTATGACCTCCCTAAAATTCCCAGTAACCCTCATTCTCATTCTCTTTCACACTCTCTCTTGTATTGTTCTCATTATGTGTATGGTAAAGTATTGGATGCCAATTGAAACTATTTATTGTCTTCACTGCTTCAGCTGCTGTAGGATTTCTAAACTTAATCTGCCAATAACTTCCATGCAACACATACTCACTGCAGTTTTCATTCCTGTTGCCGATTGCTGAACTCTTTGTACACATTTGCAATTCATTGTGTTACCAGTCCCCTTCATGCTGTTTCTGGCATCTGCCCTAACTGCTGGATTTTCTTGTATGAAGAGGTTCAAGCAATTCTCTTTACAAACTCTCTGCCCAGTGGGAGGTACTATTATTTTACTTTATTTGGGGAAATTGGCTATTCCCCCAGGAAATCAAACAAAACCCCTGTCTTTTATACTTCCTCATTTTCTCACTCTGACTAAAGTCAAAAGGTATTTCACCCAGGGGCTATAAGCATAGCAGAAACATTTTTTTGTTTATTTTATTTTAAACTCCAGACTTTCCTCTAAATGTGGGTATAAAATCCAACTTCACAGAGTGTAGAGCTAGCTAATAGCTAATGTTGCCTGAGCACCTAAGTGTCAAATTATATATTAATTATTCACATAATTTATTTTAATTAACTTCCACCTCAATCCAATGAAACAGGTACTTATTTAGATAAATAAAAACTTATTTAGATAAATAAAGTTTTAAAAGTTAAGGAAATGTTGTTCTCAAGTTAACGAAATCTGACATTTAAATATAAGTAAGTGTAAGTAGTAAAAGAACTACCAGATGCCAATTTCTTTAACTTCTATATTACATTACTCCTAAGAGCAACAATGACACTGAGAAATGAATCAATTTAGAATGAGATCATGAGCTTCTTGTCCATGTCCATTATTTTTTTTAAACAGGTAGCATTATGAGTGCCTAGGACAAAAATAATAATAATAATTCACTTTACATTATGCATGCATATTAAAGTAGATAAAACTAGATCTAAGTTCTTGTTACAAATAGAACAAAGCTTTGCTCAAATTTAGAAGTTCATTCTTCATTCACTTAACAGCCCACAGGAAGCATTTAAGCCAGCAGGGTAGTTCTCCTCAATGCTATAATTCAGGGTCCCAAATTGCTAGGGCTTGGTCATTTACAACATTTGGTTTCCTATGTTCCTCTAGTCACCATTCCAGCACAAAGAAAAATGAGAAAGAACATGAAGGTACAAGACTGGAAGTCTTTGTAGCCAACCTCGGAAATGGCACACATTACTTCTACTTATATGGATGAATAGTGGAACCACTAGAAGAACAGAGTCTCATGACTACACCTAAATGCAAGGGAAGTTGGGAAACACTATATAACTAGTTAGCATGTGTTCAGCCCTTTAATTATAATGCAAGAAAGGGGGAATGAATTCTTAGGGACAGATAGCTATCTCCACAGTCTACTTCTCTGACCATCAAATATCTGTACCTGGATAAAATAGACTCATTCCTTTCCCAAGGAGATAATTCAAAGTCTTATCTAGTTTCTGTATCTGCTTCAAAGTCCAGTATCTATGGAACGTGAAGTTTCTCCATCAGAGCTGGATGGTTTTTTATTGTTGGTGGTGAGTTATGTGTGTGTGTGTGTGTGTGTGTGTGTGTGTGTGTGTGTGGTACAGAGACTGAAATGAAAATTTTCTGCTTGAGCCCTAGTCAATATACATTAATAGAGCATAATAACTACAATAAAATTCCTTTTAAAAAGGATAATATGTGGAGAAACAGAACATTCATTACTGGTAGGAATGCAAAGTGGTAAAGCCATTTTAGATGACAGTTTGGCAGTTTCATACAAAAGTAAACATATTCTAACCATATGATTCAGTACTCATGCTCCTTGGTATTTACCCAGATGAGTCAAAAACATATTTTTATGTCCACATAAAAACCTGCACATGAATAATTTGTGATCACCAAAACGTGGAAGCAACCAAGATGTTCTTCAATAGGTGAATGGATAACAAATTGTGGTCCATTTATATAATGGAGTACTAACCAGTGCTTAAAACAAACAAACAAACAAACAAACAAAACTATCAAGCCATGAAAAAGCATGAAAACCCTCAAATGCAGACTGCTAAGTAAAAGAAGTCAATATGAAAAGGCTGCATGCTGTATGACATTCTGGAAAAGGCAAAACTATTCTGACAGTAAAAAGATTACTGGCTCAATGAGCTACTACTTCACACCTGTTAGAATGGCTATTTTTAACAAGACAAGTAAACCGAGTGTTGGAGAGATTGTAGGGGAAAAGGAACCCTCATACACTGCTGGTGTGAATGTAAACTGGTATAGCCATTATGCAAAATAGTATGGGGATTTCTCAAAAAGTTAATAATAAGACTAATATATAACCCAGAAATCTCTCTTCTGGGCATCTACCTAAAAAAAAAAAAAAAAAAAAAATTGAAAACATTTATCTATAAAGATATATGCACTCCTATTTTCATTGCAGCATTATTCACAGTGGCCAAAACATGGAAACAACCAAAGAGTCCTTTGATAGATGATTGAGAAAAAGATGTGGTACATATATGCAGTGGAATATTACTAAGTTATAAAAAAAAAAGAGAGATGAAATACTGCCATTTGTGACAATAAGAGTGGATCTTGAGATTATCATTCTAAGAGCAATAAATCAGACAGAAAAAGTTGACAACCATATGATTCACTCATATGTAGAATATAAAACTGAAAGCATCAAACAAACAAGACAAATAAACAACAATTCATAGACATAGACAACAGTTTAGTGGTTGTCAGAGGGAAGAGCGGGGAGAGGGGAGTTACAAAAGGGTAAAGGGGATCAAATACATCGTGACTTTGGATGTTGAACACAATGCAGTACACAGATGATGTATTGTAGAATTGTACACTTGAAACCTATATAATTTTATTAACCAACATCACTTCAATAAATTTAATAAAAAAAAAAAATAGTGATTACCAGGGGCTAGGGTGGGGCAGAAGGGTGAGTGGAGGTTTAAGGAGGAAAGGAAAGATGAAAAGGTGGAGCACAGGAAGTTTTCAAGGCAGTGACACTATACTGTATTACATTATATTGATGGATATATGTCATTATACATTTGTCAAAACCCATAGAATGTACAACATAAAGAGTGAGTCCTAATGAAAATTATAGAATCTAATTAATAATTTATAAACATTGGCTCATCGATTGTAACAATGCACCACACTAATGAAAGATATTAACAACAGGAGAAATTGTGGAAGTTGGAGTTGCAGTGAAGAGGTATAAAGGAACTCTCTGTACTTGCCACTCAACTTTTCTGTAAACCTAAAACTGGTCAAAAAAGAAAAGAAATACTTTTTAAAATTTTTTTAAGAGAAGACTAGCAAAAAGCTATAATCTTGGTTTGTTGAAACAATGCACTCCTACTGGGTGGGCACTGTGTAAGTCTCTGCACTGGCTGTAGAGGAGATCCCCGGAGTAGCGTGATTCTGCTTTCTGGGAGAAGTTTTGTTGTTCACTATACTCAGTGGCCCCTGGATTTGCCCTCCAAGAGGTTCTTCTTTTTCCGTCAACCTCCATGCACATCTGTAATGAGCACTGAGTATATGCTCTTCTTACAGGTCAAAGAGTCAAAAATTTTCTCAGGTGAGATTTATGGTTTCTTTGGAAGTACAATTCTCTCAAGAACTAAGTAAATTTTTGGGTTATTTATTTCTTGTCCCTTCCAAGTGTCAGTGGCCACATCCAAAATAATTTCTTAGACATTATTTTTCAATCTGCTCTTTTTTTAACTATTCTGAAGAATGTGTTTATGTGTATGTTCGAGTGTGTGTGTGTGTGTGTGTGTGTGTGTGTGTGTGTGTGTGTATGCACTCATATGTATGGACTTAATGACAACTACCTAAGTACATCTAAAACAATTGTGTGGAAAGATATTAAATTTTTGTTGCAAGGCTAATTACCTTAATTTAACTTAGACATCTTATTGGGTCTTTGTATTTGAAGCCTTTTAAAATTTTATTTTCTGTATGGGTTTCAGAAGTAGCTAGCTTTTTAATCCTGTGAGGCTTTTTAAATCCTATGAGGCCCTTCATCTGTGAATTTTCTTTCTCCTCTTCACTCTCTGTGCATAAACCAACCAATTCTTGTAATACAGTACCTTACTTGAAACAATGAATGGCAGCCAACAAGTATAAATGTTCCAGCTCTTTTCAATCACTACACCTAAAACTATATGAGCATGTAGTCTACATTCCAAGTTGTAGCTGGAGATAGATTTAATAAATGTCAATATATTTCTCTAACTTTCCAGCCTGTGACATCACTGCCCAAAGATTAATTTCTGAATTGGTTACAATAGGCAAATTGGTTGAAACAAATACCAAAAATTCAGTGGTTTAAAAATATGTCTTTCTCACATAAAGGGGTTCCAGGCCAACTCTAGTTTTTCCCCATACAGCCATTCAGGCATTAGTTTGATAGTGACTCTGCCATCTTCATCCCATGCAAGTTTTAAGATTTCTGGCTATTGTCGTACTAGTTAGGCAGAAGGGGAAAAGAGCATGGCAAAATGCTTAGTAGGCTTATAATTATAAGCCAGGCCTGTGAGTGGGATATATCACTTTTTCTCACCTTCCATTAGAGATAACTCAGTCATATGGCAATATCTAACTGCAAAAAGAACTGGGGAATGTAGTGTAGCTGGCCAACCATTTGCCCAACACTTCAATTCCAATGAAAAAAAAGGAGAATGCATTTTAAAAGTCAGCAATGTTTCCCAAATCACAATAGGCCTTAACCCCACCCCAGCCCAATTTTGTGGGATAGTGACTAATTTATACCTCACCACCACACAAGAGGATGCCAACCCACCTCCACATTTAGACACCCAAAAGTCCTTCGGTCAGAGCAGAAAAAAGCAATTTTCCTTCCACATCACTTGAAAGATCACCTTCTAATTTTCTGTCCCAGAATCTTCCTCTACTCAAGGAAGTTATGGGTGGGAAGGTTAACTCAAGAAAAACTCCCTTCCTGAAACAGGCAAACACATCAAGATATAGTAGTGCATATTACTATATCCATCTGGGTTAATCATGTGCAGAATCAACAGGCATTTCCATGTTGCACTTGCAACCATATACATTATACATAGTACTCCAAGCAGTAAGGATAGGACTTGGATTTCATTCTGCTGTCTTTTTTCCAAAGTACCCACATCTCCAGGAAAAACGAAAATCCATTTACTGGCACAGAGCAGTCTAGATTCAGTCAAATAAATGAAATATTTGTTTTTAAAAGCAGTGATATTCTAGTACATCATTATCACTAATATTAAGCCACTTACTAGAGGCGAGACATAATTCAGAGGTTTACTTGTATTACTTGTTCTAATCCTCCTAAATATTACTGTCCCCATTTAACTGAGGAGAAAATTGAGCCTGCGAGAGATTCAAAATCATAATATTAGCATACAGTACACTTAGCTTCACAGTCCAGAATGTTTTTGTTTGGGTGAACAATTACATCACATTTTTCTCCCCAAATAATATGTAATTCATAAGTGATTCTTGCTCTACCCATTTAGGAGTTTTTTCCCAGAGTGAAATAACAATCAGCTCCTAAGGAATAATCAAGTCTTTACCCATTGGAGAAGCTGCCTGTAGCTTTTATATGACAGTTTTTACAGCTTCTACCTACCCAGATTTCAGAACACACTATCGGAAAGACTTGCAAGTGTAAAGAGTTGCTAAGAAGCAATCTTAAGCTAATCCTACTTAATATTTGAGTCATTTAAAGTTACTCGTTTTAATTCCACATTTACCAAGCAAACTTCTGATTATGAGTGGGCTTCCCATGTGGTTCTGCACCAAGGAAAGAATGTGGTGATCAAAAGGATTTAGAATATTTATGGTTTCTGTGACAATAGTTTTTTGTGGAAAAATTAATAAGTGGCTTAGATTATAGAGTGATTTCTCATGCCAATTGCAGAGAGAAAACTGCAACGATCATGCAAATTCAGGTGTTCTCATCAAGCAATAATTTATTTTATTGTTGAAAATTAAAAATTGTATATTTAAATCTCGAAAGAGGCTTGAACACGGAAACCAGAATTCTTCACTAGCCATTTTGTTTGGTTCAAAGATACCAGGCTAATAGTAAACGATAGAAAAACAGGAAAGGAATAACAATAAGAAGACTGGAAATTAAATTGTTCATAATTCAAATTTCATTTAGATATTGATAAGGAGACACTATAGGATTTCAAGTAAGATGAGGACTTAGTCAAACCAAGAAAGTATATTTTATAGTTTTACACCACACAAAAAGGAAAATTTTAGAAGATAATCTATAAAAAAATTAATTTGAAATTTTC
>NW_011888838.1:1603826-1623055 GCF_000151845.1 Pteropus vampyrus
TTTATTATATATATTTACATATATAAACTCTTACTTATGTATATACAAAACTCCTCAAAATTATTATGAATTAAAAAGTTCTATAAGAAGTAGAGATAAATGACTAGAGACTTTAATAGGTATGCTTTGTTTCTCCTCAATTATGAAAAGTAGGAGGATGGTTATACTGAATGACAAATTTACTAACACACACATGTACCTTTAGAAAATCAAATTAAAATCTAGAGCACAGGTGGTAAGTAACAGTCTTCCTCGGTATATTTTGATTATCCGCCAAGATGGGACCAACAGAATAATTTAACATTTTTAATTGGTTTCCAACATCTAAAATACAGAATGTCCCAGCTAAAAATTCACATTCCCAGTTTGCATATTTTAAAAAAATCTGAAAATCTGATGACATTATGTCTGCATTCCCACATGTAACCAATATGTTCTTTCATTCATCAAATATTTGCTGAGCTCTCTGACTATGGGCCAGGCACTGTTCTAGTTACTGGGAATATATTATAGCATAACAGGAAAAAAAAGAGAAAAGGGAAAGAAAGTAAAAGATTCCCTAATTTTGCAGAGATTATTTCAGCAGTATCTACTTGAGCTTAGTAGTAACTACCCATTTTAAACAGATATGCAACCTTCAAGACCCTATAACTCCCACAGCTTCTAATTAGAAACAGAAAATGAGACAAAGAGACAGGCATTTTGGAGAAAAGTAAAAAATAAAGTAAAATGGAATAATTCATGCTGTTAACAATAAAATAAAATGAAATACCGAGATACCTTTTATTTTTAAGCTTTTTCAATAATTTATATTACTCGTCTGGTTCATGGGAATCCTACTTTGGAATATGTAGGATTCATTGTTTCAAGTTAAGATCTCCTGCCTCTCAGAGATTTAGTGAAATTTGGATCTGAATCTCAATCTTTTAGCCTGGCACAGTTTAAAATCTTCCCATCAATTTCTACTAGTTTCTGCAACTTATTTAGGTCATGGTTTTCTCTTCCTTCACATGTTGCACCCTTGAAAGTTTAATCTCTTGCCTTGAGACATCCTAAAAATAATTCAATCTCTTAACCAATTTCTCTATAATATTTCTTCATATTAAGCATATTCTGATTTCGGTAGACTTTATTCAAGATTTGGAGTAGAGGGCAGGCCTTAGAGAGGATCTGGCATCAAATCTGAAAGCTAAGGGTAAAGTGGGACAATTCCGATAGCTAAGGGTAAAGTGGGAAGGAGGCATAGACAATCCCAAATGAATGAGCGATGGGCTTCAGTGGTACCACAGCTTTCCCATCAGCCTCGTCTTCCAGTGGAACATTTTGAGAGTTCTAAGAGGGCCTCCACATGGGTGGATTCCATCCATAGCAGTTAATAGACATAGTGATGCATCTTCTATTGCCTTGTTATTTATCATTTTCTCATCTCCCTTCTTCTTCATATTGGACAACTAAAATCACTTCCCAATAAGTACCTTCACCCAGGTTGTGTCTCAGGTTTTTGTGTTTACTGTTTCTGTTTTTTTTTTTTTTCTTTTCATTTTTGTTGTTGTTTTTATTGGGGTGGGCGTACTGAAACTAAGTGTCACAAATAGAGGTTACATGCCTGGGCTCATGACCATGATTTTGCATCAGCTTACTAATTCCTCTTTTCTTCTTTTGCTGTTCTTTGCTCTACCACGCCTTCTCTAGAGGCAAGAAACAAATCTTTTATAGTGTAATTTGTAGAACAGTTTCACTTATATACCACATTTTTTGGACTCCTGTTCTATTTATAAATATTTACCCAAGTTTTACAAAATAAATATAGATATTTTTCCTAAGACAAATTTGGATGCCACCTGTTAGTTATTTTTCCCGTTTTACTACAAATATTAATTGTATAAATATAGATGCAAAAAAAAAAAAGAATATTCAGCTTGAAGCTGGTGCTAAAGGCTTGAATATCAGAGATTAATTTTAAGCTAGGAAGTCTTGTAGATGATGCAAAGGGAAGCCACCAAGTCAGATTTCAAAGGCTTTTTAGATTTGAATAGCTTATAAATAAAAATGAGCGGTACAGTTAGGACTCAAACTGGAGAAGTACTTACTTGAACAATAACCATAAAGTAGAGAATAACTTAGTTCACCCTTTCACTAGATAGAAATGAAACATATGCAAATGATTGTATGGCTGAAATTAAAGAATAAATCAGCCTTTCTAAGGAGAAAAATAAAGGAGAATCTAAAAAATAATGTACTGAATCCAGTGAATAAAGTCAGACTCTATGGTACTAGTTTACTAATTCCTCTCTCTTCAACAATGTAAGTGGGCCTCAAGATTCTTCATACTGGGGTCAAATAATAGTTTGTTCATTTTCAATACCTTACTAGAAGTATTTAACAGTAGATGCTATCAAGAGGAAAGAAATTCCTGTGGGAGAAAAAAGTAAAAGGGACTTATGATTCCTCCTATAACCTTACCTACTTTCCCTGTCTCCACTCCCATTCCTTTCTGGGTGGCAAGAGAACAAAAATGTCCAAAGAGATGGCTAAGAAATCTTTTTTTCCTGAGTGCTGTGCTCATTTTTATTGAGGAGGGGTGGACATGGTATATAGTGAGCATGGAAACAGGAGCTGCTTTTAAAGATAGGACCCACCTACATATGTCAAGATCATTTAAAAGAGTACTATCTAAAATGCAGTTATTTGCTCTGAAAATACTTTTAATGGAGACTTTATAAGCAACAATTATGTCTAGCAATCTTCTGAATTTCATTATATGCATTAAAAAATACAATAAAAATAATTAATAAGAATTGCTTGCCACTTCTAGAATGATTACTAAGCCTCAGTGAAGATAAATAGCCAGTTACTTTGATGAAAAAAATAAAGTCATTGTGTACCTGGACTAATCTAGTCAATACAGTTTAAAGGTAAATTTAGAAACTCCCTAAGTATAACCTACACACCTATGGATTTCTCATATATTATGCAAAAAAATTCAGGTGTATTTTGAAAATTTGTCAAAATAAAACAATGTTAAAAACTACTCTTACCTTATTGGTGTAGAGCCTCCCAGGTTTCTTCCTATGAAATATAAAGAAGCTCTGTCATTTTGGGGAGCCACATCTCAATGACTTATATAACCAGTAAACCACCTATACAAGACAAAAGCTGTGGAAGCAATCTTGAGCATCTCTTTCTTCCCTCATATCAAATCCATATCCACATTCTGTGGATACTTCCTAAGGAATGTATTCACTCCTCTCCATATCCACATCCACCACCTTTGTCAAAGTTGTTGTCATCTCCTGCCTGAAATACTGTAATAGTTTTCTAATTTCCTCAACTACACTCACTTCCATTAATTACATCTACATACAACTTCAAAACAATCTTTAAAAATATCAACCTGAAAATTTCATCCCCTAATTAAAAAAATATTTAATAGCTTTCCAGTGCTATCATATTGAAGACAAAATTTCTTACTAGAGCCTAAAAGACTTTATAAGATTTGTCTCC
The DNA here is from genome assembly GCF_000151845.1 of Pteropus vampyrus. NCBI lineage: Eukaryota > Metazoa > Chordata > Mammalia > Chiroptera > Pteropodidae > Pteropus > Pteropus vampyrus. The sequence continues at coordinate 1,607,331 of NW_011888838.1, forward strand.
CAACTATGACCCTAGCCACATCTGGAACTGCATTCTCTTTTGCTCACTATCTGCAGCTACAGCAGAGATAACTTTCATTGAGAAGAAAGTGCTATACAAACCCCAAACAGATTCAGACACTGCATATTCTAAAGTATCCTCTTTCTATTACAATCTTAATTGTTATATTTGGAGTGTAGAAAATCCTCAACTTATAATAGTTCAATGATCTTTCTAGAATTAATTAGATTCGAAGCATTGAACAAGACAGATTTATTTAACATTTAAGAAATATTCCACTCTCTTCTAGGAATAAAAAAGGCTTAAAGTAATACTCAAATCAAAATCACAATATCTTAGAATATATTCATTTTTGTTGATAAAAGTTTTGTATCTATAATAAATAACTTCAACATGTAACTAATTTTAAGGTAACAAGAAATGTAAAAAGTCATAAAATATAATAACTTACGATACATTTGAAACCACTTTAAACTTTCATTTTCTTCAATTAAAAAGGAATATTATCATCAAAGTTATATTAAGAGAGAGAAAATTTTGAATAGTCTAAACACCTTAAAATCATGTTCTAAAAATGCTCATATTCCAACTAGAAATAAAAACAAGTTTAAAACAAAAGCAAAACACATGAAAGTTCTTGAAGAAAAGTAAAATGTCGTTTGAAATTTGAATTTGCACACTAAAGCAAGCAATCACAAACAATATTGGAAATTCAAAGCTATCAAGCAAGAAAAAAGCTTTCCGTCCAGAAACAATACTTCAAAATGTAATAGACTTTAAAAGAACACTTTCAAGGTTGTTAGGCCATTTTTGTGTCCTCTCTAAAGAGTTGCTATATTGCGAGACTCTTTCCCAAAGTAATACAGATATTTTATTCTCAATTTATCCTCCTCTAGTAAGAGAAGAAAAGGGAGGGAAGAAAAATCAGATTGTCCTGCATTTTTCCCAGAAACACACCATTACACCTGTTCCCTAACTCCTCTTTACAACAGAAAGATCTAATCAGTAAATTTCAATCCTTTTTAAATCTAAAGATATTCAGCATGGTGTCTTCTTGTGGCAAAACTGAATTAGAAGGAGGAAGTATAGAGTGGTAGAAGGGATTATCACTGTACTTGTAAAACTTAAAGTAATATATTTATAATGTTTTTCGGCATTTTTAGTTCATATAAATAACAAGACCACTTATTTCTATATGTTAATACAAAATTAGATACATAAAATAAAGTGTAACATATTATAAAATAGAACATAAACAATGTAAGTTTAAGAAATAATATCATAATAAATAATGTCACAATATCTTCAAGCTTGATTAGCCGAACCTCTTTTTATAACCCAACTGTAAAAATTGTTTGTATAATACAAATGAAGAAATAATATCCTTAATAGAGGTGTGAAAACTCAATTTAGAGACAGAAACCATTCTAGTGCTAGTCTTGGATCAGCTACTCACTATTTAAAACCTTTACACCCTGATTTTAAAGTTAAAATTGTGGAGTAGATAAACACTGTGCTTGTCTCCTCTCATGACCACATCTAATTACAACTAAACTACAGAACAATGAATCATCAAGAATCAGCTGAAATCTAGCTGAAGAGAAGTACCACAACTAAGAACACACAGAAGAAGTCACTTCAAGAATGGAAGGAGAGACAGAGACAATGGAGGGGCTTGTCACAAACCCATTTATAACAGTTAAAAATCAAGAGGGCTATCTCAGCTGCAGAGGTCCTTCCTGAGAAACAAGTGGTTCCAGCCCCAGATCAGGCTCCTCAGCCCAGTGGTTCAGTGCCAGAAAAAGAGAAATCCCTCCAATTTCTGGCTGTGAAAACCAGCAGAAATTGTGGCTGAGTAAGACAAAGGGTGACTGAAGATCCCAAGTATTCCTCTTAAAGGACCCACTTAATGAACTTACTCACTGATAGACTCATACTCTATGAGCTCCAGCACTAGGGCAGAAGATTTAAAGGAACCAGGGACATACAGGGAGAAACCGAGTTGTTTAGCTTCAGGGCAAGGGCTGGAGGAGCATCTTGTGCTGGCAGAATCCATCATCGCATTGTTGAGCCCTCCCCACTCTCAGCATGCAGGCACAGGTGGCCACCATACCTCAGTCTCCATCAAACTGACTAACACTAGTCACTCTGCCCCGGTGATTCCCTGAGACCCTCTCCTCCCTCAACTTGTGGGCCCACCCAAGCCATTCCAATGATTTCTCCATATAAATGGCCTGTCTGGCTCATGCTATGGATTTTCTTAAAATTTCTCAAAGGTTCACAAACCTCAAGCAAGTAGCATCTGGCCGTGGCATGCCCCATGGCTCTTGCTGAACATCCCCAAGCCCAGCACAGGCAGCAGCCAGCCTCGGTTCTTGGCTTGCCTTTCAAGTCACTTCTAAGGCCAACCTGCATGGCAACCATCTGTGGATTGCTTGGTGGCTCATGTCAGCTGACCCTGGCAGGACTTAGGCTACAGCAAAACTTGGCCTGTGACAGGCCCCCTCCTGAGTCCCTGAGGCCGGCATGCCCAGTGGTCAGCTTTGAATCAAGCTGGAGCACCATCTGGGGCCTCATCCAAGGATAACACACACAAAAGGCAGACTGGGAAGGCACCAGAGCCCAGCTAAAGCAAATCCTGCTCTATAGGATCAGTCGCTGCACAATAGCTTCTCCACTATACTCACCAGCCAATCCTCACAACTAATCAGTTCAAGGGTCAGTCCTTCCCATTGACATTCAAACAGCAACCAAGAGTCAACTACAACAGGAAGGTACATACAACTCATGAAAAGGACATACCTGGAGCACCTAACTCAGATGACCAGGGAGACTGTGCCACTGGGTTCCATAGGACACCTACTACATAAGGCCACTCTACTAAGATTAAGAGACTTAGAAGCCCTACCCAATACATAGACATAAACACAGAGAGACAGCCAAAATGGGAAGACAAAAAACAAGTTCCAAATGAAAGAACAGAACAAAGCTCCAGAAAAAAAAAAAAAAAACTAAACAAAATGAAGACAAGAAATCTATCAAATGCAGAGTTCAAAACACTAATTATAAGAGTGCTCGATGAACTTAATGGAAGACTAGATAAACTCAGTGAGAACTTTAACAAAGATAGAAAAATAAAAACAGATAGCAACCATAAAAAAGAAGCAATTAGAAATGAAGAATACAATACTGAAATGAAGAATACAGTAGAGGAAATCAACAGTAGCATAGATGAAGCAAAAGATCAAATCAGCAATTTAGAAGATAAGGTATCAGAAAATACCCAATCAGAACAGCAACAAGAAAAAAAAGAATCCAAAAATATGAGGATAGTTTAAGAAGCCTCTGGTACAACATGAAGCATATCTACCTTCGAATCATAGGGATACCAGAAGGAGAAGAGAGAGAGAGAAATTAAAACCTATTTGAAAATATGACAGAAAACTTCCTTAACCTGGCAAGGAAATTAGATATATAAGCCCAGTAAGCACAGAGAATCCCAAACAAGATGAACTCAATGAGGCCCACACAAAGACACATCATCATTAAAATGCCAAAAGTTAAAAACAAAGTATCTTAAAAGCAGCAAGAGAAAAGCAGTTAGTTACCTACAAGGAAGCTCCCATAAGACTGTCAACTGACTTTTTAACAGAAAATTTGCAGGCCAGAAGGGATTGGCATTTAATATTCCAAGTGATGAAAAGCAAGGACCTACAACCAAGATTACTCTACCAGCGAAGCTATCATTCAGAATCGAAGGATAGATAAAGAGCTTCCAGGACAAGAAAAAGCTAAAGGAGTTTATCATCACCAAGCCACTATTATAAGAAATATTAGAGGGACTTCTTTAAGAAGAAGAAGAAAAAATATGAATAATAAAATGGCAATAACTACATATCTATCAACAATTACTTTAAATGTAAATGGATTAAATGCTCCAGTTAAAAGATAAAGTGGCTGAATGGATAAGAAAACAAGGTCCTTACATATGCTGCCTACAAGAGACTCACTTTAGATCAAAGGCACACACAGACTAAACACGATGGAAAAAGGTATTTCGTTAAAATGGAAACAAACAAACAAATAAACAAAAAGCTGGGGTAGCAATACTTATACCAGACAAAATAGACCTTAAAACAAAGGCTATAACAAGAGACAAAGAAATACCCAGTAATCTCATTTTTGGTTATTATCCGAAGACACCCAAAACATTGCTTTGAATGGATATATGCATCCATATGTTCCTTGCAGTACTATTTGCAATAGCTATATATGAACATAACCTGAGTGTCCATCAATGATGAAAGGATAAAGAAGAGGTGGTACATATATACAATGAAATATTTCTCAGCTATAAAAAAAGAATGAAATCTTGCCATCTGCAACAACATGGATGAACATAGAGGGTATTGTGCTGAGTAAAGTCAGACAAAGACAAATGTCATGTGATTTTACTTATATGTGGAATCTAAAGAATAAAATAAACAAAGAAACAAAATAGAAACAAACTCATAGATACAGAGAACATTTTGATGGTTGCCAGGTGGAAGGGGTTTGGGGGTTGGGTGAAAAAGGGGAAGGGAAAACTACATATTGGCAGCTACAAAATTGTCATAGATATGTAAAATATAGCATAGGGAATATAGTCAATAATATTGTAATAACTATGTATAGTGTCAAATGGGTAGTAGATTTATCAGGGTAATTAGTTTGTAAATTATATAAATGTCTAATCACTATGTCATATACCTGAAACTAATATAATTTTGTATGTCAACTATAATTGAAAAAATATGTATTAAAAAAAGATCTAACTGAAAAAATATTTAGAATTCTATACACACAAAAAAAATAAAATAAAACTTTTATACCCTAATTCTCAGATGTCTAACCCAAGAAATGAAGGACTCTGATAAATTTCTGAGATTATATGACAACTTATTAAAATAATATTTTGTTAAAATAATTTTTATAGGTGCAAGGGTTAAATATATAAAAAATAAATTAGGAGAAATGGAAACATAAATATTAGTAACTAAAAGGGAAACTATTATAGAGAAAAACTTCATAAAGTTATATCTGTAGTTGTGGTTGTAGTATGAATAAAATATGTGTTTGAGGATTAAATATATAGTAGATTTAAACACAATACGTGGTTCTATTTGTTTTGTTTTTGTTAGCTATTCTGACAATCTACTAACTAGTTACATCTTTGTGTTACAAGTTTCAAAAATAAAAGTATAGCTTTGTGGCTGATACCAGTTATTCTTGTTGCTTAAGTTTTCTCTTTTATTAATACATATAAGTCAAAAGGTAATGTGTTTTTTTTTCTTAAAAATAATGAAGATATTCCAAACAGTAGACAGTATGTCCTATAGTTCCAACAATTTTATATAAAATATTCCTCAATCATATAAACGTTTGTCAATATTGTGTTTTTCACAGAGAGATAGTTATTTTACAATGTGAGGAAACCAGAGCTATATGTCATTATTTAGACAGTGCAGCACAATCAATACTTTGTGTAACCTAGACTGGTTTAGGATTGATTATTGCTTTTCTTCTTTCAGCAAAACAGTTTGGTCCAGTGGACCAGCATAGAGCATCTTAAGTCTATGTCAAAACGAATAACTCCCTGATGTGAAAGGATCTTAAGCCCCTGTTAAAACCTTTATACCTACTCTGACAGCCTTCAAGATTGCCCTAAAGAATCCCCACTTCCTGGTGTTCATGACCTATACAGATCTTGCTAATAGAGCTAATAGAGATCTTGGGGATAGAGCTAATATATGTATCCAATAAGATATTAAGGATACGAACAGTGTGAATTTCAAGACCAGCTGATAAAAGACATTGTGGCTTCTGTTTTACACTCTCTCTTGAATTGCTTATTCTGTGAGAATTTAGCTGCCATGTCGTGAGGATATATATGCACCCATATGAAGAGATCTATATTGAAAAAAAATGAAGCATCCTATCAACAGCAAGTAAGTAACTAAGGTCTCCAGACAGTAGTTACGTTGAATGAACCATCTTGGAAATGGATCCTCCAACCTTCAGATGAATACAAACCCAGCTGACATCTTGATTATAACCTCCTTAGAGGCCCATTGCCAGAGCCACTCAATTAAACTACACCCAAATTCCTGATCCTCAGAACCATGTGAGATAATAAATGTTTAGCATTTTAATTAGCTAATTTAAGGAATAATTTCTTTTAGGAAGCAATTCTATTAATACAATACTAAGAACCTTTGATTTTTTATTTTTAAAAAAGCATCTTGTCATTACTACCTCACCACACACACACATACACACACATTTGTAAATATACAAGTGAAAAGCATATTCAAAAAATTATTTTTTCTACTCCAAAGGCACTCAGGAAAATTTATCTTCTCTAAATAATTTCCTCTTAGTTATTTCAGTGCATATTAAAAATCGGTATACTTTTAAGTTATCTTAAAAATTTTTTAAAAATTTTAAGAATTAAATTTACTTTTTAACATTTGCATATTACATCAAATGAATTTAATCTAATAGTTATCAGCTATTTACCAAGAATAATAAGCTTGAACTCTATTACATAAGTATATTATTAAAAAATAAACCATTTCACTCTCTCAGACATTTGGTGTTCCTACGACTAAGACAGTTTATGGTACCAACAGAAATGTTCTTATTTTGACATGTATAAAGACAGTCTTAGGAACCACAGAAAAACCTTGCACCTGACACTGCACACGTAAGTTTTCCATCAACACATAATGCTTCTTGGCTTAGACCTTTACCATGACACATAAACAATTCATAAGAGTGGATTGTTTTGCTGCTTCAGCTGGATTGCCTGTCTACCACAAAGAACTCCAAAGTGCAACATCTTGAAGACATTCTTCATATTTAACACTACAGGAAACCACTTTTGCACTCTCAATTTATTGTGAATTTTTTTGAAGTGAGGATGCCACAGATTGGAAAGGCATGCCAAGTGTTGTTTGTTTCCCACAAACTGGACATCTTGCTGTGAATAAAAAGAAGCTCCCATCATAAATTTGTGCAGAAATGCACTGATTGGCACTCTGCTGACTCGTTGATATTAAGCACAGCCAGTAGAAGCCTGATTGTAATTATTCTTGTTCCTGCTCTCTGTGTACACATCAGGTAGAGCAGGGCTCTTGGGGATATGCTGTTTAGTATCAAAGCCCAACAGAGTTGGAAGATTCTCCTTACTCATTCACTGGTAGGCAAGAAACACATTTAACATGGCTAAGTTGTTTGCAAGCCAAGTCAAACATAACAGGGCTCATGATCGGAGCTTAGCCAAGTGCTCATAGTGGGTGGTCAAAGCACATTTGTCTAATTTAATTCAATGATCACAGGGAGCTTTAAACTAAACTGGAGTTTTAAAAAAGTTTTCATTATAAATGCTAGCTTTTAACACTAAAATATGGTGGCAGATTCATATTCTCAGATTGTGATTACCAGGGTCTTTCTGGAAACTTCCTAGGGTGTAGGCTATAATTAGTATATGTGAGCAGTGTGGTCAAAATGGAAGCTTCCTGCTATAGTATTCTAGTCCTCCTAGTGATTTTATGAACTGTCCAGTATCCTTTCAATGAATTCATTTCCTTTTTCAGTTATCAAGAGCTATTTTTGTGTCTTACTATTGAGAATTTTGACTGATACAAAGGTCCTTTAAAGAATACATTCCAGAATTTCAAGCTTTCAAGCCACTAAAATACAGAAAATAAAAATTTATGGAATCAATGTAGAGCTGGCAAACACATGATATTTAAATATGTTTGAATGTGATATTTTTATATGATACACTAAAAAAAGTAAGACAAACACAATTCTGAATTTAATTTATTTTTACATTTATCATACTTAGTTTCATGGCAAAGATAATTTTTTTATAGTGAAAACAGTGTTCCTCAAGCATTTGAGAATCACTGCTCTAGGACATTAAAGTATATTCCTAATCGCCCTTCACCATTTCTATGTTACCATTTATTTCGTATTATACACTTCCCACAACTTGTCTCCTTTCATTTCTATATAATAAAATCATAATACATTTAAACGACTTATCTATCTATGGGATAAACTAGGTTAGGAAAAGAGCTTTAAAAGAAATAGATCCCAAAATTTATCTAGAGGTAACACAACAATGTCTACCACAACCCCACTGGCTTTTTTTGGTAGAAATTGACACGCTGATCCTAAAATTCATAAGGAAATGCAAGGGATCCAGAATAACCAAAAATATCTTGAAAAAAAGCAAAGTTGGAGGATTTCCACTTCTCCATTTCAAAACTTACTACGAAGCTATAGCAAACAATACTGTGTGCTACTAATATAAGTATATACATATAGATTAATGAAATAAAATTGACAGTCCAGAAATAAACCCATACAACTATGGTCAACTGATTACTACAAGCAATTTAACAACAACAACAACAAAAAGAATAGTTTTTTCAACAGATGTAGCTGGGGCAACTGCATAGCCACATTCAAAAGAATGAATTTGGACACATATTTCACACCATATGTAAAAATTAACTCAAAATGAATTTAAGACCTAAAAGTAAGAGCTAAAACTGTAAAACTCTTAGAAGAATACATAGGTATAAACGTTTGTGATCTTGGATTAGGCAATAATGTTCTTAGGTAAGAAAGCAAAAACAAACAAAAAAATTAGATAAATTGGATTTCATCAAACTTTGAAGCATTCATGCTTCAAAGGGTACTATCAAGAAAGTGAAAACACAACACACAGAATGGGAAAAAAAAAACCTTTGCAAATTACATATATATGACAATGGTCTATTATCCAGAACAAGAAGTGACCAACATTCCATGGGTTATAGTTTCATTGTCGCTTCCATTTTTAAAGACTTTACAATGCTATTTAGATCTATCCTGTGTGTGTACCTCTCATTGGTCAGCCTGAGACTTGAGTGGAAATCTATCTCTTAGTTCAGTTCTGAAAATCATTGGTATGCTATTTAGGACCACACTTATGCATATACATCTCGTGGATGATTTCAAAAGTTCATAACAAATTTTTGTGGCTTGATTTTTCAAACTCCTTTCTCTTTGTGATTTCCCTGGTACTTCCCAGTTCCCTGGAGCTCTCCTTTTTAGTCCTCCATCCAGAAAGCTCAGGGTATGTTTACCTCACTCTGCCACACATGCTGCATATGGAGTAGAGTCAGAATAGGATAAAATGAGACCCAGTGCAACAAGGGTTTACTCTACTCTCTTGGGAGCACAGTTCCTCTAATCAAGAGTAAATTTCCCCTCCCTCTCAGTTTTAGGCACCAATGGGCCCCTGCTATCACCACTATTGCTACCAGATCTCTTTCAGCTGTGAAATAGGGTGCTTTTACATGAGACAGAAAAAGATTAACATATTATTGTTTGTTTCAATAAAGAATTATCTCATTGGAGATAGCTCATTTCATCCTCTATACTAATGATGAGAGCATATCTAAGAGATAATTCATGTAGAAGTTGGAGAATATAGGCAATAACTGAACAATCTTCTTTATGATTATTTCCTACCATTATTTAAATCTACTTATATAACAGTTGTTGAAAAGCATCCCCATTCCTTTACTTTTTTAAGACAATCTACATAAAAAAAATCTAAAATATTTTAGTTGGGACTGTATAACTTAAAACACCTAAGTTTTCACTAATAGCTTCCTTTCTTTCCTATTCAAACTAAGTTGATGAGGAAATTATGTCTTGTAGGTTTGAAAATAATTGCAAATGTTAACAATTGATTCAGTAATTACTAGAATGATTGTTTGATTTAATTCTAAACTGTTTTATTGGTTCTAAATGAATCTAGAATAGTAACAGTTTTATAAGAACAGAGACTTTCAAAGATGACACTTCCACACTCTCATGGCCTAATTATTGTCACAAAGAATCCTCCAACAAAGGTGTTGCATCCCACAGCTCCATGCTCCTTGTTATAAATGAACACCCAAGTCTCCGTAACATATACAAAAAGAAAACATGTAATAAAACCTAAGTAATGTATTAGAAAGGAAACTGCCCTTTAAAGATAATGGATCTATTCTCTACTCCATGCATGAATGAAACTCTCATTAACACTAATGGAAGTTACACATGAGGATCAAGAAAATATACCTGGTATAACGATTTCCGAAATGGGTAATGGCTTCTAATCTATTCCTGGCATAGATGTGTCTTTACGAAGCCAAACAAAAGTACTCCTGAAATTTGGGGATAGAGATAAGCAATTAAATCAAGAATTTTAAAGTACTAGGAAACTCTGAGTGTACAGCAGTAACTTTACATTTTTCTTTTCTCTTCAAATACTTTCTCCAGTCACTTGATTGCTTCTTTTCTGCTATTGTATGGATTTTAAGAGACTGGTTTCAAAGCAACAATGCAACATAATCTATTAGATAAGATAACTTATAGTAAGCTACCACAATGCCTAACACAAAGTTAGTGCTTAGAAAAGTTTAGTTGTTTTCCCAATCTTATTTGAATATTCTTTATAGAAAATTGTCATGATGTTAGCTATCAATAATCCAGAAACATTTTTTCTCTGAATTCAGATGTTCTTGATTATAGATTATCTGTTGATGTTTTCATAGCTTAAATTAGTTTTCTGAAGCCAGAAAGTCACAACATTCAAGCAAATGAAAAATTTTAATAAGCAAATTATATGTATATAATTTATTTAAAATAATCAAGTTAGATATAATTATAATATTCCAATAAACAACAAAATATGTTGAAAAGTGGGGCAGTTTTGTTACCCCTTCATCTAAAAATCTTCCATGATTTCTGTCAGAAATGTAATGTAAGCATTGAATACAAGTATTTATGTTCAGAAACACTTCAAACAGCCTCCTTATATAGCTGGTCTTTGTCTAACCATATGACAGAGAATACCTAATTGTTTTGAAATAAGCTACTTCACAGTTTATGATCTTGGTTTTGTTCAAGTAATTAATTACTCAGTTTATCTAAATGAGGAGTTTTTATTTGTTTCATGTATTTATAGTTCTCTGATCTTTCCTCTGCAAATTTTTCCTACTGAAATTAAGTCTCAGAAGCTTCCCAGTAACATTGCTTCTTGTTCAATAATGGAAGTCACTCCTGATCAACATGTAGACCTCTCTCTCTCTCTCTCTCTCTCTCTCTCTCTCTCTCCCCCCCACACACACACCCTTCCCCTTTACCTGTTGCCTTTTGCTTTCCTTTCTGTCTCCCACCTAACAGGGTAGAACAAGTTAATTATATTGAAGTTTTCAAGAAAAGTGTACAAGATAGTAATGAAACTGACTTAATGCTAACATAAACATCTTCAAATGTTTATGATAATCATATATAAAAATATACTACTAAAATGTTTTCAGAAAGATTGAAGCCATGCTTTTTGAAATCCAAAAATTGAAAAAAGAGGGAAAATAGAGATTCTGACATAGAGTCTAGAATAGCAGAGATCAAACAAGTAGTGAAAGGAACTGGCAGGAATAGAACTAGCATGACGGAAAATTTCTCGTATGCTTGACACTTTAAAGTATTACTGCCATACATTTAGTATCATCCAAAGAGACTGAAGCTCAGAGAGATTTACTAAATTTCCCAAAGACATACATATTGCAAATAGTATGTATATGTGTGTATGTGTGCATGTGTATGTATACACACACATTTGATTTCAAAGCTCCTGAATTTTCTACAGCTGGACAAGATTGCTTCATCAATAAAACAGAATTTTATTTAGCTAGCATTCTCTGTTCCCTGAGTTGGTCATCCAGGCCATCACACTAGAAAGCTTTTGGTCTTCTAACTTCCAACTATATATATCTCAAACCACATAATGCATACACTAGAAAACAACGCATTCTAATTTTCAGAAGTAGATAATGGCCAAATTATTTCATATTTCTTATTGCATGTATAGTGTTCTTAATCCCGAATATAATACTTTTTCAAAGGTATGTTTTTCCAGGCCGATTCACTGTTCTCTAATTCCTTCATGTAAAATGAGGATAACTTGCCCTTCATCCTCACACAGTTGTTGAAGGATAAAATTTATGCAAAATATTCTTGTCTGTTAGTGTGAGCTATTTTGCACTTTTTCTATTCCATGACCTAAAATAATGCTGTACATAATAATTCTAAATAAATATTAAATGGATGACCTTCGACATCTTAGTTCTAAATACAACTCCAAAGAAGATACATCATATAAGTAGATGGGATAGGGGAGGGGAAGAGAGGAGGGCGATATATACATATGTAATTAAATGTAGTTATATTCTCCTGTTTATCTGTCTCATGTCAATTTAATTCTTAGGCTAGCCAGAATAACTAATAGGGGAAGGAGGAAAAATTTTCCTCTTCCCCACATATTAATCTATTACAATTAAAATAACCTATTTTTAATGTTCTAAAAACAATGTTACAGGGCAATTATCTCTACCATTTTCTTCATTTACATCTGTTAATTTTGCATTTAAACAGGCAATGTGGCATATAGAAAAAAAAAAAAACATGAGAAATTCCAAAAAAATACTTGTTCAAATCCATAAAAATACTTGTTATAATGTTTATAATCTTTATAAAAGGTTAAATAACTTGTTTATATTTCAGTCTCTACAGCTGCAAACTTGGAGCTGAATGTTTATCCTACTGATTTGTTAAAATGAAAGGCACTGTACCCATTACATATTATGCACAAAATAAATTGTTGTGCATAAAAAGCCTACTTTATTGAGCATCATCAAAAGTACTCAAGTCAATACAATGAGATTAAAAGGAATTACTTCAGAATATAACGTTTATGTGCACAATTCCTGAAATGTGTTTTTTAGTTTGTGACCAATACTCTCTAGCTGATTGACATTAATTAAGATACGCAAAGCACTAATTGAAGAAAACAAAAAAGATCCCCAACACAATTGCTTCGCAAAATAGGGAATAGGATGTCATCTATCATAGTGTCTGAGTTCTATTAGCATGACACTATGCTTTCTTTTCTTTTCCCTGCAAAATCTAAATTTATATTCCCATATGATACATTTGTGCCCTTGGTAGCATAAGCTAATCAACACTTTTTTCTTTTGTCCTTTTTTTTCCTTTTCCTTTTTTTATTTCAAAAATTATAAATTCACTCAATATTCCAAGAAAATAAAACAATTTGCTGACTTTCTCTTTTATTTTATTGTTTTCTTCTTTCAACCCCTCCCCATAATCTTTTTTTCAGTCCCTTTACTTCCAAAAAAGTCTCATTCATTCTAGAATATGAAAATTCAGACCAAATAAAAATTATAGTATTATTTGTGGAAAGGAGAAAGGTGTTATTTTATATTAGTATAAATCAAAGTATTAAATCATCAAACAAGCACCTCCAAGTATGAAAATTTGGCCTCCCCAAATCTCACCAACTCATGAAAATTTGGCCTCCCAAAATCTGACCAAAATCTGGCAAATCGCCTGTTTGCCAAATTTTTATAGTTCATCACTACAAAGTCTCAAAATATTGGCTAAAAATTTGGAGAAAATAATATAACTGTCATAAGCAAAATAGAATCACCCAACACACAGGAAATCAGCTACATAACTTGAAAAGCACACTTTATGAGTTTATCCCAAACTTCTTATCAAGGTAGATCATTGAATACCTTTATACTTACTGAATAATAGGTATAAAGACCCTAAATTCTATATTGTGGAAAGATCTACCACAACCATACACAACTATATTATGTTCCTTTCTCAACATTTTTCTTTATGTTATACTTATGTCTCCTAAAAATAATAAAAGTACTATATCTGCTTAGGAGTCAAAATGGAAAATACTCATTCTTTTATATAGGGACATATTTATCAATGTATTACACCTTCACATTTATTGTATCAAACAATATCCCAGTCAACACCTTAGCCATATATTCTCCTATCTTTGATTAGTGTAATGGAATTCTGGGTATGCCTTACAGAATTTTTACCTGGTCCATTCTGAATCCACGTTGTACTAAGCCATGTTTCTTTTCAGGTCTGAATAGCTAAACCCGACATTTGATGGATTAAAGCAATGTTTTTTTTTTATATATATATATATATTATTATTAAAAATACATACTGAGAAAAACAAACTTAAGAAAGAATAAAGATTGGCTCTACAAATTGGAACAAATAAAGCTCAAAACACAAAAGAGTGGAGTTATATTAAAATAAGTATAATTTAAAAGTCAAATTTAAATATATGCAGAAAGCAAATGAAATTATGTGTATTTTAACCATCAAGAATAGACAATATTATTTCCCTCAAAATTCTTAAGTTTTTTAAATGAAATAATATAGTGTTTAAAATATGGGGAAAATGACTGAAAACTGAGTAGTGTTACTATGGAAACAGAAAACCATTCAACTAGTTTTAGGCTAAGAAAAGTGAAAATAGATTCTTGTTCTATGAGAAATAAAGATATGCAATTTAGTAGTTACATCTTTTACTTAATAAAGATTCTAGTAATATTTTAAAGCACATTTCTTATAGAAACATGTTCTGAGTCTTTGGAAATACATATATTTTTTAAATTAAGAAACCATAGCTCAAATTCTGAAGGCAATGTTGATGTTCTTGGGATAAAGATGGTACATCAAAGAAATGTATTTTATTTTTTGCTTAATTCAACATGTATTTATTAGATTTCTACAATGTTCCAGCACCATCATAGATACTGAGATAAAAAGTGAAAAAATCTTTATTATCTTGGCAAGAAAAATGAAGTAGAAAAAAAGATACTAATCATTTAATCATATATATAATTATATATCACTATGAGATCTTTGCATATGTTGTTCCTGCTGGAGAAAGGGGGATGGGAAAGTAATTCCTGACATAAGGAAAATGTATAGTAAATTCTAGAAACTATTTTAAAAAATCCAGTAGGAGCCTAAACATACAGCATCTTATAGATCAGTTAAGACTTTGGTCTTTAGTCTAATGCCAATAGAAACTATTGAAGTGCTAATCAGAGAAATTTAATGCTCATATTTTTATCTCAGAGAAAATTAAATTTTAGACTACATTGCTCAGCTTTGTTGTGGAAACAAACATCAAAAACTGTGAAACAACAAAAGGTTTGTATGTGAATAGCTGCTGGTCAGTTCTGTCTGCCAGGCTACAGTTCTGCTTCCTAAATTTTTTTTAATTTCAGATCAGGCTGAAGGAGCAGCCTCTATTTGGAACATGCTCTTCTCAAGGCACATTAAAAAAAAAAAAGAAAAAAAAGAAAAAAAAAAGGCCTCCAGCAACCCACAATGTTCTTAAAGGCCCTGGCTAAAAGTGGAATGAGATCCGTTTTGCTCTATTGGCTCCCACAAGTCACACAGGCAGATGGGCCAAGTGGTCAGAAAGTGTACTTACTCCAATGATAGGTGTGGTAAACCACATGGCAAGGGGATTGGAGGGGAGATATATAATCCTTCATTAGAGAGGAAGAGAATAGTTAGGAACAATAAAACAATCTACCACAGAAATTTTTCTAACTTATCCATGCTAATATATACTTTTGTTACTCTAATAAATAAAAGTATAAGGTCATATCATTCTTAAAATTGCCTTGCTAATTACTTAAGTATGAGGGAATTTCTAAACCTGTATGCAATTATCCGTTGCCTCTGAGAAATTTGTCTAGTCATGTGGCCTCCTGAGAATT
>NW_011888838.1:1623105-1657821 GCF_000151845.1 Pteropus vampyrus
ATTGGCTCCCACAAGTCACACAGGCAGATGGGCCAAGTGGTCAGAAAGTGTACTTACTCCAATGATAGGTGTGGTAAACCACATGGCAAGGGGATTGGAGGGGAGATATATAATCCTTCATTAGAAAGGAAGAGAATAGTTAGGAACAATAAAACAATCTACCACAGAAATTTTTCTAACTTATCCATGCTAATATATACTTTTGTTACTCTAATAAATAAAAGTATAAGGTCATATCATTCTTAAAATTGCCTTGCTAATTACTTAAGTATGAGGGAATTTCTAAACCTGTATGCAATTATCCGTTGCCTCTGAGAAATTTGTCTAGTCATGTGGCCTCCTGAGAATTTCACCAATCTGTCTGGAAATTTGAACATCTCCTGTCTGATCAAAGTGTCCCAAGTATAAGAGTTTTAATGTTCCTAAGAATCTTATTCATACAAATAAATACTAATTTTCATAAGTATTATTCCATGAAAGTTTGTTTTCATTAAGTATGCCCTTTTAAAAAAGACCCATTTGTACTGTAATTATTTTTTATTGCTATGTAACATATTACTATAAATTTAGCTATTTACAACCATACAGATTTATTGTCTTATATTTTTCTTGGGTCAGGAATCAAAGTACAGGTTAGCTGGCACCTCTGCTAGTCTCACTCAGCTAAAATTAAGGTGGCAGCCAGGGTCTTCTTCCAAATGTTCTGGTTGTTGGCAGAATCAGTCCTTTGTGGGACATTATCTAACTAGCTGTAGGTTAGACAGTTCTCGGCTCCTAGAGGCCACCCTTGGGGCTTAGCCAAACACCTTCATCCCCATAGACAATTGATAGCATTCTGGTTTGCTTCTTCAAGGTCAGCAGGGAAATCTGCTGTTTGACTCTGGCTTCTTTTAAGGGCTCAACTGATTATATCAGTCTCGCTCAGGAAAATCTCCTTTTTGATTAATTCAAAGTCAACTGATTAGAAATCTTATTTAAATCTTCAGCATCTCTTTTGCCATATAAAGTCACATAATCACAACAAAGATACCCCATCATATTCACAGTCTTTCCCACACTCAAAGGGAAGTAATGACTCTTCTGAGCTATCTTAGAACTCTGCCTACCACACATGACTACATTTTTATTTTTTTTAACAACTGGCCCTGTGGACTCATTTAACAATCTAAAATTATAGCAATAGAAATTAAACAGCACAATCCATTATAAGTACAATTTGACAAATGATATGCCTGTAAGATCCTTGAGAGAAAAAAAAAAATTCACAATATATACTATGTTGAGAAACAATCTACAATTTAAAACTCACTTCATATGAACATATATTTAAACTTAAAATAATTTTACTATAAAAAGTGAGTGAGCCAGAGAGGTCTAAAAGAGAACTAAGATGGGTTCCTTAAAATTCCACACCCACAATTTTTCTAATTCAATCCTTTTCTTTTGCTTATTCCCTTTCATCAAGGGATGATCCTACATGAACATCAACACAGAGAACCACTACCAGCAATCTCAAAAGACATGTAATTAGTAAACACCATCAACCCAGGATACTCTAGATTCCTGAAAATTGTGAGCTAGGTTTTTAGTAAATAAGCAAACAAATCAATAAAAGAGAGAGAAAGACAATATTGGTTGGCAACCCTAGTCTTATGCCAACCAACATAAATTATGAAATTTGTGTTTTAATCTGAATGCTTAGCAAATTCCAAAGTTATATTGATTTTCTGCTGTTTTAAATTCTTAGGACAACCATATATATTCAAAAATAAGTATATAGCTGTACTATTTTTTTTATTTTATTCAGAGTTTATAACAAACCGAATATCTGAGGGTGAAAACTGATGAATGTTAAATGATGAAGGAAATCATTACATTTTAATATAAGTAGAAAAGTTCTAAGGCTAATAAATAAAAACCTAGACACAGTTGAGTTGTCATTTATGACTGAACAATCATCTAATTTCAGCATAGTATAAATTACAGTATAAATATTTAATTGTTTATCAAAACTACTCAAGGGAGAGATGAGTTTTTAGGTACATTCTGCAGACGGGCATAAAGAAGTGCCGAATTATCCAATTCGATTAGAACTTGAAAACTGCACACTTTGAGATTCACTGCCCATGTGAGTGGATTGACATTTACTTTATTTTTTTCTGTGATACTTTTTATTGTTTATAACCTTCCTACGTTTTTATATCTTTTATCCTATTATAAAATAGAAGGCTCAGATCTTAAAATATAAAGATATAAGCTTTAAATTATAGTTTTACCAAGCTGAGTAAGATGAACTGGATATATAAGAATAGAGAAATTAACTAAAACATAACTTAAAAATATAATAACATTCTACCCTCCACAGTGGTAAAAATATTAAAAATGTATGGCAAAATACACTGAAATCTCACTATAATGTTTTAAGCCTAAGACAAATTCAGTAGAAAAAGAGTTTGTCTTGCATTTTACCAAAGTTTGGAAGGTAAAGACAGAAAAAGGGTCACAACTCTAAGATGATCTCTTGCTCTGATCCCTCAAGGACTGTGTTATAGAAAAATTTCACAGTGTTCCCTCAGTCATCAATAAAATGAACAGATATTTAAAAATTCAGGAATTTATTCATACTTCCGGAAATATTGTTATTTTCCAGCTCCTCCTTCAAACCATTCAAACATTATTCTATTACTTAAAATAAGAATAAAAATTAAGAGTTAGTATTAAAAATCAGATAATCTTTTTAAACTCTTTTCTTACTTTGCAAATTTACTTCAGGGAAGTTTGTTCTTTTTTACTGTTCAAGAAATTATAACATACAGATTCTGGTAACCACCACAACAATCAGATTTCAGAATAGGTCCATCATCCCTCCAAAACTCACTAGAGCCATACTCTGTAGTCACAGCATGTCCCATCCCCTGGCAAATGCTGATTTATTCTCTTCACTATAGCTGTGTCTTTTCCAGAATGTCACAGAAATGAAATATGCAATATGTGACCTTTACATGTGGAATGTTGTGTGTTGATACAAACAAGAGTAACCAAAAAAAAAAAAAAATCCTCAATATAATCATGTGGAGTCCATTAAAGTAATTTTGTGGAAATAGAACTTAAATGTCTTCCCACAGGCTTGGAACTGAAGATAAAACCAGTTCTATAATATATGATGTCAGAATGAAAGGATAGAAATGGTCTGTCTGTCACCAGACTAAGACAAGAAAATGTAAAGCTATTCCCCAAATTCATCTCTCAGGAGTATTTATCTTTTAGATATGTTTTATGATTTTAGAATTTATTTAAAACTGGCTATACCCATTCTCCCTTTTGGAATCTGAGGCTACAATACACCCACCTATTAGGGTCAATTAATTTATGAGAGAGTTCCAACAGCTGTCAGCAAAAGCTCCTTTACATTTATTAAGGCATCAGAGAGCTGTCATATGTTAATTGCTAATCCATTTCTCACTTAGAATAATGAGACAACAAAAGGCTGAATTTACACAGCGTATTAAATTATTTTTTTTAAATATAAATGGATATTTCTATAACAATAAGGATAAGCATTCTCCTAAAAATTTATCCCTTATTTGTGAAAACTTGTTTTCTGCAGTCCAGTTTTTGGAGAAAAAAAATATAAACAGAGGAAAAAAGGACTTTCAATGGTTTTGAGTCATCTTTATAACGAGTTGTAGATCATAGGCATAATAATTTGTAATAAAGGACAACTCCATAAAAATAGTTTATAAAGAAAATGCATAAATTTATATCAGTTAAAAGACTCTTGCTAGCTAGTCAGATAGTAAAGTGATAGAATAGACAAACTGGATACAATTATTGCACTTTGCTGGGACTGCACATCTAGAAGCAATAAAGAAGGTTTCATATTCTTATATAAATTTATGGTATTTTATTGGTTATTGGATGGTTCAAATGACCACTTTGAATCTCTATAAGAAAGGTTAATGAGAAAACTTTTAAAGTGTTTGATGTTGATAAGAGTCCTTATCATTTACAGATGTGTGTTAAAAAAAAGTCAGGGATTGGAGAAAAATCAAAATTTCACTTTATACTTCCTATTATCTGTCAGTTTCTCTTTTCTAATATAATAATATAAAACTTCAAAATTGATCAGTTAGTCATCATAGTATTTACAAATTGGTGAGATTATATTGATTCATGTATACTTCACTACCCTGGTAGGTTGCAAAATATTAATAATGAAAGTTTCTCTCATAAATAATATAATAGAAAAGCCTTATCTTGAAATACTGTATTTTAATCGTTGTAGATTAGAGAATTGTCACACAGAATTACACATGCTAAAATCTGGCTCTCAATCTGCAAGGCCTTGGAAAATAGCTATTCCTCAAATAAGTCACAAAATAATATTTTTATTTTGTTCTTGTGTGCTACATAGTCATCCTATAGCCAATTTATTTTGTCACTGAGGACAGTTAGACAATTCATGTATTTCCTCCTTTTGGACATTCTATTCCATAAGCTACTTAAGAAGTCATTGGCCTTGATTAACAATAAACATTTACTGAGCCTCTACTGTGTGTCAGGTGCTTTATTAGTCACCCTTTTAAAAGAAGAGTCACTCCAAAGCAAACATACCCAGTTAGATTCCCTATTTCCAATTCCTCCGAGGGCCATATCTATTCAATCACTTGGAAGATTTATTCACATGAAATAGAATCTCTACCTGTTCAGTTGATGAAATTTGTACTCCTAAAAATATGATATAGGACAATCAGCATTGTGTCTATAGAGCAATTAGATTAGTAAATTAGGTTGGCAATCAAGGAGAGGTCAGGAGTAAGGGCTCAGAGTTAATAGGGCAGAAAGATAACATTGGAGTAGGATAGATATATAACAAAGAAGGGCTTGATTTGATCTGAGGGAGAGGAAAGAAGGATCGACCCCATGCAAAAGCATGAAGTAGTGCATGTTTAGTGTCTGTCATTCCACTTTACATTCTCTTTGGCTCCATGGAAACAATCTTTCTTTTTTTTTTCACTCATATAACTGGTGTTTTTCTATCCACCCACTAAGAAAATTTATTCTTGAAAAGAATATAGCTTTCTTCACTTTAAGGTGTAAAATATAAACCTTCAAATTCTGTCCTATTTGTTCCACACTGGAAAAGAATCAGCTAAAGATAAGAATTAATGTATCATGTAAATAGTACCTGCTGATCCTACCACCTCAGGTCTGACTGCCCTTGACTTCAAGAAAAAAGTGTTTAAACTAACTCTGGGCTGCCTGTTCTCCTTCAGGGAATTTTGAATTCTGGGAAGAGGAAATAAACAAGAGCCAGGGAAAGGTAGGAGGGAACAAAGTTTTAGATATTTAATAATTCTTCTCTGGTTATCAATGTTATCCCTGAGTTATGTTTGTTTTTTTGGCCTTATTAAGTTGACTTTGTGTCAAGTCACTGTAAGCTCATAAAAGCAAATTGCAGATGACAGCCAAGCATTGATACAGGATCTGCATCCCTCTCCAAGTCCATCCTCTGTCATGCCTAATACATCGCTATAGGCTCCTAGTTCCAAATTCTGGATTATTTATGGTACTTCGATACTCTCCTTCAAACATCACCCCTCTTGTTCTGGTTTGCTGACAGACTAGTGTTTTGGACGCTGGTGCTTCTCTCCTGTTTAGGTGTTATCTGTGGGCAGAAGAGGATTAACTCAGCAGGTCTGAGTTACTCAAACTCTAATAAAAGACTTGTTTTCAGGACAGATCCTTGTCTGGATCCTGCAAGATAATCTCTGAACCCCCCAAAATGAGGTGCCCTTGCTAAATAAAGAGAATTGTGATAGGTAGACCAAAAATAAATATCCATAACGAAGTAGCATTTAAGGCTTTTATCTAGGCCTAGGTTTTGCTTTGTCTCCCAGCACCCCTTGCTTCTCACCAAACTTTGTATCTGCTTTTAGTTACAAAAGTTTGTTCATTATTGTACAAACATATGTTGCTATGCCTTTATGTTTCTGGTCAGGCTATTGTTTGTGTTTAGAAGAGCCTTCCTCATCATCTTTCAAACTTTTATTTACCCTTCAAAACTCAATTCAAATACAACTTTTTTGGTGACATTTGTCATAATCCATCAGTCAGAATCAATTGCTCAGTCTGTGCTAATTTAGACAGTTTATATTTCTATTATAAATTCACAGTCTTAGAGTTAGTTGTGTTTATCTTTGTCCATCAGAAGATTAAAGAACAAGAAAAAAATAAGTGTCTTAATTATTTTTACATCCTCTAATTTGTGGTGGTACCCGTGAGTAGCTGGGCACCATCCTGCTGGGCACTCTCTCAATTTATAATCTAAGTAAAAAGCATAATTGCTATGTAAAAACAGTATTAAGGTAAATCTTCTAATCTCACCTTCTCACCAGATTGCAAACAATAAATATAAGCCATATGGATATTCTGGAATCACTTCTAATTCTTCTAGTACTTAAATCATAATAAACAATAAATATTTTAGTTAAATTTGATTGAAGCAAAAAGCTACCTAGTTTCCCTTAAAATATTCTCATTGGCCCACAGCTAATTGTCCTACTAGTTAGATGACAAGTTGAAAATTAAGGTTTTAAGTAATACGTGTTTGAGCGAGATCATAGGATGAGAGTATGTAGTATCAGTATAGAAGTGAATTTAATTTGGATACATCATAAAAGATACAGAATTGTTATATATGCATATCTAAATAGTAGAAAGAATTGTTACTCATGAATAAATTGATTATATATCATACGTAAAAATATTACAAAATTTAGCTTTTTTTAAATAGTACATTTATAATCAATATAATTTGTTCTGTGATTATACCTATTGCTGTCTTTTTACAGACTATGACTACTGGATTACAACCAAATTTGTCAGCTGAATTCCAGCTGCAGAAATCATGTTTCTCTTAACTATATGAGAAGGAGAAGGAGCACAGACTCATTTCCAAGCCTCAGGTTGAGACCATAGTGTCGGCTGAAAAATAATAAACTTTAACTTTTTAAATGAGTTCCTTTTATGGGGAAGCCACTTAGAAAGTATAAATATGAAACTAGTTACAGTGTATTTTTTGATACATTTCAGATTTCAGCCAAAGCTAGAAAGGATGCTCGTAATATTACAGAAAAAATTTTCCTGCCTACCAACAGATAATGCTATCTAAAATAATCTCACTAGAGTGATGCATATTATACACTTACAGATTCTCATAATATAAATATTCAGAATAAAGCAAAAAAAATCACATTATAATTTTAAATTTAATTATCCAAATCATCTATTTTTGCCTTTACTTTCATATGTTTTTTCCCAAAAGCTGAAATTTATCTTACGACATAGAAAAAGACATTTTCCAATAAATGTACAATTGAGATTTTATTTTAGTTTTGTTTTTTTACTTTTAGATATAGTTCTAGAATTGAAGACCTGTTTTTGTGTTATATATTAATTTATCTTTTCTAACTTGTTTTTTAGTAAACAATAATAACATTTAATGTTTAAGCATGTAGATGCAAAATATGGTATTTAAGGTCTTCAATGAGCATTCCTACTATACCTTCCTAGCTAAACCTTGCTCTACTATTGTACAATAACAGGATGAATCAGTTATGCTGACCTTCTCAGATTACTGAATAGCCCCATGACAATGTCTTTCACTTACTGATATCATGTATTAGTGACAACACCAAATATTGTACATACTCTAATGAAAATTAGCATATTAGAATGGTTTAGACTTGCAAATATTTGAGGTTAAATACCAAACAAATCACTTAGTAGTTATGTGCCCATGGCAATCTACTCGAACCTCTTTATGCTTACTTATCTTCATGTTTGATTTGGTGATAATAATAGTACTTAAGTTGTAGCGTTTTTATGAACACAAAATTAGTAAATCTATGAGAAGTGCTAGACAACTTGCAAGTGCTCAATAATTTTTAATTGGTGTTTTAGTCCTAGATTTGTCGCTAAATAATGTGAAACATCAGGCAAGTCATTTACTCTCTTTTGTCAAATGGAGATAATAGCACCTTTCTTAAGTAGTTACTAAGGTTGTCATCAGTGCAAAGTTTTAAAATTTTAGTAATTTACATATTAAATTAAAAGACTCTCTTTTACTATAAGTGATTAGTCTTAAAGGGGGTAGAGTAAATAGAGTTAAAGTTGTGTTAAAAGTAGGTATAATCGTAAATGGAAGATACGAGAAGATAAAAAAAGAGAGAGAGAATAAACCAAGATATCATCTACCCAAACCTGAAATTCTATAAACACTGAACAGAATGTGTGACATGTACAAACCAAAATCAATGTCTGTAAAACACAGAAACCTGAAAAACATTATATAATAAGAAAACATTATAAACTTATGATAGAGCAATTGCTTTTAGAAAATGCAACATGGTAAGTACTCAATAAATATTTGTTATTATGAATATACATCTTCAGAACAATCTTACAATGTATATATTTTTTATCTCCAATTTACTAATCACAAAACAGAAGTTCATAAAATTTAGGTAAATTACCCAAGTTCCACAGCATAATTAAAACAAACTCAAATCTTCTGCCAATAAAGCTTATTTTTCTCCTAAGATAATAAACTTCCTCTCAATTCCATGAAATCACAACACATAAGTATGTCTGAAGCAATGGTATAAACCCAGGCTGAAATAGCCAACACATCTTTCCAAACACTTTAGAAAAAATTATGTTTCTTTTTCCATTAAAAAGAAGTAGAATATATGATTCATGTGGCCATATAAATTTAAATGGTAATGGCTTCATCAATATCTTAAAGGAAGAAGTTGAATAATTAATTACCACTAGAAAAACATTAACAATGCAAGAGTGTGACATAATCTTCTGTAGGTTTGTATAAGGTCAAGTACATATATTTTTTATTGTATTATGTTCTATGTATCAAATCGTATGGGGAATTTCAAGGATAGTTTTGCCACATGCAATTTTAACCTTTCATATTGGCTTTAATTTTTATTTTTTTGCTTTTCATTATTTATTTATTTATTTTTATGGTGACATTGGTTAATAAAACCCAGTAAGTTTCAGGTATAAAATTTAGCAGTAAGGCGTGTGTGTGTGTGTGTGTGTGTGTGTGTGTGTGTGTGTGTGTATTGCATTGTGTGTTCACCACCCATAGTTAGATTTCTTTAAGTCACCACATGTTTGACCCCTTTTACTCCATCTACCTTCTCCCACACACACCCTCTGGTAATCACTAGTCTATTGTCCATGTCCATGAGTCTCTGTTTATTTGTCCTGTTTGTTTGTTGCTTTTAGATTTATATCCTGCATATAAGTGACATCACGTGGTTTTCAACTTTTTTGTCTGGCTTATTTTGCTTAGCAAATATTACTCAGCCATAAGAAGAGATGAAATACTGCCATTTGCAACAATATGAATGACTTTAGAACCTAACATTACACTTCCCATCCACTGATGGGAAGCAAATTTAATCAGTTCTCCTTAGATGATAATACTTCTTATATTCTCTGTATTAGTGAAAGTATACTAATGGCTATAGTCCACAAATGTTGAAATTTCAGTAGCTTATCACAGTGAACATTTACTTCTCGTGCAAAATACCTCAAATGGGTTTTCCTGAAGAGGGTGACTCTCTTTCTAGCTGTGATTCAGGGATCTAGGCCTCTTCCATATTATAAATGCGATCTTTCAACTTTATTGCTTGGCTTCTAAGATCTATGGACCATTTGCTGCAAGGAGAAGAACAGGGAAAAAAATCATAAATGGGAGGTTTTATATTCCTGACCTGGAATTCTGACGGCTTTTTAGAATTTCTACTGTATATACGTTATGCATTGTATACATCACAATGTATATTTAATATACATCCCCTTGACTAGAACTCAATCACATCGTTGCACTTATCTACAAAGGAGGATGAGAAAAGCAATCTAGGTCTGCACACAGGAAGAAGATGTGGAGACACTCTCCAAATTGAGATATTGTAGATATCTTCTCTACAAGAAGACGATGTCTCATTCTAGAGTTTCACATATCCATGTTTTGAAGACAATTCCAAATAAACCTTCCTAAAAAGCTGAGCTTCCCCAACACAGATGTGATCCTTCCATAAGTGAACCATTAAAAAAGTTCATGGCATTTTTGTTTTGTTTTGTTTTTACATTGTTCTTAAAGAATGTAAAGGTAAATAGAGATGTTAAGGGTGTGATTCAGGAACCAATATCACAAGTTCAAACTCCAACAGGTTTCTGGATTAACTTTATGACCTTGAAATTTTGCTTTAACTCTCTGTGACTTAATTTTGTTATCTAAAAGATTCAGTTGGTGAGATATATAGACATATCTTAGAAGAGTGCCTGGCACATGGTGAGTACCCAATAAATATTATCAATTATCTTAAATCTGCCATTTATTATCCATTTACTTATTTCATAACCTTTCCTAAACCATAAACCTCCTGAAGTCCATGATCATACCTTACTCACTTGAGATCCTATGTATTCTTTCTATAGTACCTTAAGAATATTAGGCAATCAAATATTTGTTGGATCAAACAAATAATTTCTCTCTTATTTTTTTATAAAAAAATTATATGCACTGTCATTTTCATGATGAAAAGGATAATATATCAGAATAAAATACATAATGATGCTTCCTATTGAGTTGTAAAATATTAAAATATATTTATAATTTTCCCCATTACTTCACACAGCTTAGTATATAAACATCCTTCTAAATGTTTAAGGTAGTATTTATGATTGCATTTTACCCTATGTGCCCTTTATATTAATGTAAACTCTTGAACAGTGACCAAAAATCATTACAGTTTGATGTCTTCCCAGTGGCCAGAATGAAATGAATTGGTCTCAGTCCAAATCCTGGTGGACAAGTGTCTAAATCAAAAAACATCAACACAATTAGCATCACTTTAGTTAATAGTTTTAACCACTGAGGTCAAGGATAAAATGAATAATAAAATTTGAACTAACCTTGCCATGCAAGTTGTACTCCTTCCAAAATAGAGGTTAGATAAGCTTAAAGGGATATCTGCTAACTAGTTAATTTGCAGAATAAAAGGAATAAAGGAACTTCAATTAGGCTGACTAGGAAGTTATGTAGTTTTATGAAACCTAATTTTTTTAATAATCATTTATTTTCAAATAGCCTTTAAAGGTTTTCTTCATGAAAAATTAAATTTTACCAAAACTAATAAGAATTTTCAACCTACTATTAATTTTGCAAATAAAGTTGAGAACTTTGTTTCATTCCCTAGTCACCATGTCATAGACTCACTGGCAAATTTCTAAAAACTTAGGATAAACACAAATATTCCCTAGGGTCTTTACAGAAAATAGAAGAAATGATCTCTGGATCCAAAGAAATTTATAAAGGACTTCAAAGTAGAAAAGCTAATTCTTTCTAGTAGAAAAAGGAAAAGCCTGACTATTACCCCCTTCATAGAATGATGGGATTCTCTACATTTTAAAAGAATCCAGATATTTCATTTTTACATATGAGATAATTAAGGTTCTTATAAGCTGAGTTGATTTACTCAGAGTTACACAGTGATCATTACTCTTCCTGTGATACTTTAGTATCTACTCTAAACAGTTATGCATTAATAAAAATTTTTATTTATGCATACATGTGTGTATGTATGTGTTCAACACTGTTCAGGCACTGAGAAAAACATCCATGAGTAAAGTTGGTAGAACTTTACGCTTTTATGAAATTTACATTCTACTAATAGGAGAAAGAAAATAAATAAGAAATATGATGCAATATGACAAGGTCAGGGAAATCAGTTTGGGAGTGGTATATTAGTTTTCTAGGATTGCCATCAAAAGTATCTGTTGTTTAAGACTGGGAGGCTTAAAAAACAGAAATTTATTTTCTCACAGTTCTGTAGGCTGGAAGTCCAAGGTGAAGGCGTTGGTGGTGTTGGTTTCTTCTGAGATCCATGAGAGAAGGATCTGTTCTAGGCCTCTCTCCTTGGCTGGTAAGTGACCATCTACTCCCTGTGTCTTCATATCATCTTCCCTCTATACATGCATCTGTGTTCAAATATCCTCTACTTATAAGGACATCAGTCATACTGGATTAAGTCCCACCCTAATGATCTTGTTTGAACTTTATTACCCCTTTGAGAATTCTATCGCCATATACAGTCACATTCCGAGGTACTAGGGGTCAGAACTTCAACATATAAATTTTGAAGGGCTCACAATTTAGCCCATAAAGTAAAACTTGAATTTTAAATAAAATGATCAAGTTGGGTTTCAATGAAAAGGTGACATTTGTTCAAAAGGATGGAGATAACTTGCAAAACAAAAAAAAACTTAAGTTGTAACTTTGTAATAAAAACCAAATTTGCAATTAATAAGAATTAACTAAAGCTAACTAAGGTAAGGACAAAGTAGAATCTCATAGAACCCAGGAAAGAGGTTTAGCTTGGTTTCAGGAAGACCCTAAAATCAGAACCCAGAAAGCCTCAAAGAATGTAGGCAGTGCTATGTCTCTCCATCTCTCTTTTTTGCTTATCTGTTTTATTCTCTTCCTGTAGACCTCTCTCTGCTTATCAGGCCACATAGTTGCTGAAGACTCTCCATGCTTTCGTAGTTAATATATATCCTATTTTCAACTGTTTGTAGAGATTTAGTAGCTATTCTTGAATACTAATTCCAAATTCCCAGGAGAGTCCGAATAGCCAAGTTAACTGTGGACAAAGACCTAGGATCATATAAAACAAAGAAAGATTCCCAGGATCCTTCTCTGTGGAAGAAGATGAGGGTATGACTTGTGGGCTAAGTAAATGCCTCCAACATATTCTATTACAGACAGTAAAGTTTTCTTCTTTGGCTGTTAGAAATAACTTTTTTTTTTTTTAGAAACTTTATTGTTTCAGTCCTTTTTCCATTCTTACAATTCCTTCATCAGATTTTACCAATTCTCTGTCAGCTAAGTCTGAATATTTCTTCTCTGATATGGAAAGGTAGAAAGAGCACAGAAAGAGGAGTCATAAAAATTAGGTGAAATCCTAAATTTCACATTACATAGCCATATGATATTGAGCATGCTACTTTAAATGTCCCATCTAGAAAATGCAAAAAGCTATTGTCCATTATAGTATAATTGCTTGTTTGCCTAAACCCCCAACTACTCATTTAAAATATATTTATTAATTTATAATAAATAAAAATAATTTATTGATTTCTCACCATGGGCCAGCCACACTAAGATAGGATATGCAAACATGGGGAGGAGAGAAGGAACCTAGCACATTATCAACCCATAGGAATTACTGTAGGTTGAATGTTTGTGTTTCCCAAAATTTATATGTTGAAATCCTAACCCCCAAATAATAGAAGGTGAGGTCTTTGAGAGGTAATTAGGTCATGAAGGAAGAACCTTCATAAATGGGATCTTATGAAAGAGGCCAAAGAAAGCTCTCCCCACTTGCTTCATGTTAGGTTACAGTGAGAAGAGGTCTATGAATGAGGAAACAGGTTTTTATCAGACACCTAATTTGCCAGCACCATGATTTTGGACTTCTCAGCCTTTAGAACTGCAAGAAATAAATGTTCATTGTTTATAAGCCATTCAATTATGATATTTTTGTTCTCAGCTTAAATTGACTAAGGAAAGAATTGCTATTTGCAATTTGAAATTCCAGTCTACGGTCATGCCACCCTGAACAAGCCTGATCCCATCTGATCTTGGAAGCTAAGCAGGGTCAGCCTGGTTAGTACTTGGATGGGAGACCACCTAGGAAGACCAGGTGCTGTAGATATAAAAAAAAATAATAAAATAAAATAAAATTTTAAAAAATAAAATAAAATTCCAATCGGTTTTATGATAACCTTTACCTATTTTAATAAAGTTTGAAACAAAACCTTCCTATGAAAGTAAAACACAGAAAGTAGAGAGAAAAACCATAATGTTCTAGAGAACAGAAATTAAATCTTGTTACCCTAAATACTCAAGATTTCATAGATTTAAAAAAGAGTAAACAGTGATATTTTGTAGACATGTCCCCATTCTCATATCTTTCACCTATAAGTATATTTAAGAAGGGAAATTTCAGGACAGATGAAATCAGGGTGATTCCATGACAAACTAGTGAGGAATAAACCAGTATAAAAATAGGACTGTGAGATAACTATAAAATAAAAGCATTTTGGTCATCATATACTATTCATATTATATCTTGAAAGATATTCAATACTCTTTTACTCCACATAGATTACCAAAAATTTCACATGTGGTGATGGTTTTATTTTACCTCTAACTTCAGCCTCTAACCTCAACATTCATATCTCCCAAATGTAAGCAATCCATGAATAGCTAAGTAATTTAAGGTTATTAATTAAAGTAAAATTGGCGGTTTGACTGCAGATTTCAGCCTGTTTTCTTGTGATTCTTTAAAGCAGTTGACTGCCTGCAAACATTTAAATGATTCCCCTGCCACTTGTCTATGTATTTAAGGAAATAGACTATTACAAGAGCAAAGATCTACTTGGTTTTTCTAATTTGATGGAGGATAAAAGGAGGCTTTTGCAGCTATGTTTTATTTCTAAACTCATTTAGCACCAAGTGCATATATACTTCGACTTTTTTGAAACAGGTTCGTTGTGAAAATGGTCTAATAACAAGTAGCTGGACCTAGAGTTTTTATCCATCCCTAAATGAGCCCAAGCTTGTTTCTCATCATTTCTTTGTTTCACTATTATGTTCTCTTTCAGCCTATTCTGTGGTCTCCTTCTGAACATACTCTTTTTTGTACTGTGTTGTCTTTGATTGTGAATATCTCATTAGATGCAGTAATTTCTATTATGTGTTTAACAATATAAATTCATCAACTGATCTCTACCTAGAGATCTCTACTTTTCTTAAATAACCCATTGACAATTTATAATATGGGTGCTTGCTTAAAATCTTATTAATCATATTAGGAAAATATAAGTTAGTAAGCCATTAAATTAAAAAAAGAGTACAAAATATAAATGTTTTATAATTCTGAGGTTGACTGACCAAGACAAAGCTTGCTTGCAGATAGTTTGTTACAAATGTGACTCAGATTTGAGGGCATAGACAGGAAAACATGGGAGGGAAAGTAATGTAAGACTGCAGAATATAAAAAACTCAGGGTCAAGATACCAGCTCTTTTACTTCTGTGTAAGTGGGACATTTTTTTGTGGTGTCCTGCAATTGTCTTGTGTGGGCTCCCAAGTGATGATTATTAATTTTCAGAAATTTGGCAAGTTGTTTTCCAAACCATTGGTACTTTGAAATTAGCCACTGTAATCATCAAACACTCCCCATCAAGATGTTTTTTTTTTCCTAAGGAACACCACTCATGCAAATTTTTATCTGTTCTATCTGGATCTACAGACTACAGTGACATTTTTTGTTAAAAAGTTTTGTTGGAACACAGTGACACTCGTTCATTTATGTATTACCTACTGCTTTCACACAATAAAGTCAGATTTGAGTAATTAGGGTACAGATTGTATGACCTACAAACCTTAAAATATTTACAATATGGCTTTTTACAGTAAAAGACTGTTAAACTACATTAAACAACGCTAAGTGATTTTTCTGCCTTGGTAATACAAAACTCAACAGCAAGATTATTCCATTTACATCTTTGCATTTGTTTATCAGTATAATAAGTGGGGGTACCCTCACTCTTTCCTGAGTAAGGTTTATGTATTTCTATCCCAACCCTTGTGCTTGGCTCCTCATATGTAGATATGTTTCTTAGCTCCCTAAATTTATCTGGCAGTTACAGAAGGATTTTAAACAGATTTTAATCTCCCAGACCCCGGATAACTACATCCTAGAAAAACAGTGTAACAAATTGTCCTCCTTGTGGTGGATTTTACCTCTTTTTTTTTAACCTAGTAATATACTGATATATCAATTTTTCCTTTGCGTAAATGATAGCTTAACCTGTGTTCTTCATTTTGGCATTCGGTTTTGCATAACCCAAAGTCCCACCTACTCTATCCACTGCCTTCAGTGTGCCTCTGATCCCAGAGAGCAATGGGGCAACTTTGATCTTTATAGCAGTGATCTTAAATCTCTGCTTTTTTATTTATTTTCGAGGTCTTCGTTGAACTCCATTTTCCTTCTCCTGTTTTTTTTTATGTCCATTATTCCACCATGAAAAGAAAATGTACGTAGTTCATATAGACCTAAAGTAATATATAAAGCTTTTCTTTGATTCTTAGTCTTTTCTACATTTCATAATTCTCAAGAAATTTTTGAAATGTTACTTAGTTCAATATTTGCATAACTATATTTATTTTTAAAACATCATTGCTCTTTTCCATATTTGATTATTTCACTTTTTTATTGCTAATCTCAATACTAATCATAATAGCTGATCAAAATTTAATAAAATTCAAAAACATAGGAAAACTCTTAAAGAATTAAATGTCAAATATAACTCATGCTCTGGTTAAAAACCATTATAGTTTTTCAAATATATTTTGATATTTTATTGATACAAAATTCAGCCTTAAAGACCAAAACTAAAAATATATATTTAAAAAAATTCTAAGATTCTAAATAGGAGAATACCACTTCCTTAATTAGCAGGAAAAGAAAAAGAGGTAAGTTAATTCTGTTGCTTTCTTCATCAAACAGATTCTAGGTGTTGCTGTTGCCGATAATCTTGCAATGAATAAAATCTAGCTTAAACTAATAAGCAAAATGGAAATATATATAGCAATGAAAGCTGAATATATCTGCCTACATCCAGGATTTTCTCTCTCTATCTCTAACTCTCTATCTCTTATCTCTGCTTCCTCCTCTGTTGGCTTTAATCTTAGGCAGACTCTCTACATGTAGCAAAAATGACACCCTATAACAGCTCTATGCTTACATATTACCTGTTAGGCACCAAAAAGCAAAAGAACCTTTTACCAGTAGCTCAAGAAAATGTGTCCCAGGACTTTGATTGTTCCAACCAAAACATATTTGTCGTTTCCTGACTCAATCAATGTGGTTATAAAAATACATGCTGTGATTGGCCAGGGCTAGATCACATGCTCTCTTCTATGGTATTTGAGAGAATGTCACATATAATCCTCAAATAATAATGAATTCTGTTAAAAAAAAAAAACATAAACAACAGGGGAAGGGAAATAAAGGTTATTGTATTTACAAATGTCCTCTATATGGACTATAAAAAGCTGCCTGTTTCTAATGTAAAAATTCCCACTATAATGAAGGTGTGTTACATGAAATGTAACTAAAATTTGAGCACTACTGCTCCTGTCTAAAAGAGTTTGCCCTAAAAAAGGAACCCTCATACACTGTAAGTGGGACTACAAATTGGTACAGCCACTATGGAAAACAGTATGGAGGTTCTTCAGACAACTAAGAATTAATCTACCATATGATCCAGCAATTCCACTACTGGGCATTTACCCCAAAGACTTGAAAACCTATATCCAAAAAGATATTTGCACACCTTAACAAATCAGAAACTAAAAAATTAGAAAGTTGAGGAATTAAGGCAAGTTCATCAATCAAGTCAATACATGACTTCCCCCGTAATATGGAGCAGCATTGTAATTACAATCTTTTTTACTTATTACATTACATTTGACCAGCATCATTTTCCTTCATTTTGAAATAGGGATTAAATAGCACCCACCTAATAAAGTCATAGTGAAGAAAAGAAAAGAATCCATGGAAAGCACTGCTCAATAGAAAGTGTTTGTTTTATTGCTACTCGGACAGCTCTTTCTAACTTCACCATGCCAACCTGGCTTTTTTAAAAAAAAGTTTGCCTACAACATCTTTGATAAGGAGCTAATATCTAAAATATATAAAGAACTAATACAACTCAACAACAACAACAAAACAATCCAATTATGGACCTGAACAGACGCTTCTCCCAAGAAGACATACAAATGGCCAACAAATGTCTAAAAATATGCTCAACTTCACTAGTTATTAGGGAAATGCAAATCAAAACCACAATGAGATACCACTTCACACTTGTTAGAGTGGCTATGATCAACAAGACAAATAATAACACGTGTTGGAGAGGTTGTGGAGAAAAAGGAAGCCTCATATGCTGCTGGTGGGAATGTAAATTGGTATAGCCACTATGGAACAGTATGACATTCCCTCAGAAAACTAAGAATAGAATTACCACATGACCTAGCAATTCTTGTTCAGAGTATCTACCTAAAACATTTTAAAACATTTTCCTGTAAAGATATACACACACTTGTATTTATTGCAGCATTATTCATAGCAGCCAAGACATGAAAACAACCAAAGTGTCCTTTGATAGATGATTGAATAAAGAAGATGTGGTACATATATACAATGGAATATTACTCAGCCACAAGAAAAGATGAAATACTGCCATTTGTGACAACATGGATCGATCTTGAGAATATCATGCTAAGTCAGACAGAAAAAGTCAAGAACCATATGATTTCACTCATGTGTGGGATATAAAACTGAAAGGAGCAAAGACAAGACAAACAAATAATAATTCATAGACACAGACAACAGTATAAGTGGTTACCAGAGGGGAAGGAAGGAAGGCAGGAAAGGGTAAAGGGAGTCAAATATATAATGATGGAAGGAGATTTGACTTTGAGTGGTGAACACGCAATGCAATGTATAGACGATGCATTATAGAATTGTACACTTGAAACCTATATAATTTCATCAACTGATGTCAACCTAATACATTTAACAAAATTTAAAAAATAATATATTTTTTTAAATTGCCTAGAAAAGGCAGAGAAAAAGTGGAAAATAACCATAAGTTGAAATTGCTAAGCTATAAGAAGAAAGGCACTAGGAAAAAATATTTGCCTATTCAATCTGTGGACCAACAAGAAGTGTTACTGGTTGAAAATAGGTTGATTGCCATGGGAGAAAGAGCTTGTGGCTCAAGTTGGTGCAGTATCTTCAGGGTAAGATAGTCAAGAAGTGCATGTGTGAATATTGAATGCTATTTCCCCACAAGACACTTACAGGAGGGATGATTAGAAAAAGTAGCTAGGACCTATACTGACCAATACAAAGAAATTTTGCAGCCTCATAAAAGTTTTTTATATTGAAATGCTAGTTTTTAGGACTAAAACACTAAAGTACAAATTTTAAAAATAAAATGCTGGTGATATTAGAGCACTTTTCATATGCAAGTTGCTTGATATTTATGGATCTTTAATATTTGAAACCAAAAAGTTGTTCCAGACATTTATATTAGGTGTGAAGGAAAACTGTGTAAACCAAGTGTTGTAAGGTCTGGGTTAGCAATTTATACAATTTTTCAGAGTCTTCCAGACTTACTAGTGTTATGGCTTTTGTATTCAATGAATATTAACTTTAGATTTATTCTAATTCTCATTAATTAGCAATTCTTCCATTTTTAAAAGAAAATACAGACATTTTCACTGTTTCTCAGAGTTTATTCACATGGTATTCTTGCTGTAACTGGAAAAAATATATAACATAGTAAATATAACAATAATTCTAACATTTCTATTTTGATAATAAATAAACAAGTTATTTATTTGAATATGAGTATATACTTCTGAAATGAGAGGTAAGAATTAGTTTCTCAAAATGTTCCCTAAAATCAAAGATAGTCATTTGGAAGAAAATATAATCAAAGAACAAGAACAGATATTTATAATCTGATAGTATTGCTATTATTTGGAAAAAAAAAAAAAAAGAACTACTTGGTTTCCCCCTTCCTTTACTTCTTGATAGTATAATGAATTCTAAAATTAACAATATACAAATTGTTCTAGCATTTTGCACACATCCTGGTCCCATCAATCACAAATCCTGTTGTATAATCCACTTCTTTTGAGCTGCAAAATCTCAAATTGTGCAAAGAAAAAATATGAGAAATGGGAAAAGAAAAACTTGTCTCAAAAGGCCAAAGAGATACATATAATGATGTTGAATAAAAAGGAGGGAAGGGTAGGTTGAATAAGAAGCCACATGGGCTGCCATAGCCTGAAGACAGAGGAATATTTGTTGATATTTAGGTGGTGAAGGTTACTGAAACCCTGAGTGAGAACAGATTATGGCTACATATCAAGTTTTTATTAGAGGGAGCTTTATCATTCCAACACTGGAATTCTCTGGACACATGGGTCCAGAAATCAAAAGAGATACATTTGGAGAGATTATCTAAGATTTTGAAATAATCCTGAGAAAAAAATCAAAACTGCTAGAGATTTAGAATGATGATACTATCAAGTTTGCTGAATTAGAAAGTCAAAGAAGTATTATGAAGATAACAGTATAATAAAGTCAGGTTACAAAATTGAGAAAAATTTCTATATACAAGTGAGTATACCAGCCATAGATGTAAACAAATGCAGCCTTACATTGTCCACTACATTAAGAAAACTAAAAATATTGCCTTAAGAAGTATTTAAGTAAAATATAATTTTTGTCCACCCGTTGAAACACATATCCACACATCTATACATCCAATTTTTTTAGAAATTGGAGTCCTTATTAGAAGAAGAGTTCCAAGATTATCTTGCATGGATAAATGAGTGGTTTCTTTCCATTTCTACATCATCAAAAACAAATCTTTATGTGTATGTGCATGGCAAGGGAGAGTGTTGGTACTAACAGGGAGGTAGAATTAAAAGAATATTTTAATTTTCTATACAAGTTATTTGCCAAAGAAACTTGGAAAATAGGCAAGAAATAATATTCTACAAAGTAATTAAGATGCTAAGCCATAACTGAACTAGTACAGGCAGAGAAAAGCCACTGTTTTTAATTAATTTTCAAGCCTTGCATTCATACTTAAAGCTGTAAAGAATCAAATTTCTATAAAAGCATTCATTCACTCAAGGATAGGCAAACTATGACCCAGGAGGCAAATCTGGCCCACTACATGTACTCATACCACTCCTAAGAATGTCTTTCACTTTTTAAGTCATTGAAACGAATATCAAAAGAAGAATTATATTTGGCGATATGTGAAAATTATATAAAATTCAGATTTTAGTGTCTAGTGAAGTTTTATTGTGACATAGACATAGTCAAACTCATTTATTTTCATATTGTCTATGGCTACTTTCACACTACAAGGGCAGAACTGAGAAGTTAGAACAGATATCATATGTGGCCTGTAAAGCCTTAAAGTTTTACTATCTGGAGCTTTTCAGAAAAAGTTGGCCAACCACTGTACTTGAACAAGAATATTATGGAATGAAGGACACCTCTATTTCTGTCAGTTTCATAACTGTACATTAAAACCAGGGGAAATGTATTCTGCCTCATGGATAGGCTGTATAACTCTAGTGAACAGATCCACCTAGGACAGTAGAACAAGACATGGGGGCTCAGAAGTAAGTTAAAATGGAAGTGATTTGGAGTAAAAAACTCATAAGCTCTATTGAAATCCATGCCTCTTTCAAAATTTCCCAGATTCTCATTGTTGATGAAACAAATCAGAGCAGAAGAGGAAAATGAGAACAAATTAGAAGCTATCAGGAAATCAAATCAACTAAAAAAATTCAAACTGAGATATAGGGATGAATATGATAAACCAAAGAAATATAAGTTTGTCTTTGCCTTTAAAAATTGACAGACCCCAGAGGGCTCAAATAAACAGGTTCCTCAGTCTTAATCAGTAGACTCCACTAATTACAGATTAAGACTAGACCTACAAAGAATCACCATGCTTGCTTAGCTATTCCTTCAGGACTCAGCTGGGGCAGAACTGGTTAGGCATTTACTCTGGTTTTGGCAAAGAAGATCTTTCAGTGGTAAATAACTATTAATATTATTATAGAGTAAATAAAATTTCTTTTTCAAACTACTGCTCAGTGACACTTGGAAGTGAAGAAAGTAAATGATAAGTTCCTTTCCCCTAGCTTCAAGTGAGAGAGGCGGGACTGTGATGAATCCAATTAGGCTCTGCTTGGCATTGTTTCTGGAGATTTTCCAGATAAATTAGAAAGCACTCTCCAAGCTCTCTTCCTCCCCTGCCCCCAGGAAAAGAATGAAAAGAAGATGAGTCAGTGTTTAATTTTGTCAATAAAAAGACTATCTGAAAGTTGCATTTAAACATTGGATTTACCTTTGGAAGTATCTATGAAGATTGACCAGAGTAAATGTATTAAAAGGGTGAAAATTTTAACTCATAAATTTCCTAATTTTTTACTACATTAAATAAAAAGAATATACTCTCTCCCTGTTTAGTTTCTCTCTGCCATTTACTCTTTTATAAAACATGTCTTTGCCAAAATATCATGATGCAGAATCAGATAACAAGTAGATAGAAAGAAGAAAGTGGTAGATGGAGTAGGGAAAGAGTTTTTATGAAACACTGAGATTACCTACATAATAAACGTAATTAGAGATTGGAAAAATAAAAAAAAAATCTGCATTGATTGAGAGATATCGAAAAGGGAGGTTTATTATCATTTATTTACACTCAGATATATTCTGAAGCATTAGTTTGAGAGATTGACAGGTTTCAAAGCAACATAGAGTAGAAGAGAATCAAAGAGAAAAGAGATGAGAATTCTAGAATTTAAATATTATTTCAATTAGGTGTCTGCATACCTATTTGAATGAGATGGGATCTGGAGTTCTCAGATCCATAAAGTTTATCATGTAGAGTACATATTCAATAGGTGACAGCTGCATTAGAGCCATTCTTTGGAATAGCACTTTATTCACAAGAATTAATCAGATTCACAGCCTAGGTGACTGTCCATAGAATTTCACTGCACCTTAAAGATTTTTCTATAACTTTTCCCTCTAAATTGTAAACACGTAGCCATAAATCCTCTTTTTTTTTTTTTTTTTTTATAGGCGAGGCAACCCTTGATTGACCTCACAGATTGCAAGGACCTTGTCAGCTTACAATCTCTTCTTGTTTTTACTTTTTATGCCTACAGCACCTGGTCTTCCTAGGTGGTCTTCCATCCAAGTACTAACCAGGCCCAACCCTGCTTAGCTTCTGAGATCAGACGGGATCAGGCTTGTTCAGGGTAGCTTGGCTGTAGACTTCCATAAATCCTCATTTTTGAGGTGATGCAATGACTAGTCACTTTCTAGAAAGGAAATTGACTTAATTTTCTCTACTCTCAAGAATATCTTGACAGCATATTTGCCTCTTATGCTCTAAAGGGATGGTAAATATAATCAATGCACAGTGAAATATTTATATGCACAACTCCATTTCTAATGCATTATCAAAATATCTGTTAGCTCCACTTAAATAAAAGTTTAAAACATTGTGTTTCCCTAATAAGACAAAGAGTATGTCACAAATCTTTAAAATGCAAAGGATGAGCACATTTTGGGTGGCATTTTAATACTTTGATACAGCAACCTGACAAATCATTTCCAATTAGACTTCCCATAGTAAGGAAATAATTTATGCTCAAAGATTAAACACTTCTTTTTTTTCCAACATGGAAATACTGTTTTAAAAAATGTCTTTCAGAGGTATTCTGCTACTACTAAATAGTAAAGGTTGATATAAGTGAAGAGCAAACTTATCAAACAGAATAACTTTTGATAAATGCCAATTACTCCTTCATTGAAGAGAATTGTTATATCAAAGAATCAATAAAACAAGATCCATACACACACATTCAATTCAACAATCATGTATTGAGTGTTTTCATAAAAGGTAATGTACTAGGTGTTGGGGTGTAAAGATGAGAAAACCACAAGTTAATGTGAAATAAATATGTCGCTTTCTCCGCTATGATGTCAAATGAGCTATAGAGCTACAGTGTGCTGCTACTAGAAAGGGAGAAAAATTATGCTGACTGTGGAATTGAGGACAACTTCATGCTACATGTGGGCTTAGACTGAGACCTCAAGAATTGTAACTGGCTGTGATATGGGGGAAAGTAGAAAAAAGTGAGCATAAGTAGAAAAGCTCACAGGGTCCTAGGTAAGGAGTAGAGGTATAGAATAGACTAGAGGAACTAATTCCAAAGACACTTTAGAGATTGAATTAATAAGGCATATAACATAGTGGCATAAGATTTGGGTCTGAGAGCCAAGGTTGAGAAGTTCCCTTTCAATACATCTTCCAGCAAAGTTATGTCCTTAAGTGATGCTGAAAATTCAGAATAAAATGCAAGGTTTCAGGATAAGGAAATCAATTCTGTTTTGAATGTATTTGGGGTGACTATAAGACATCCGCAGTGGTACCACTCCAAAGGTACTGTTCCTGCATTTAAAATATTTCTATGTGCATTTTTATCTGAACATCTGTACCTATTACAATGAAAAATTTTCTCATAAGACTAAAGTAGGTAACAAAATATTAAAGATTATATATTATTTCAAATGTAAAGATGTTCCTTCTTGACCTCCAAATGTATAAATATAACTGTTCATTTGTTATCTTTACTTAGTCTCAAATTTATGATATTCAAAACGAATTTGTTGATAGGCCTCCCTTCCTCTCACCCTGCATAACCACTTGCTTCTCCCTCAAGATTTCTCACCTTAGTAAATGGCACCTTTGTTCTTCTGGTTGCTCAGCCAAAACAATGTTGGAATCTGTTTTTTTTCACATTCTTCCATCCTAAATGTTCTCTCTGATCCTGATCTGGCTCCCAGGGCAGCAGTTAGAGTAATTAAAAAGAAAAATCCAATCTAGTTATTCTTTAGTTTTAGCTTTCTAACCTTTTCAGAAGATAAGCCAAAATTCTCATAATAATCTTCAGGGTTTTAAAGACCTCCTTGATCTCTCTCTTGAATCGTTCCAGGCAGATGCCCCCATTTCCCTGTTATATCTCAGATACAACAGGCATATCCTTACCTCAGAGCCTTGTACTTTGTTTCCTCTGCATTAAATGATCTTTCCTCAGATACTCCTTCAGTTACTCTCTCACTTCATTCAAGCTTTTACCTAAGTTTCTTGTTTTCAGCAGAGCCTACTACATTCATGCTATCTAAACGTTTAATCTCCTT
The DNA here is from genome assembly GCF_000151845.1 of Pteropus vampyrus. Classification (NCBI taxonomy): domain Eukaryota; kingdom Metazoa; phylum Chordata; class Mammalia; order Chiroptera; family Pteropodidae; genus Pteropus; species Pteropus vampyrus. Next base: position 1,648,085 of record NW_011888838.1, read on the forward strand.
CCTCATACATACACACATGTAATACACTTCCTCTACTTTGTTTTATTTTACTTTTTCAAAGTCTCTACTAGAATGTAACTTCTATGAGGTCAGGGTTTTTATCTATTTTTTTTTTTTCACTATTACATCCTCTGTGCCCAAATAGTGCAAGAAACATATGAAATAAGTGACTGATCAATATGTCAAATATACACTAAAGCTAAATAAATTATAACCCTTGAATAACTGCTAAACATAATCCTTTAAAGGAAGGAAGGAAGGAAAGAAGGAAGGAAGGAAGGGAGGAAGGAAGGGAGGAAGGAAGGAAGGAAGGAAGGAAGGAAGGAAGGAAGGAAGGAAGGAAGGAAGGAAGGGAGGAAGGAAGGAAGGGGAAAAAGGAAAGAAAGAAGGAGAAGGTGGCAGGACAGGAAGAGGAGGGAGGAAGGAAGGAAAATATGAAGAGGGAAAAAGCGAAAGAACAAAGAAGGGGAAAACAGGTATTTCATTTTCTAAGGCAATGAACTTTACACAATTAAGTTCTGTATACATTTATTGTATGGTTAATAGAGAAATATAAATAGCAACCTTAGAAGTACAGACATACTCAAATTTAACTTTAATAAAAGCCTCTAACTCTCCTTCCCCATTCTGTCCTTTTGATATGGTCAGATTTAAATGAGTGATAAAGTAAAAGTAAAAATATACATATACATAAATTCATGTATATAGTCTACATAATCACGCCTTCAAGTTCTTAGTCTTCCGGGTCATAAATTCAACCATTATTCATCTGGAGCCTATATCTTATCACCACAAGAAATCCAGTCCCTGCCATCAGTGCTACTGACATTTACTGTTCATTTCCTCTGACCACTGCATAACTTTTACTCCAAAAATTTGTGAGTCTCTTTGACTCTCACTACTCAATGCATACGCCAACCTCTCCCTTTATTCTTTGCCTCTCGTCTGAGACTTTTGAATTGAACATTCTAAGAATTTAGAAATTACATAATTAGCAGCAAAATCGATCCTCATGTCTCCTTTGTATTCCATGTTTCTAGTGATTGTCCCTCCTATTCACCCAGATTTGTTTGTATGGTCCTAGGTTTCACTTCCTACTTAAACTAGAGTCCCTTTCTTAGATTCTCTTTTCTAAATCCCTACACCCCACATCTGGTCTGTGTCCTAAGATAATATAATAAGTATCTATACAGAAATATCCCTACCTAAAACAAATACATTATGAAACAGATTGTTTAGCATCCCAGCCTGAAACTTCTGCTTTTGAATTATTCTCAATTTGGGTGTCTTTATAGAAAAATAAAATAATTTTTTGGTATTTACTTTATATCTTCATTACTATAATCACTCTTAAAAGTGTTAGCTTCCAGATAAAGGGAGAATTGGCCACCAACATTTACAGCTTCTATCCTTAGAGGTACAGAGAGTTCAGAAATATGAGTTCAGTCTCAAAACAATATATTAAATAAATTAATGTAAACATAGCAATTAAAATTATAGTTGTATAAAGTATAGTGGTACCATTATATACATTCTCAGATATTCAGAATCTCATTCTGGTTCCTAGAATTAATGCAGTGAAAGACCTAAAACAATTTCTGAAAATAAATAAGTTTTCTGAATAGTTATGCTATAAGGATATAAATCTATTGTCCAATGAATGAATGGTGATAATTTTCAATTTGAGTTGAATTTGTTTTCCTAAAATTTCCATTTACCAAAACTTTCAATTAAATTTTGATTTGAGAATGCACACACATACCTTTGGCCAGCTGCTTTACATAAATGTATTTGAATCTTCACAGTCCTTCAAGATGGGTCTTCCTTTCCTATTTTTAAAGAAAAAATTAAAGAAAACAAATTCAATAATCTGAAGCTCAGACTTTTACTCCGCTATACTACTTCTGTGATCGTTTCAATACTGAACAATTCCATGAAGTTAAGAATAACACTAAAGATAGATTGAAGATAATTATTGCATTGCAAACATATTATTCTGACTATAAGACTTTTTTTATTCATCAATATTTCCCTTATCTTTGACATTTTGCTACAGACATATTTAATAGGCAAATAAAAGCTAAAATTTTCTCCTAACGATAGTTTGTCATATGAATGATCTCTTGCCTATTCTTTCAAAACACATTTACAAACATGTTTTTACAAAAACACAATATCCATATTTTTTCACAAATAAATTTAAAATATCTGTATACATGAGGACAGTTTTTATTACAGTCTTTTTTAAAGCGAAGGCCTCTTCTTATTTCTGAAAAGATTTTGTGGAAAGTTGAAAAAAAAGGTGAGATAATTTGAAGATTTTTAACATTTTAAAGGTCATCATCCATCGTGCTAAGATTAAGAACCTCTGTAAAACAAAATCTAAAATGAAATCTTTCTTGAGATCTAAAGCTAAGAAAATATCACTTATCTTAAGAATGTATTGTCTAACATACTAACAGACTAGTGTGTGCAGGTAGTACTTATTAAACACTATTTTAATACATGATTTGCAATGAATTTAAATGAGATTTGATGTAGAATATGGGAAATTTTAACTTATAGCTGCATATGGCGTTGTCACTTAAATGCCTTTCTTTAAGATTTCTAAAACATCTTTAAAGTTTGTTTGTTTGTTTTCATACTGGCTAAGTGTTGCTTCTATAATATGTTTCAATACTAACAAGATAGAATAATTAATTTATTGATTTTTTTAAAAAAATGTTCTACTTGCATGTGGACATTTGGCATATATTTCTATAGATAGCTAAATGCAGTACAAAAATTAGATGCTTATATGTAATGGACCTAATTTGATTGAGCTAGAAAAAAATAATTTTTTAAATTATTTTTTTTTCAATTTTTTCTCAAATTAATTGTATGTGTTTTGGAGTAAAATAATATGGAAACTTTGTTAAAACTACTTTAAAACTTCAAAATAAGGCCACAGGATCCTAATTTTCTAGCTAATAAATGTTATAGGTTGCAGTAGAATTACTAAAGCTTCCTCTCCAAAATCTAAAGAAATACTAGAAAAAATTAATGTTTTCTTATTACACTATAACTAAGAATTTTGCACATTTTCTAAAAGTGTATTAATTATCCCACTGAGTAAGCTTGTTCAGAGAATTTATCCCAGTGTATACTCACCCTTTTTAAAAAAGTTGTCTGCTTTCTAAATATAATTAGAAATATTTTTATTAATAGCAAAGCCTTCAAATTTAATTTGTTGAAACTGAAAAAAAAATTTAAATCCCAAAGTTCAAACTCTCATTATTTTATACAGATATATTTGTGATTATAGTTATTTAAAAAAAATCATACATCTAAAAATAAATGAATTAAAGCTCAACACAACTATATATAACAAAACCAGCATTCTGATATAATGAGTTATACAGAGTAAATTACCAAGCCAAGTAACCAAGAGACTTCTTGATTACTTTGTGAAACTGCTTTTTGTTTAGTGAGCTGTGTGAGTACATATATATAGAATTAAATCACTGTTCACTGTTATCATTGTAATTAGAAATTTGTAACTCAGGGATTTAAAAAACTTAATAGGAATGTCTATTTTGAAGTGGAATAGAGAAGCTGACAACAGATCAGTGCTCCACCTAGAACAACCAGAAAAGCTGTATAAAATAGAAAGCTCAGAGAGCTGTTTAGGCAATGAGAATCAGAGAAAATCTTGAAATAGTAAATTTATTTCTATAAGCATTTTACCCTGGAGCATTTGCCAATCCTGAATGTGGAAAGGACCTTGAATATGATAGATATCACTCCTGTAATTAGATTAGGTTATATGGCACAGCTGACTTTAAGAAAGAGACAATATTCTTGATAGAACTAATCTAATCATGTGAGCTCTTAAGAGAACTGCATTGTTTCTGGTGAGAGATTCCACATGTGAGTGGTAATAAGGACATTCTCCTTTGCTGTGTTTGACAATGGAAGGGACCATATGGCAGAATCAAGCCGATAGCCTTCTAAGAACTAAAAGTAATCCCTGGCCAGTATATAGGGAAAAAAAGAGACCTCAGACTACAACTGCAAGGAACTAGATTCTTCCAACATCCTAAATGAGAGAGAAAGCAGACCCCTCCTTAGTAATTTCTCCAAATAGCACACAGCCCAGCTGACCCCTTGATGTCATCCTGATGAAAATGTGAGCAGATAACTCAGTCCTGCCATGCCCATATTTCTGATCTACAGAAATATAACCCAATAAGTGGGTGCTGTTGTAAGCTGTGAAGTTTGTGGTAATTTGTTATGCAGAAATGTTAAGCAAAGACAGACAGCTGAGAATCTAGTTATTTATACTGATGAAGAGTCATTGCACAGAGAAACAAAAGAAGATTTTGATAGAGATTTCCAGGTCAGTTTATGTGTGGGATAGGGTGCTAAGTGGAAAACCTCTGAAAAGCCCAGCAGGTAAGTAACAGAAGTAAGATCCAAGAAAACTAAATGGACTTTCAGTTGAATACTGGAGAGACAAGGGTGGGCCAGAAACAGACTAAGCCTTCCCAGGGCTACAACTACTCTCTACTCAGTAAAATCAATGATAGATTAAAGGACAACTCTCTTCAACTAGTGGAAAGAGTAAACCACATTATCTGGAATCTCTACGATATCCAGCAATCAATTAAATATAAGTAGCCATGCCAAAAGTCAGGATCATGTGAGTTAAACACACACACACACACACACACACACACACACACACACACACACACAACAAAACAAAACAAAACAAAAACAATAGACAAAATAGATCTTCCAATGATACAGATGTTAGTTACTAAAAAGCTTTAAAGTAACTGTGATTAATATGTCCTAGAAAATAAATTAATACAATGACAAAGAAGATAAAGTGAAGAAATTTACAAGAGAATCGAACTATGAAAAAATATTATCATGTAGACATTTTGAACTTAAAAAATACAATAACTAAAATAAAGCATCATAAATGATCTACTATCTATGAGAAAATTCATGTCAGAATTCTCTAGAATGAAAGAAAAAGACCAAATAGTGATTACGTAGCTTGACTGTCATTTTTAATTTAAAAATATAATGTGATTTTACAAAAATGCTTCCTAAGAACCATTTTCCAAATACCTCATAGCAAGAGGATCAACAATGGTTGTTAGTTAGATGATTCAGATACAGTTATATACTTGAGAATGGTTTAAAATTTGGTTCTTCAAATCTGGAAAATAAAATATTACATAACCAAGAGACTTCTCAACCTTTACCACTAAAGTTACTGGAATTCTGGAGGCATAAGAATTCATAGATTGGTAAAATTTAGGAAGTTCTAAAAGTCTAAAGCTAAACTTCTCTGAGGACTTTCATTTCAAAATTTTTTTAAGAGCCAATAGTTAGTTTGAAAGATACTCTTAGTTATTGTTTTTCAAATTAATAAAGCCTGTCGCAAGAGTCATATTATAAAGTCTTTAATTTTATTTCTCTCAGAAATGTGAGAAACTAAAGAATAAATAGTCTAGAGATTAATTTTGTTTCTTAATACCTTGTCATAATCTGGTCATAAAGGAATTCAGAAAATGTTTAACAATAAATAAGCAGTTCCACATAAATTATATTTGATCCAAGGAAGCATAGGTATTAATTTGCCTATGAGGTATTGATTTCACTCATATACTAATTGTTTTTATTTTCTTCTTAAGTATAACATTAAAGTTTTTTTTAACATGTTAACTAGCTAAAATGTTTTACATAAGGATTTTAAAAACAAGCATACACTAAACTTTATTTTTCATTTCTTCTTCAAAAAATTTTATGAACCAAAAAAATGCTGTCAACTTTCTTTTGAAAGACTGGTTTTTATGAGTAAAAAATCTACTTGTTGCAAGATTCTTGATAGTACAGTAATGATAGATATTAGCTACTATTATTATTACAGATTTAATTTTTCAATGCTGAAACAAAAAGAAGAAATATTAAAATTCCAGTTAACATAAATTTATTGACACTTATAATTTGATTTTATAGGCATATAATTTGATTTTTCTCAAAAACAAAATATTTGTGTGATTATAGTTAACTATATCCCACATGGTTTTAAAACATATTTTACATAAAATGAAATTTTAAAAGATATCACAATAATCAAGTTGAAATCAAATATAAAATTTTGAAAATTATAATAACAAATATAGGCTAGTAATATGTGGGCTTATAGTAAATCATTATGAAATAGATTATGGATTTATTCATATACATATATATGAATAATATATATATGTTCCCTTAAAACAAGCCAATATTTTCTCATCTTACACCTATTATTAAATACTACAGAAAAGTCTTCTGAAATGAGGTAAAATGAACTCTTCCTGCCAATGCTTCCTTTTTTAGTAGTAGTCATTAAAATGAAACGAACCTGTAAAACATTTATGATCTGAGCTTTGGACATCACTATGAATTACCTTTACAGAATTTTAGACCCTTTCAATAATTCAGCACTTGTATTTATTTTCGGGTTGGTCAGTATAAAATTTCACATGGGTATGTGAATGGTTTTTATTTCTGAACTGGATCTTAAACTGTGTACTACAGGTGCATGCTAAAATAACTTGGCAAGACAAATGCTATTGAAGTTTTCAGCTTCCCAGATTCTAATTGCAAAGTCGAAGAATGACTAATAAACACTAAATAAATGAGAACATCCAAGAAATATATACTACCCATATTTATCATGATTACATATAATTTATGGTTTATGTAACTCATGTCTGAGATGCCAGAGACTTGCACTCTACCTCATTTTACAGTAGGCCAGGTGAAGAAAGAAATGACATTTTGGTTGGCCTGACCCCCTTTCAACACTAAGGAAAAAAATATATATTTCTTTGGATTCAGCTTTATACAGATGAAAGAGAATTAGCTTTGGAATGGAAAGATCTTTGTTCTGTTCCTTTTCTTGGCCCTTGTTAGCTTTTGGAAATTAAACAAGTTACTTAATTTATTTTAATCTGAGCTTCTTTATTGGTAAAGTGATATACATGTAGGTATTTCAACCTATATAGGAATAGATATATTTAAAACTCTTAGCCTTTAGTAGGCATTCAATAGATGGTAAATATTCCTGGATGGCCTGGCCCTCAATTAGCAAATATTCTATTCAGTGGTTCAAAAAAGTTAATTAACAGAAAACAAGGAAAAATGAAAAGTTTCACTATCAAGTGATGAAACTAATTCGTTCAGCAAATAACTGTTAAATGCATATTATATTTACTTAGGGGCTAGATATTATGGATCACAAATACATATAAGAAATGATTATTTTCATTTTGTAAGTTATATAAACATCTAATGACTATGTTGTACATCTGAAATTAATATAATAAATAATATAATGTACATCAACTGTAATTTAAAAATAAATAAATAATGTTAAAAAAGATCATTTTATATTTTTAATAGGTAACCATATTTTTAAGTGAAATGAAACATGTAACCAAATGGATATAATATGAAGGAACTGTTGATTCATAAGGTAGACATGGGATTAAGTACACCATGAGTTCTGAAAATAAGAGTATTTCTTGCTAAAAAATGAGAAAATATTAAAACAAGGTGGTACTTGAGCTAAATCTTAAAGAGGTAATAAATGTATTAAGTCAAGATGGAAAAAGGAGTATGAACAGATTCTCCAGAGTGAAGATGATCTAAGTGTGTTAAATTATGTCCCAGAAAACACATGTTCAAGCCTTAATCCCTAGTACCAGTGAATGTGACCTATTTGGAAACAGGATTTTTGCAGATATAATCAAGTTAAGATAAAATCATACTATATTAGGATGAGTCCCATATCTAATGGCTGGTTCCCTTATAATGAGAGAAAAATTTGGAGACATGTAGACACACAGGAAAGAAAGCCATGTTGACTATGGAGGCAGAGATTGGAGTAATGCAGCTATAAGCCAACACCACCAAGAATGACCCACAACTACCAGAAGCAAAGAAGAGGCAAGGAAAGATTCTTTCCTAGAGCTTCCAGAGGAAGCCTGTCCCTGCTGACACCTTGATTTCAGACCTCTAGCTTTCAGAACAGTGAGACAACAATTTTTTGCTGTTTTAAGCCACCAAGTTGTGGTAATTTTTTGATAGCTCTAAGAAACAAATATATTGGCCAAAAAATGTGTTTTCCACAAGTTTCCCTCTTCTGTTAGAGTAGACTTTAATAAAAACAACTGGAGTTTTAATTCTAACTTAAATTCTAACTGTGTCATTTTTACTAGATGTGTAGCACTCGGTAAATTAAATTTTCCTAGCCTAAACTTCACTAGAAAAAGGTTATGATAATACCTACCTTACAAGTTTTTAAAATTTTTTATGAATCAATTGATATAAAGAAAATATGTTACCTAATACATTGCAGATAGTTAATCAACCTTAATAGTGATAATGTTATTAGTGATGACTTTTACAAATTGCTGATTCCAATTACCAAGAGTATCGATAGTGGCATGATAATTAATAAAAATGAAATAGATAACCCCAGTCTTTAAATTATGCCTTCCTTAGATTTTGTTAAGTTGTCAAAGATTTAAGATGTACCTGTGACTTTTAAGAATCTTGAAAAGTCAAGATATTGATTGAAAATAGATAAACAGGTGGAGGATTCAAGATGGCGTAGAAAATAGAAGCTGTGCCTGCCTCCTCTCACAATTACAAAAAAAATTTGCTCTGTGACAAAGCTACAGAGGATCCAGTATATGGAGTCACCAGAGGTCTGGTTGAACAGAAACCCTACAACTAGGTGACCTCAAAAAACAGGTCACCTCAAAATGGTAAGAGAGGAAGAAATGTGAAACGGCCAGATCTCATAACCACATGTGGTGACTGAGAAACTATAGCGCTATCTTGGCTGCAGAATCCCCTCCCCTACCTGAGGAGCAAGGTGTCCTGGCTGCACACTGGGCTCCCCAGCCCAGGATTCCAGTGCCAGGAAGAAGAATCCCCACAAACTCTGGCTGTGAAAACCAGCAGAGATTGTGGCTGAGTGAGATGGAGGGCTACAAGAAGCAGAGACATTCCTCTTAAAAGGCCCATGCCCCAGCCTTACTCGCTGATAGACTCACTCGCTCTGAGCTCCAGCCCTGGGGCAGCTGCTTAAGGGGCGCCAAAGACATATGGGGAGGCGCAGAGCTATTGGGCTTCAGGGCGAGGGCTGGAGGGGAGACTGGCCCTGGACAGAGATGCAAGCAGAAGCAATTGTTTCTTTTTTGAGCCCTCCCCGCTCCCAGCCTGCAGACACAGGTGCCATCAACCCAGATAACACAAGTTGCTGCGCCCAGGGGATTCCTTGATACTCCATCTCTCCCAACTTGTGGACCCACCCAATCTGCTCCCAGTGATTTATTCCGTACAAATGGGCTGTCTTGGCTCCTGCTACAAACTTTTATAAAATCTCTCAGATGCTCACAAAACCCTAGAAGCAGCATCTGGCCTCGGCATGCCCTGTAGCTTTTGCTTAGTAGCCTTAAGACCCCCGCCAGTGGCAGCCAGTCTCAGTTTCTGACTTGGCCCCTCGAGGCACCTATAAGCCCAGCACAGGTGGCAGCCATCTGTGAATTGCTTGGTGACTCTTACCAGATGGCCCTGGAGTACACAGGCTGCAACTAAACTTGGCCTGCAGCTGGACCCCTCTCAGGTCTCTGCCAAGGGGCTCCACAGCACATCTACTACATAAAGCTACTCTACTAAGA
>NW_011888838.1:1658166-1669790 GCF_000151845.1 Pteropus vampyrus
AAGAGAGTGGATGAAACAGAAGATCGAATCACTGACATAGAGATCAGGGTACCAGAGGATACCTAATCAGAACAGAAACAAGAAAAAAGAATTAAAAAAAAAAAAGATTGTTTAAGAGCTTCTGGGACATCAAGCTTAACAGCATTTGGGGTACCAGAAGGAAATGACAGAGAGCAACAAATTAAAAACCTATTCAAAGAAATAATGATGGAAAACTTCTCTAACCTGGTGAGAGAAATAGATGTACAATACCAAGAAGTTCAGAAAGTCCCAAACAAGATAAACCCAAAGAGGCCCACATCAAGACACATCATAATTAAAATGCCAAAGATTAAATTCAGAGAGAGAATCTTAAAAGCAGCAAGAGAAAAGCTATTAGTTACATACAAGGGAATGCCCGTAAGACTGTCTGCCGATCTCTCAATAGTAACTTTAAGAGCCAGAAGGGCCTGGCACAAAATATTCAAAGTGATGAAAAGCATGGACCTACAAACAAGATTACTCTACCCAGAAAAGTTATTTAAATTAAAGTATAGATAAAGAGCTTCCCAGGCACAAAAACAGAAGAGTTCATCACCACCAAGCCAGTATTACAGGAAGTGATGGAGAGACTTCTTTAAGAAGAAAAAATATGTATCAAAGGTCGAAATAAAGAATGGTAATAATTATATCTCTATCAATGAGTACTTCAATTGAAAAAGAATTAAGTGCTCCAATCAAAAGATAGAATGGCTGAATGGATAAGAAAACAAGACCTTTACATATACTGCCTAAAACAGACTCACTTCAGGTTAAAAGACACACACAGGTTAAAAGTAATGGGATGGGAAAAGATATTTCATGGTGGACCTAGGAGGGTAATGTGCTGAGTGGAGTAAGTCATATTGAGGAAGACAAATAACATACTATTGCAAGTATATGTAAAATCTAAAGAACAAAACAAACAAACAAACAGAAAACAGAAACAAACTCATAGATAAAGAGAACATTTTGAGAGTTACCATATGGAAGGAGGGTTTGGGAATTTGGTGAAAAAGGGAGATGGGATTAAGAAGTACAAATTGGTAGTTACAAAATAGTCATTGAGGTAGAAAGTATAGCATAAGGAATATACCCAACAATATTGTAATAACTACGTATGGTGTCAGAGGGGCACTAGATTTATTGAGGTGATCACTTTGTGAGTTATATAGAGATCTAATCATTATATAGTACACCTGAAACTGGTATAGTATTATATGCCAACTATAACTGAAAAATAAATTATTATTTAAAAAAAGAAAATAGATAAACAGATTACTAGATAAACCAGGGTGTTTTTTGCATAATTACAGGTGATACACCTGACTCTAAGCACTGTGTTTGATTGATATTAAGTAGTAAATAACATTAAATAAACGATGTTATTTTGTAGAAGTGGATCAGCAATATGTTGGCATTATATCAAATAGGGTTAGATATTGGTACATTTCTTGGTACTGTGTACTAGTGTATAACTTGAGGATTACATAGTTCCTGCTTTATTCGTTTCAATGAATGAAAGATAAATATGTATAACATGTACAATATTTATGTACATAAATATGTGCAGTATGGTGTGCTTTGTCCATGCTTCTTAAAATTCGGTTTAAGAGGTATAAAAATTAGTGTATGAGGTGATACCTGATAACTCCATAGGATAAACAATGCATTTATTCCTATAGGCTAAATTTTAGGGAGACTAAAAAAAGGAATTAAATGTATAATATCAAAGCAAGCATAGCAATGAACAAATGTTTAACAGCACAAGTTCTGAAGACAGAGAGTTCATCCTACATGGCCAATCATTAACTTTGTGAACTTGGGTAAGTTTCTTAACCTTTGTGTGTCTCAATTTTCCTAATCTATAAAGTAGGAATAACCATTAGTATAATAATTAATATTATCGTTAATTGAGCTAATATATGTAAGCACTTAGAAGAATAGTGCCTGATACCAAAGTTGGATTTACCATGAAGCTACAAACCTTAGCATTAAGTACTTTACTCCTATCACTCATTTCCAGTCTTGGGAGGCACCTTGCAATGTTTTCACAGGCTCACACCTTTTTGTAAATATGTAAAAAATAAGACATTTATCCATAATCACATAAGACAACCATCTTTCCATTATGAGTCTATCTTCATCAGCTTTCTTTCATGTCAAGTGTTTCGGAATGACCCTGGGCACTTGGAACCAGCTAATGGTAAGCTGAGTTGGGAAGATGCTGAGCTTAGATTTAGTAGGATAATTTGCATGTATAGTTAAGATTTTATTGACTATCTTTGTGACGGAATGCATTCCAAGATTACTTCTAGCCTACTGTGCTGATTTGCAGTGTCATGACATAATGGTAGAGGGCAAGAGGATAAATTGTCTTGCAGCAAGGTGAACTTGACCTGTACTACCTGGCAGTGGAAGTATGTGGGCAGTTAAGAAGAAACAAGCTTTAAAATATATACAGCTAGAAGCTAGCATCTTGAAAATTCTTCCAAGTATTGTAGCTTATACATAAAATAAAGTTAATAAAAGTCTGTCCAAATTTGAAAATAGTCCAAAACATTTACATGACATTATAAATGAGCTGTGATCCTGAAAGAAATTTTTCTGATGTCAATATTATTTAAAAAATAATAACCAATCAGTTGTGCCAGAAGGTAGACTAAATTATCTTTATATTCTCTCTATAGAAAATGATATTGTATAATTCTTGTCATATAAAGAGGCAATCAAAAAGTATGAAGACAAAAGAAAAGGAAAAGGAAGTAATATAGAGGTGTGTTATGCATTTAATTAATAAAGATGTTTTATTTTTTTCTGGATGCCCTTTGTATTTGTTGTGATTTCTTTCCTCATTCCAAATAAATGTTTACTTACATACTTAATTTTATGTACATAATATTTTATTCATTTTCTTAATGAGCCAACAAATTTTATAAGCCTGAGAATCTACAAAGCCTGGATTGGCCCCTGCCTGGTTTATATTAAGTATTAAGTAATAAAACCACAGAGCCATTAAAAGTATGTATGTAAATATATATAAGTATAATACAAACATACATATGTATGAATGTTAAAAAGTACCCCATTTTTAAATGTCTGAGAGTCCAAAGAAATTTACAGTTCACAGAGAGAGAGCAGACTCTCTCATTGCCATGTATGATTTTGAGAAGTACTGTTTCATTGAAACTATTCAGCAGACATTTATTGAGCTCCTACTAAGTGTTGACTGGAATACAAATTGAACACCTCACCGTTTCCATTTTCAAGGAGCAGAATATGTAAAGAGACAGAGTTGCTGTAAGACAAATGAACAATGAACAACAATGATAAAAGAGAGAGAGGGAGAGAGAGAGAAAGAGAGAAAGAGAAGAAAGAAAGGGAAGAGAAGAGAAGAGAGGAGAAAGGAAAGGAAGACAATATTTTTACTTTTTTTTTTTTACCACTGTTGAAATTAAATGTCAGAACAATGATTCAATTTTGTTGAATACAAATTTATTTCAATGTACTTGGGACCTTGGATTTTATACTACTTCTCCGTTATTTTCTGAATGTTAGTCCTTCTGATGTCATTCCCAAGAGAAATTAATCAAGCATAGCAACTAAGAGACATTATATAGTCCCAAATAAACACAATGCAAAATATTTCCAGATATTACTAAGTCGAAAGAGTTTTAGCAATGGTGTATGACAAGTGAAAGAATGGCTCAGAAGAAAAGTGAAATGAAAAAAAAAAAAAACGAACAAGAAGTGTTGGATGTTATATAACTGATGTTATCCTGAAAATTCAAAATCCAAGTTTTAAATTCACTGTGAGCTATTCCTCAATGTAATAAAGAAAATCCTTCTTTAAAGTGAAGATTCATTTGTATTATTTTCAAACTAAACTAAAATATAGCCGAGTAACAAAAGTAGTAAATCAAACTGAAAATATGAAAGCAAAGTAGTAAATTATATAAATCAATAGAAAAGCTTTGGTGAATTACCATTAAAAAGTAAAAGAAAAAAATAGCATAGCCATCAATTATATCGTCTCGCTGGGTCCTTCATCAATTAATGAGTTAAATAAAATCTTTAGCACATGTTCATTTTTCATTTCTATGAGTCTTAATTTTTTACTCTTAAAAACAATTCACCAAGATGCTCAATGATTTCACATGACACAGACAGGTAAAATGTGTTGCTAGTTGACTGCATACCTAATGAATAGCTTAAGCCTGGGCATATCTTTAATTTTCTATTCGCTAGCTCTTCTCTGCTAATTTTGATTTTTGTTTAGTTTTTGATTTGCACACAGAGGATAAATTCTACCCTTCGGGTGCAGCAATAATTGAGAATTTAATTTTATGGTTTGATCATTTCTGAAAATAGATTAATAAATTATAGACATTTATTCTATGTTTAGGGAGATCTGACAGAATTGGATTTATTTGTTGTCTTTTAGTTTAGTAAAAACAACTATGTATTTTTTCTGACATAGTTTTCTAGTTCTCTCTGTTTTAAGTACAATTATTCATGTTATTCTATTTGGTTTTTCTTTTCTTAATCAAATTTTACTTTTTTAAAAAACCTGATCAAATAAACTAACTTTACTCCTACATAATGTTTAAGATTATTAAAATGTTAATTTGTGTTCAATGAAATTGAATCGTTGTTCTGATAATTTCAACAGTGATAATATTTTATAGTATGTCAACTTGAAGATACTTTCTAAAATCATTTAAGGCAACTTAAAACCTTAAACTTATATTAAATTGAGTTAATTATAGATAACTATTGGATACCTTATTAGTCTGTAAGGTAGAATACTGAAACATCCAAACTATTGATTGTGATTATGAGGCTATATCTTGTGTTAATGCTAACAAATGTTCATTTTTGCCACTTTAAGAAAGTGTAAAAACAATGTGTAACTATCAAAACTTTATTTACTTTCAGAAACTTTCTTAATCTGTTAAAATCCTTGTGCAAAGAGACAGTTCTCCATTATCCTCTCTCCCTCCAATCCATACTGTTTTCTCTGTAAAATATGTTAGTTTCTTTTCTATAAAAGTTATAGTTAAGATGAGTAGTTAAGATTTCTTGGTCTTCAGATGCCTACACATCTTAGGAATTATTAAGAACTCCCAAGAATTTGTATTTATGTGAGTTGAAGTTACCAATATCACCATATTAGAAATTAGAATCGATAATTTTTAAAATATTCATAAAGTTAGTTTTTATCTGGTGGATTTCCTGAGAGCTGTCATAAAGTAATGTGTCAGTTCTAGAATACAAAAAAGAATAACAAAGACCAAAAGTGAGTAGGCAAATTTTATTTGTCTTGAATTATAATACCTGAGTCTGAAAAGAAGCTAAGAAATATGTTACAATTAAGTTTGTTCCAACTTGATTGGCTTGTTTCCTTGCTTTACTGATAAATATCTTCACCTCAATATGCAAGATGATTCTTTACCTTCTGGTAATCTGCCTATTGTGTAAATTCTATGTTTTACCAGAACAATTTTCTGTGTTTTATATTAACTTCATTATACCCTCAATTATTTAAGGGAAAAAAGAAGAAAACCAAAAGTTCTCACTTATCAAAAACTGAGGTTCTTTACAATCTTGTTATCATCCGAGTTTATTTTATATGTTATTGTCATATTAATTAAATGGTAACCATTTCTCAAGTGACCATGATTCTACCTTAATCATGTGTCCAAATTTTTTTTGAATTTTTTTTTCTTATTTACCATTGAAAAATCTAAACCTACACATTAAAAAAAAAAAAAAAAGGTTAAACTTTTTTGAATATTTTTACACTTAAACTATCAGATTATAATTGGAGGATCCCTGGGAAATTACAAAGATTTGTTCATTCACCTCTTAAAAAGAGAAGCTGGAATATTTAGTTTTTTTTGATGGGTTTCAGGAGAACAATTGTCAAATCAAAAGAGACACATCTTTAGATTTCTTTAAGTTAAATTGATATGGGTAAAATGTTATTAATATTTCAGAAATATCATGCTTCATGGGAAGTCTTTGAGTATTTGAATGCCCTTGTTTTTAGTAACATGTTTTAACCTCAGGGAAAATATCAATCAAATCTTTTAAGAAATAGTTTTTACAAGTTTTCCTACATAATTCAGAGTTCTGGTAGTGCTTTATCTAATAAATTAGTCAACAATAATATAAAATTATCAGTCATAGTTTCAGTTATTACTTAAAATGTACGTAGGCCACCATCTTTCTTCTTTATTTTGAATCTAGCATCTTCCAGGCCAGTGCTTCTCAAAGGTGATGTATTTTAGATTAATCTATGGCATTTTATAAAAATACAGATGTGTAGGTCCTATGCCAGAATTTACTTGATATTTTTAGTATACTCTTGATCTGTATTATTACATGTTATATCTCAATATTATTTTTTCTACAAAAAAATGTCCTTCCATTTTTTAGCCATCAGATAAAACAGTCTCCGTCAACAAAGGACAGTCTTGAATGCTTGTGGGAAAGAATTGTACTAGGTACTTCAAGCTATTGATACTTTATAAACATTGTTGAGTACATGCTTCTGACCTGACATTATTTAGATCACTTTTTGACTGTACCAGTGGACTGTTAGGATTTCCAGAACTCTTTTTAGTTGAGAAGCTGATGAAAACGCTGAACCTACATCCAAGAGAACAAGAAATTAATTATATAGGACGGAATGAACTGGTGAGGAAAATTTTAATGTAATTTTTTGGGGGAGGGTGATATTATTAGTGTTGCTTTAATGTTCTTTTTCCTGAATATGTACGAAAGTCCAATCTCTTTGTTAAGCTATCTGAAACCAAGAACAACTAAGTAAACTCTGCTTTTGTAAAACAAATAAAATATTTTAAATGATATCTAATTCTCAGTGATCACCAAATTTAGAAATCCTTTCTACTTCTCTTTACTTTTTATGGCAATATAGTTATTTGCATAGGCTTAATAAGAATGTCTTACTTTTTGCCAGGATTATGATAACAAAATAATTGTACAACCATGAACTTATCTCAAGTATCACATTTGAGAACAATGCTCATTTAATCATATGTGACAAGCTGCTTTTGAGAAACGAATGCTGACTTTATTATGAAGACAATGCCTACAAAACCCTCCCAGGAAACTGCCTGTTATCTGGTTTGCAGGGTTCAGCCTTACAAGTAGTAAGGAAGGTTTCTTTCTGGTAGGTCAAGAATCTTAGAAAATTTAGAGCACTATGAGAAGAGAGAAAAAAAAAATCACCCCAAATTAGCTATTGCTGATGAAATAGAGTGGAAAGAATATTTTTGGCCTTGTTTCCTCTCCTTGGGATAGTAAACAATAAGAGCTTTTATAAGTCAAATCCGAGATTACTTATGAAACTTTCCAGACAGAAACCGACTTTGTGGTATTTATAATTGTTAAATATTACATGGTTCTTGATTAGCGAAAGTTTAAGAAGGTCTATATGGTCAATTAATACTTTTATAGCACCTATGTAAATAATCAGGCCAAATCTAGCGAGATCAACTTTATTTTGTAATCAGAAAATTTTTGTGATTATTACAATAACAGGTGAGGAGAGACTATCAGAAAAAATTGTGAAAGAATTTGAAAGGTATTAAGAAAATTACTAGATTTATTCAGTGGAAGACTATGTGTTGTCTACAGCACACACTTCCAGGTACCTAACTATGGAGTCTGCAGTTTTCATTGTCTTTGACCTGCAGTAGCTCCCCCTTGCCAGTGGAGGACACATTGTTCCAATACCTGCAGTGGCTGCCTGAAACCACAAATGATACGGACCCCCACACATACTGTTTTTTCCTATACGTATGTATATACTTATGATAAAGTTTAATTTATAAATTAGGCAAAGTAGAAGTTAACGACAACAACTAATAATAAAATAGAACAATTATAACAATATACTATAATAAAACTTTTGTGAATGTGGTCTTTCTCACTCTCAAATATCTCATTGTACTGTGCTCGCCTTTTCACTTAAAGGTAGCACTTTAAAGATTCTCTTTGTCATACCTGAATTAACAGCATCACTACTCTTGCTCTTATTATGTCAAATAAGGGTTACCTGAACACAAGCACTGCAATCCCAGGACAGTGGATCTGATAACCATCTGCTCTGAAGTGACTGATAGACTGAGATGTGTACAGGGTGGAGACTTCGGACAAAGGGATGAGTCTCATATCCAGTGGATGGAGACAGCACGAAATTTCATCATGACTACTTAGAAAGGTACACAGTTTAAAAATTATGAAATATTTATTTCTGAAATTTTTCACTTAATATTTTCAGACTGTGGTTGACCACACGTAATAAATAAACCAAGGAAAAAAACTGCAGATAAGGGAGGATTACTATATTTTATAACTTTGTAAATTATAGAATATCCAAATAATGTGAATGATTCTTGATCATGGAAGCACAAAATAATTGTGTTCAGTGGAATGAAATCAATTATTGCTCTGTGGAAACTAACCAATTTTGCCAGTTTTGCATCTATTAAGCAAATTTATTTGAACAGTCACCATGGGTCTGCTCTTTGGATTCTCCTGCAAACTGGTTGCACCATCTTCTTGGTTCTTTCATTACTTAATAAACTTTATAGAATTTTTGGTATGTGTTCATTTAAAATATAAGAAGTAGGTTATGATAAGTAGAATACTTGGATAAGTAGAAGAGTAAATACACTTCAATAAGTAGGAGGAAGATAATACACCTTCACAAGTTTAAGATAAAACATCTTAAATCAAATGTATAATTAAGCTTTCATTTTGATCTCACAAATGCTCTGAAGAAAAATGCCATTAAAGAAAAAGCTTAGATTTTAAAGTTTCATGGAAGCACATTTTATATATCTTTATTTTCTATAACACTGGTTAGCCTATCTCTCAGAAACTATTTTATGAGCACTGTTCAGTCACATAGTTTTATTGATTTAAATTGGGTAAAAGGTACAATGCTTGCATTTCTGAAACAGTGTAAATGTTCTGTCACCTAAAAATGATATCTCCAAAAGGAGAAAAACATAACTCTGTACATTGAAGATAAATTTCTGAAAACTGACAATTTTTATTAGCCCATAAAATTTCATAACCCTGCTCTTGCTTATCAGTGTCATGACTATAAGCACCTAACGTACAGACCATCTATGGTCTTGAGGAAACTTATGCTGACACACCATCTATCAAAGTTGTACAAGAAACATTTATTTAAAAAAATGTTGATAAATATTTAATGAAAAAAAGATCCAGTGTAAATTAAAATTGGGAAGGAAAAATCTCAATGAAAACTAAAATATTGGAAGTTCTGTGTATTCCTATCATTAAAAATCATACTTGTGAAACTTTAATTAAAACATAGTTTTCCAAATGTATGTACGCATTTCTCCCCCATAGATATCTATTTACAGTATATGAAATAATATTCTTCAGAACAATGGTTTAGGGTATGCTACACTATGTCATGAATCATACTTTAGATTGTCAGTAAATTCTCAATAAATCCTCTAAAATACGAAGTATATTTAAAGATAGCAATTATAAATGCTTATAAAAGTGAAGTATAAATATCCTATCATGTAGAGGTAACCATATTCAACATTTCGTGTCATTTTTGTGTGCATTACTTTCATTTTTTAAAAGAATCATACTAAATGTTTTTTTCTATAGCCTCCATTTTTCTAAAACACAATTTTTAATGGCTTCATGATATTCTATTTACAAATGTACCATAATTTTTTATTTTTATTTATTTATTTTTTATTACGTTTACTGGAGTAACATTGGTTAATACAATTATATAATTTTCAGGTGTATGTTATAATTTGACATCTATATATTCTATTGTGTGTTTACCATCTAAAGTACAGTTTCCTTCAGCTACCATATATTTGACCTCCTTTACCCACTTCACTGTACCATAATTTTTTAAACAAATCTTATCAAGAGACATTTAAATTAGTTTAGGTTTTTCACTATTATAAATTCTGCCATGGATATCCTTATGGCTTTATCTTGGGTACATTTATAATTGCTTCTTTAGAATATATTTCTACTATGAACAGAGTGAATCAAAAAGTATGCAAAATTTTATTGCTTCTTATCTGTGTAAGTGTTTGACCTCCAGCCGCAATTGTGTCCTCCAAGCTGCAGATCTCTACTGTGTTTGTATGTTACTATCAGCTCCTTTCCAGCTTTTGAAGATGTTTAAAATCATGACCACTCTATTCAAATCTTCAACTATATTTAGTTTCAGCCAGCAGACACTACATCCTTCTTCGGAGAGAAAATAGAACAAACAAGAGAAGAATTGTCTTAACTTCCTTACCTGAAATAATTCTGCATACTTACTTGCATCACCATCAATTCTATTCATCTTGATTTAAATTGTGAATCTAAATATGTGAATCTGTTCTATTCATCTTCCCGCAGATTAAAATATAGATTTTTGTCCTGCATATTGGAATCCACTCTTCTGGGTTTCTTAGAAGAACTTTATGTTCACTCAGTGATCTGTTCTCTATTCTACTTCATCAGCTTCTCCTTCTCTACTGATTCCTTCACAATATGGTTCCCCCACCCGCCCCCCACTCCCCTAAAAAACAACTCAGTACAACTACCCACTCCAGCTACTATTTTATGCTTCTCCCTCCACAGTCAAACTACTTCAAAATGTGGTCTCTACTCACTACCATGATTGTCTCACCTCCACTTGAGGCTCATTTCACTGTAAGTCTGACTCACCTCCCACTTTCATTTCTCTTGCCATAGGCATGTTTTTACCATTTTGTCCTTCTTTTATTTGTCCTATCTGCAACATTCAACACTCTTGATTATTCTCTCTTCAAAACATTCACTTTCCTTGGTTTCACAAATACATAATCTTCCATTTTTCCTCTTACCTTTCTGACTCCTTGATCACTATCATTTGACAGCTTCTTTTACTCCACCCATGCTTTATTTATTTATTTTTGTAAATTGTATATTTTTAATCTCAAAAATTATAAAATACCTTAGGAATATATCTGACACAATTGTCATATTTATTTTATTTTATTTTTAAATTAAATTAATTGGGGTGACTTTGGTTAAAGTTAGCTATTTCTCAAGTATTGCATATGGCTCTTTTCTCTTTTTTTGTTGTTGTTTGTGTTTTTTTAAGATTCCTGCCACTCTTTAATTTGGTTAACTTAACATCATATTTGGATATTCATAACTATCACAGAAGCTAGCAGGATAAGATGATGTGTGTGTTTATATCAAGGTTAAACATTTGTTTAAATATTTATGAATGAAAGAAAGACGAGCAAGCTACAATAAACATGGCTTAATAAACATCCTCCAGGACATCTGTGGTAGATAATCCCTAAAATATCCTGTGATCTTATTTCTCGATATTCATATTCATGTGAAATTCCCTCTTAGTGTGAGGTTAGATGTAGTGACTTTCTCCTAACAAGTAGGATATGGAGAACGTGAAGGGATCACTTCTGAGATTAAGTTACCGAAAGACTAAGACTTTCATTTCTCTCTCTCTCCCTCTCTCTCTCTCTCACACTCTCTCTCTCTCATTCTCTCTCTCTCTCTCT
>NW_011888838.1:1670839-1672791 GCF_000151845.1 Pteropus vampyrus
AGGCTCAATATATCTACATATACACACATTGTTTCTCACTGAGCGAAGTGATCTAAAAGTTACTAGTTTGAAACTTCTTAACACATCATTTAGTATATCTCACTTGTTTACATTTTAACAAAAGCCGTCCAGTGACATACTTTGTCACAGTCATAAGCTTGAGTAAATGATAAAATAACAGAAAGCCTGACAAATCTTTAATCACTGCTTTTAAAACACACACATGCATTTCTTTCATCTCTGAATAAAGCCAGGCCAGAGGTCAGCATTTCTCAGAAGTTACCCTGTAGTCTAGCCGCTGGAGAAGAGCATAGGTCTATGTTAACATTTCGCGCAGTATGATCGGAATAAAAGGGGCCATTCTGAGATATCTACTGAGTCCTTCCTCTAACACCTTATGTTACATTTCCTTATGCTTTATGAGATTTGGTAAACACATGAATACAATATCCGTAAGTTCAGAGAATAATAGAGGAGCCAGAAGGTGATTTAAAACCTAGGACATAGCATATGAGGAACTCTGGTATTTGTCTCGATTGCCAGATTAAAAGAATCAGTTGAACGTCAAATCAGGCAGCATTTTACAGTAACTGGGACATCTCTGCATTGAGTGAAAGTTGCCAAATACACTTACTATATTATATTCTATACCTTGAGATAAAACATTAGGTACATATGGTATATGTAATACTTTGTGATTATATTGACCACCTTGATTCCTGGATGATTTAAGAAAACATTCACTTTTTATTACCTATAAACATAAACAAATATATAGAATATATTGAATTAAATGATCACTCAAATATGGTATTATAATTACATAAAACATTACTATAATATATTCTATATGTTACTATACTTTGACCAGTATAGTTGTCTTTTCAAATTTAATCTTCTTTAAACATAAACTTGTCTGTCTTGTAAACCACTGTATCCCCTAGAATAGCTTTGCACCAGGCACATATATTACATGTATTCATTCACTTAATAAATACATATGACTACCTACTATTCACAAGGAAATGAGTTACCAAGAGGCTAAGTAACTTATTCAGGTTCATAGAGCTAGCATACATCAGCTTGAATTCAAGATTATTTCTTAAAAAGTCCACCACCACCACCACCACTAAGTAAGAAGAAAACAGTCATAGTGACAACTAAGGATCTGGAACTCACACAAATATTTAAGTCTGCCCCCGGAGTATGCCACTAGGAAACATTTCAGTCACAGAATTTTAATGACTGACAAGTTTTATATCTCTATCTATTCATACTACTGATATTTTTTTTCTCCAGCATAGATTGTGATTCCATAAAAAATAGACCATGTAGAATTTGTATTTGTTATGAGCTAGTATAGTACCTTGTACCCAGTAGACACCCAGTAAAGTTCTGATGAATTGAATCAGAGACGGATAATACTTAAGTGGCACGACAAATTCACAGAAATGAATATCCTTTTTACTGGACAAGGCAGAATATAAATATATACATATAAACATATGTATGTACATACATTCAGGTTCATCTAATCTGCTCTCAGTACATCATCAAACACCAAACCAAACTAAAGGGCTATAAAGAGATGTTTCTTTCTAACTTTTTATAGTGATAAACGAGTTTAAAACTAAACCAGATACCTGCTGTGGGTTAAAGTTGACAGTGATGGGCATGAATCACAAATTAGACATAGATGTTGAGTTATAAAAGGTATTTTGCAAGGCAAATATTAAGAAAAAGCCAAAAGACTAAAATATGGGACAGATAAGAGGGACATTCTAGATATGTGGTTAGTATTAATATAAACACATATCAACACCTCCTACTGGACTTTCTTAATCCCATTAATATGCATATGTGTGTGTATGTACATACCAGTGCGTGTTCATACATGTATATAGCAACAGACAGATGGTCAGGAAGGCTAGCATTCAGAATTGGGGCTATCT
>NW_011888838.1:1673941-1693121 GCF_000151845.1 Pteropus vampyrus
ATTTATAAAACGAAAGGAGACAGGCAGAAATAACTAATCACAAAAAATAAAGAAGCACAAAGATAAAAGTGGTAGAATCATTTTCACAATCCACCTGGACATGACAAAATAGAGACGTAAAAATGATGTAAAACACCATGGACCAATATCTGTCACTGTAAATGTCTACATTTCCCCCCCCAAAAGGTATTCATCATTGTCATATAGGTCTCTCTGGCAGAAATCATTATACTTCAGAATTCTCCTTTTAATGCAGTGGTTATTGAATTAAAAATTTAAGCTATTATATAAAAATTTATTATGTTATCTTTCAATATCTTGCTCCATTCTTAAACGTCATATTACTTTGTAGAGTTGATTTTTTGCTCATGTGAAGATGTAGGAGAAAGAAGGTAAGTTTTGAAATTAGATAGATTTAGGTTTGGATTTAGCTCTTTAGCTTATTGGTTATTTGAGTTAGTTAGCCCTCGGCTTTTGTACTTATAATGTGGAATAAATAATTCTTATATCTCTGAGTTGTTATTATTAAATGAAATCATATATATAATTCTCCCAGCAAATTTTTAAGCAAGTCTTAGATAAATAGTGGATCTGTCCCTTGCTCTTCTCTGATTGGGTTAGAACTCCATATCTTAAATTGGTAAATGAAATATATACTATCAGTAGTAAAAAAGAAACCTTCAAAGGAAAGAATTTCCTAAATATTTATACAATGAAAACAACCTTAAGAAAATAGCCCTATGTCTACAGTTTTTAAATTGTTTCACATTCAACAGTTTACTCATTGACTATCTATTTGATTCAAAAAACTTCCTGCTGGGTAATACATATACTAAATTAAATTATGCATTCTTCTCCAACAGTCTAATGAAGGACAGACATATGTAACTAAATATCGAGTCTTAGTCAAGTTCTGAGGAAAACCCATGAGACTATTGTAGGTAGAACAAATGGCAAATTTCATGGTAGTTCCAGAAAGGGCAAAAAAAATAACTATGAAGGTTCCTGATCAGTTGTACATTTAAATATTCTGCATATTATTAAATGTATGCAGCATTATAATGATGTTGCTTCCCATGAACTAACATTTCCTCTCAAATGGGTTTCGGTGGTCACATTTTATCCTCAAAAATTCACAAGTACCATGATTTTTCAGTACAAAATAAGCAATATTTATACCCCTGCAAGTTTCACTTCAGTTTTTCCCAAACGAAATTGAAGGTCTGATCTCTCCTTTTCTGATAAATACAAATCAAATTTAGTCATTCTCTTATCCTTGCTCTACCACCTGAGACCCATCAGTTTTCATAGAGTTTTTAAATTTTTTTTCATTGAAACAAATCTCTGAAATATGGCAACCACACTAGTTTATTTCTATAAAATTATTTTAAGGATTTTTCCTGATTTATTTTGTTACTTAGAAGATATTTCAATATTATGGTTTATCTCAAAGAACCAGCAAAATGTTTTCTTATAATTATTCAAGGAAGATTTTTTTTAATTAAAAAAATAATGTATCTCATAAAGTTTGTAATAACTTCCTGACAGTGCATAGAACTCTCCAGTGTCCTAAGGTGGGCTACAAAAACATAATTATTCCAGCTCACTTACCTTAAACTTATGATAAGCTTGGGAATCACAGTTCCTGAGAGCTGTTTAGGCCTGGAGTCCTGTGGTTAGTTCAAAGGTTTCTTGGCCTATTACAGAATTATTCTCGAAGCTTGAAGTGTTGAAGTGGAAATAACAGCACATTCTAGGTTAGGCCATACAAACCTATTTCACAAAAGGAATGGAAAATGAATTCTAATGGCATGTCAAAATGATATTTTTAGCCATTCATATGTTCAGTAAATATTTATTGACATTACTATATGCCAGGTCCTGTTTTACTTATTAGAGAAATGTCAATGAGCAAGAAAAAGACAAAAGTCCTCTCTTCCAAGAGCCTACATTCTGACGAGGAGATAGTTATGAACAAGGGCCAATTTATCCATTATGCACAGGGCCTATGGCTCACAATACTTCTAGGGAATTACAAAAATGTTTTAAATTCTTTTAAAACCAGAAGAAAAAAAAAAGGAATGATAATAATGAATTCATCTTGGATTATATTTTTCCTTATGCCAATGAAGCCATAAAATAGCATTTTAAATATTCTTTTTTTTTTTTTTTAATGGAGGGAGAGGCCCATTAAGAGAAAAGAGCCTTAAGATCACAGAAGTCATGTTGCAGATCTATAATAAACACTTTGAATAAATTATTTGGTATATTAGAAGGAGAGAAGTTCTGTGGAGGGATAAAAAGGAAGTATTATAGAGTGTGGAATAAGGTTGTTTGTAATTTTAAACAGTGTTAGAGAGAGCATCAATGAGAAGCAAAATTTGTGCCCACATTGGAAGGAGATTAGGTAAAGAGACAAAGAGACATGTAGTCCCTAAGCAAAGAGAATTCTAGGTGCAAAAAAAGATAAACAGATATAAAACCTTGTGATAAGGGTATAACTGGCATATGGAGGGAGCCACAAGGAGGCTATTACAGCTGTAGCAATATGATCCCTGGGGAGAGGAGCTGAAATCAGGCCATGGAGGTGTCGGGGGTCAGACTGTATAGTGCTCTGCAGGTCACTTCTGGTTTCCTCTGAGTGCTTTAAGGAGCAACTGGAGGATTTGGGGCAGGGTCACTGTTATGAGTTGAATTGTGTACCCCAAAAGTTATGTTGCTGTCCTAACCTATAAATCTGATAATATGTACATATGTAAATATAGAGACCTATAAATATGACCTTATTTGGAAATATGATCTTTGTAAATATAATCAAGTTAAGATGAGGTCTTCAGGGTTGGTCCTAATCAAATATGACCAGTGTACTTATAAGAGGCAAATGCCACATGAAGACAGAGACACACAGGGAGAAGGCCATATGATGAGGCTGAATTTGGAGTGATATAGTTGCAAACTGAGGACTTCCAAGGATTAACGGCCACTGTCAGAAGCTAGGAAGAGGCAAGGAAGGATTCTATCCAGAGTCTCAGAGGGAGCATAATTCTGCCTATATCTTGATTTCCAACTTTTAGCATAACTGTGAGAAAATAGATTTCTGTTGTTTAAGCAACCCAATTTGTGGTAATTTTTTACAGGAGCTCTAGGAACCTAATATAGTCACTGTGTTCTAACAGTATTTTTCTGGCTGAGTGTTGAAAATAACTTTTAGTAAGGGCAAGGGTAGGAATTGGAGGCTCTTAGGTCAAGTATTCTGGATTGCAGATTCTAAGAAAGAGAATTGAAAATAGGAGGTTTATGCCAGAGTGCTCTCAATACAGGGTAGGCATGGGAATTGGGGGAATGAGGGACTCAGAATTGGGCAGAGGGAAAAGTGAAACTGCGATAGAACCCTTGGACAATCCAGAGGGAGCTCACTGAGCCTGGGAGTTTCTTTAGAGTCATCTAGAAGTAGGAAGTGGACCTATTGCAAGTATCCTGTAAAAGACAGGTATCAAATGTGGGCTGACTCCTGGGGAGGGCACATAATCTTGATTAAGATGTCTCCTCTCAGCAGAGGGAGGGAAATATTTGAGGAACTCATCTGTCAACAGCCTACATTCCTCAAGCTGTGGAAATGAATATTTTGGTCTAAGGAAGAAGGAATATGGAAGGTGCTTCACAGCATCCCTGAAAGAAGATAGTGCATTTATAGAGAGATTCCAACAGAATGGGAAAATATAGGAATTAGAGAATAGCCCATGGAATACTGTGTGTGAAAATGGTATGATCATGTGCCTGTGTATGTGTGTGTGCATATGTGTGTCCTAACAAGGATCTTTCATTTGAATAACACTCAAAATTTACAATATATTTAATTTGTTGGCCACAATAAATTTGTCATATAGGTAGGACAGATATTTTAATATGGCAATTTTACTGATAGGGGAAATAAAGCCTAGAAATATCAAGTGACTTGCTCAAAAGACAGTGATTTAGTGATAAGGACACAACTTTAAATATGGTCTTCTGAATCCATGTCTTGAGCTCTTCGTACCATGTCATGGGACTTAAATATTACTTCAATTACGTGGCAATGATTGGGCTACACAATTCTGCATATTCTTTTACATTTCGTTATTTCACAACCAACAAGAGAGTGACTGGCAAGAACTGCATACTTGTTTATCAAACTCATGTTAATTTCTTCTTGGACCCAAAACTAGACTACATTGCCAGTCTCCTTTACAGTTAGGTGTAGCTATATGAATGAATTCTTATGTATAGGATATGAGTGGAAGTGATAAGAATCATGCAGGTCTATAAATAAAATGCTAAAAAATCATCCGTTTTCTCCGTTCTCCATGGTCTACCCAGTGCAACCTCAAAAGCCGTGTGTTAAAGATGAGAGAAACTTCATACTTCATTAGCACGAAAGGAATAAAGATGCCCATCTGTCAGCCCTCTGTCCCCCAGTTTAGAGTCCTGATCCAGAAATCAGATTTTTTATTTTTTACTTGAAATTAAAAAAAAAAAATTTATTGAAATTTAATTTTTAAACCTAAAATTGAATGACTTAAGGTAAGACTATATCAAGCTGTTGACATGTATATGTTTAATTTTTTTTTGCCATTTTGTGATACAAATTGGGAGACAATTATTATTTTTTTTCTACTTGCTAAATCCCTGAGAGACAGTTTGGAAATAAGTAAATAGGTAAATAACTACTTGAGATTTACAACATTCCCACTTGAAAACGCACTAGAGAAGGAGGGATAATATCTCCTCTGCTCCAGTGTTTATATTTAAAAAAAAAAAAAATTGCAAGGAAGGACTCTGAATATCCTGGCTTAAGTCAAGTGGCCATCTATAACAAATCACTGGGGTTGAGTTGTTTACAATATTTGATTTGGCCTAGATCATTTGCCTTCCCTATGCGGGCTGGGTACCACAGTGGATAATTACCAATATATAAAGTAAAAAGGAAAAGGACACCCAGTGAAGAAGCATGCTATTTCTAGAAGTAAGAAAACAGAAATGACTGACAAAATCCACTGATAACTACTACAAAGTTGTGCTGGCTTTATCAAAAAAGAGAATGTGCTTTAACACCACAGGGGCTGTTCTACAGAAATGAAGTACAGAAATGTAGCTGGATCTCAGGAGGAAATAGAATCAGGGTCTAGAAAACCATACAAAATCTCTCTGCATTTCATCTAGGCTCTTCTCTGTGCATGTGTTTTATGCTTCTTTCTTCAGATTAGCATTCTGTTCAGTTCTGCTGGGTAGCTAAAAGCAAGTTCTACTAATGATGGAATAGTCTATGTCTCCCATCAAGACCAAACTAACTCTGATCCCTGGATTAATATGGCAGGGAAAAGAGGGCCACATCACAGCTTGGTAGCTTACATGGCTTATTCAGAGAAAGAAAAAAATATGACTCTATCAATCTCTATTCCAATTTCCCTGGGAAGAAGACTGATATTCAACCAACTTACCTCCTCCCGTGCCTGATCCAATAAACTGTAGCCAACAAGGAAGCTTTTCATTGTAAAAACTTGCTTTTAGGATCTCCACCAATGTAGGCAGAGGGTTAGCAAGATAAACTTTCTAAATGGTGTACTCTACTGAATGTTTAGTCTTGGAAAAGTTATTATGTCTTCTGAATCTCAGTGTCATTATTAATAAAGTAGGAATAATACCTACATTGCTGGTTTCTTGGAAGAATTAGGCCAAGCCCATAGAAGGTAATGTTTATTACTTTAAAGGAGTTGCAGTCTAAAATTAAACCACAGAGAAAAAGTCATTCTTTTTTATTATTATTATTTTGAACAAAAAAATATTGTCTTCTGTCTTGATAACTAATTAGGTGACTTCTAGCTCTATTCCAGTTCTTTAATGCCAGTGATTTTTTTTTTTTTCCACTTGGTTCTAAATCATTAGCCAAAAAACAAAACAAAAAAAATCAAAAAATTAATTGTATTTTAAAAGTAAAGAGATTTGCTAATATCTTAAGGTTTTTCCAAAGCATGGCATAGTATAATACAATTTCATAAGGGTTCAATTTGTTTTGAGCA
The DNA here is from genome assembly GCF_000151845.1 of Pteropus vampyrus. NCBI lineage: Eukaryota > Metazoa > Chordata > Mammalia > Chiroptera > Pteropodidae > Pteropus > Pteropus vampyrus. The sequence continues at coordinate 1,679,998 of NW_011888838.1, forward strand.
ACAGCAGCCTCCCCTAGTCAGTGTGACTAATTTAAATTTAATTGCTCTCATTTAGATGTATAACTTCTCTGATATAATCTTAATAGAATGATAGATATGTTCGTATTAATCAGACATAATTTAATAGATATATCTTATGTGTTTCATAATATATGTTATATAACACTTGTCTTGAATTATTTCATTCACCAAATATTTATTGAATATCTACAATGGGCTTGAGCACTATATTTCCAAGTAGGCAATAATCGTTGTTTTTCCTACTACTCTTCATTTTGCTTTTCTAATAATGTGACCAACATTTCCAGAAAAATAATGTAATATGCCTTCTGTGAGCTCAGCTTTCAGGAAAATCTAGTAGGCAATCTTAAGGGGAACCTCATTTCCTAGATATCACCATAACAAAGATTGCATGTTAGCACTATAACAACATGTCCATATCGAAGTTTACCCTTGTATACATCTAATTTGGGAGTTTAGCTATAGATACAAAACAAAAAGAAATTTGTTTAAGGCTAGCAGTATTTTTAAAACCTGATTGCATTTTTCAGGAAAATATTGCACTATATAGCCCCATATAGAAGAAAATGTGGCCACAAATAGCCACTGAGTCTTTTGCACCATTAGGAATGTATGGAGACCCTTTGCATAGTATAGTCTGAAAAATCATGGGGAAGTATTCTGATTATCCAAGCTTGGGTCAGCAGTCCTGGATCAATCCACCATGACCAAGATACAAGGCCAAATAGTATGGACAAAGCCACTTCATATATGCATTTGTAGGAACCATTCTTAGAAAAGAAGATGTTATTATGAGTCAGATGTCTACTATTGGTGTCTGGTATAGTCTTAAAAGAGCTGGGTTGAGGAACAGAGCCCAGTGGAGTGGCAATGTTTCATAGAGGAATAAATAATCTATTTCCTTACTTTCTAAGCCAGGACAGTCATTATTAACTATCTCTGACTGACCATGATCTTTCCATTTATAAAATATTTGCCTTTATAAGAGAGAGACTTATATGTTGGGTTTTTTAATATTTTCATATTTCTAGAGACTAGAATTTTGACACTATGATGTGATGCTTTTAAACCCAGTATGTTTATATGAATGTTGAGTACTTCTGCAAAAGCTAGTGTTCTATCACTAACATTTATAGTAAGTAGCTGAAAGCATTTGGCGTAAAACCTAATTTGAAATTATAAAAGGTAATTTAATTGTGGGATCTAAGACAAAGTAGCTGGAAATTTGCAGAATAGAAGAAGAGGAAGAGGAAGAGGAAGCAGCAGCAGAAGTAGCAGCAGTAGCAGAAGCAGCAGCAGCAGCTTGTAGTTTCTTTCATAGTTGTCCAGAACTGCATGCATGTGTGTAAACATTAGAGACGTGATAAAGAGTTTACTGGAGACTCACTCATTGGGAAGAAAAATGTCAGGGTATGGAAAAAGTTAACCACTTAATTAGGAGAAACTGTTTTAAAAAATATATCCAGAACCAGATTCCCCCTGTCTATGTCTATAGATAAGCTTCCAGGTCATTAAAAATATAGAATACAAAGATCTGTTTTAGAATGAAAAAGAATAAGGGTAAATTGCTTGAAGCAAAGAGATAATAGGCGATACTAAATTAGCAAGGGTAAAATAACCTGGGTAAGATTTTACAATCTTATAAATGGTCCTTTGATATATATTCCAGGGAACAGAGAGCATCCCTGGGTATTAAACTATCCCACAGGGCAGTCAAATATGTTCTGATAGTATATATAATCTATATTTAAGTCATTATTCTAGTGAACCTAAGACTTTTTAGAGTTCTAATTATGCCATGGCATACTTCGGAATACTATGCTTTGTGGCCTGCTTTGCAAACGTGATTTAACCCCCATTACCTTGATTTGTCAGTGTATCTAGGCCCAGTAACATTTAAGATAGTATTGTCTGTTGATGCTTGATTGGGTAGTAGAGAGTATTTTTCAAAGCAAAAGCTCGGTAATTAGAAATCTTGTGAACATTTATATATAGTTGAAGGAGAAGGTCATTTCATGAGAAGATGGCATCGTTTAGTGTCTGCATTAGCCATTCGTTTTGTTACTGAAAACTTAACATATGCAAAGTTCAGCCCATGATGGTACATAGTGTTAAGCCATAGGATGAGGAAGAGCTAAATCATGAAAAAAAGTCCTGATTACCCTTTGGACACATGACTGCCTGGAATAGTCAACATTTCCCATTAACCTTGTAACTAAGTGTTACCAGCTCACATTTCTGAGGATAGAATAAAAGGGAAAATGGTATATGCAACTTTAGAAAAATGTTCTCTGGTGTGAGTAAGCCTTTGTTTTTCTTCCTTTGCTTCTTTGCTCTTGCAATGTAGGCATGATTACTAGAACTGGAATTGGGACTAAAGGTCACAGGTGCCTGAGCAAGAAGACAGAGGTGTCTGTTTCACTTCCTGATGTTTTGGAAGGCCAGAGCAGTCCTTGGATCACCAACTGCAGACTTTCATTTGAAAAATAAACTTCTATCTTGTTTAGGTTGCTGTTATTTTGTGTTTCTGTTGCTCACAGACAAAATGAATCCTTGTTAATATAAAATGTACGAATCATCTTTAAAAATAATTTTTTGCTTTAACCAACTTTTTTTCACATTAACTAACTACCAATTCCAATCAGATAAGAGGCTTTTACTGAGTATGAAAAAACAAAATCGCTATGAATATCTACATACTTTACATACTTACTCCCCTTACATAACAATTATGACTGAGATGTATATCATTGTATAAAATCCTTATCCATACCTGTCTTTTTTTTTTTTCCTGTAGAAGGGATATCTGAAAGTAGAAACACTGAATTAATGATGTATATATTCTATAAGGCAGTTGATATATACTGTCAATGTTCTTTCTAGAAAATTATGTCAGTGTACATAGTAGCATGCCTGTCTCAATATACTTTTGTTAGAATTCAGTAGTAGGGCACTGTTACTTTTCAGTTAGTTTCATGGGTGAAACATGAAGAATCTGATGGCTGTATATATTTTTATATATTTGGGTTTGTATAAGTAGAACATATTTCCTTATATTTATTGACCATTTGTATTTACTGTGAACAGATTATCTATGTTCTTTACTAACTTTCATGTCATTGGAGATCTTACTATATTTCTTATTAATTTGAAAAGAGTTTTTGGTCAGAAAATTTAGTAGTTATTAAAATATTTTAATTTTAGTCATCCAATTTGATTGGATATTTAGATTTTTTAAAATTTTGGGACGTTCCTTTCAATTTGGTAAATATTGATTTTTTATTTGACTTTAATGGAGTTAAAGTGACATCTTTTTTCAAAAACTACTCTAGCACACAGAGTTACTGTGTATAATAGCATCTTTTCTCAAATATCCGTGATGCTATCTTGTCTCTGAATAGAGGGTGTTAAATATACTTGTATTGAAAACAGGGCATATAATTTACTTGGTTTTATTTTTGTGGAAGGTTCACCTTAGAAAAATATCGGCAAGAGTGAAGAATTTCCTGGCAATAATGTGGGACATTATATCTTAAATCAAATATGAAAGACTATGCTCATCAGATTAAAAATGACACTAAAGTATGAAGTTTGAGTATAAAAATAGGTAGCTGCTATAAAAATTGCTATCCTAACATTTGGTTAAATCATATAAAAAATTAACTTATTCTCTTTTCCTGCTTTTCTTTAACCATAAGTTATTTTTAATCACTTTTATTTTTTTCCTATTTGGTTCTTTTCCCATCATTATTCTGTTTTGTTTTGTTTTTTTTTTAATCTTATTTGTGGTTAACTCCTTTAGAATCACACATTTAACTTAAATGTTTACTTTTTAGCTAATGTTTCATATTTAATTATTTAACTTAATATGGTTAGTTTTCAGTTAATATGTTTCATATATTGATAAATATATTAATTCCATTTTGAAATTCCATCCTTTTTCCATATCCTTCCACATTTGTCAAGTTGTGAGAAATTTGATTCTAAAAAACTGGTCTCTAGTTCCTGTTTATATTTCTGCTGCTACTAGTAATAACGATTAATATCTATACAGCACCTTTCATTGTGCATTCCATTATTTAATATTTTTTTGCATTCATTTGGAAGATGAATTGAGTAGTTTCCATTTTGCCTACTTTATAAATAAGAGACTCTTGTCACAATTGGCTAGTGTCTACTCTTTCCAAAATTATTTAAGTAACAAGTGACTCCAGATGTCAGTTTATATTTTCGTTAAGTAGTCAGGAGAGTTTCTGGATGCTCCATATTAGACAAATTCAAGTAGCCTAACTTGAGCCTGTGAAAATCTAGTTGGTCAGAACTCAGCAATATCATTAAACCCCCTCCCATTTTTTTTAAAGGAATTACAATGTGCAAAGTACTGTAGATACAGAGTAAAATAATGTTACACAGATGATTACAATTTGGAATTTCCATTCAAGGAAGATCTTATAAACTGAGGATGAATACAGACAAGCAACTATTTTCAAAAAAACATGAAAAAAAGTAGAATGAAATAAGTGTTATTGTAGAGATATCACCAAAGTGCTATGGGAATATAATGGAAGGGGTGATGATTTTGATTGGATTTGATGAGAAAAGGCTTCTTGGAGTAGTTGGCACTGGAATTGAGATTGAAGAATGAATGAGATTTTTATAGTCTCTTGTATTGGGTATGGTCTGTTAATTCTAATGAGGTTTTAGGTTCTTCAGATATGCTGAGGTTGAAGTTACCTCCTTAAGAGCTCTGGGAGGGTATTAGATCATTCTGAATATAAACATCCCAATACAATTTGGGTATAATGTACTTATTGGATGCATATAATTTCTCTCATAATCATAACTCAAATTTACTGATAGGGAAAACAACATCATATCCATTTGAAATCATGAAATTTTAGAGCAGGAAAAGACCTTAGAAATTACCTACTTAACCCTCTCATTTAAAGAAGAAGGCACAAAGAGTCAGTAATTGACCAAGGTCACTCAGTTAACTTGAGCAGACATTTCCTCTATCAGAAGGTATTACTTTGGAATCGGCACCTTCCTATATCCATTATGGTAATTTTTATTGATGTTATGAAATAAAATCATTGAATCCTCACATCCGATTTTCAGAGAAGGATACTTTAAAGTCTGCAATGAACTTGTACATTGAGGTAAGTTTGAAGAACAGAAAATGAACCAAAGGCAGTAAACACGCTGGACTCGATACCTGCACAATGAAAATATGAAATAATCTGTACCTAGCAGGACTTTCAATCTTTTACTCACCTGGGGTGGAGTGGAGGACGAGATGAGAGAGAGAGAGAGAGAGAGAGAGAGAGAGAGAGAGAGAGAGAGCGAGCGCGAGCGAGCGCAGAGCGTGTCTCAAAGCCTCGAGGAGAGGTACCCTTTGTTTGACAAACCCTGAAAGGGAAGCCTCTTGTAGCAGCCCTTTCGTTCCCACCTCCAAGCGTTTGCTGAGCTGCTAGGTGGAGCCCGCGCGGTGGAGCCCGAGCGAACTCCAGATCCGGGTTTTGCTTGCCGCCCCCTTCCCCCGGCGCGAGCCCCCTCCCCTGCTCTCGTCGCTCTTGGAGCTCGCCTGCCCGCGGCTCATTCTGGCCTTGGCTTCGGCCCCGGCTACGTCCGCCGAGCGCAGGCTGCACGGCCCCGGCGTACCCGCTCTCCGGCAGGCTCTCGGCGCGTCGCGCGGTCGCCTGCTTGCCCAGCACCTCTTGCCCCAGTTCCCAGGAGCGGGGATGCAGATGCTGCTAATGGTCCGGGTGGGCGCCGCTGCTGCCGCTGCTGGCTTTCCCGGGACTGCTTGTTGCCTCCGCTCCGGCAGCTGCTGCTGCTGCCTGTGACTCGCCCCCTCCCTTTTCTTTCTTCTCTTTTTGCCTCCGTCCTCTTTCTCTGGTTGTGCGCGCGCGCGGGTTGCACGGTTTGCTTTGGCAGGAGCTCTCTCGTGTGTGCGCGTGTGAGTGTGCGTGTCTGGAGAGCGCCAGAGCCTTGCTCGCTCTCTGGGAGTCGAAGAAGAGAAAGAACCGAAGAGGCGGCGGCGGCGGCGGCGGCGCGGAGCCTGGGGCCGCGCAATGAAGCTCCCACATGCCCGCAGCTGCCGGGTCCGGCCGGCGAGCTAATCAGCCAACCCCCGGGCTTGGGGCTCTGCGGCCCCCGGGACGCAGCCCTCAGCGGCCCGGCGCCGGCTCCGCCTGCGCGCCCCAGCTGTGCACTGGGGAAGGAGTTTGCGTGGCCCTCGCTCCCGGTCTCAGCACAGGGTGCGGACACCGGAGGAGACTCTCAGCTGGGAGAGAACCTCGGGAGAAGAAGAAAGAGGAGGGTTTGGCGGAGAAGAACCCACCCCTGGCCCTCGTGGCTGCCCCTACCTATTCCATCGATCTCGCTTCCAGACGGAAAGGAGAGGGAAAGGAAGAAGAAGAAAAAGAAAGAGAAGGGGGTGGGGTGGGAGAACTGGATATAAAGACCGGCTGGGGGGATGGTGGAAGATTTTTGGTCTCTTCAGCAGCGTCTTTTCTTAAGCGGCGGCGGCGGCGGCGGCAGCAGCAGCAACAGCAGCAGCAGCAGCAGCAGAAGCAGCAGCAGCAGAAGCAGAAGCAGCCCCAGCTATGACTGCCGCATGTTAATAGCTGCCGCTCGGGTCCCTCGGCTGCTGCTGGAGACAGAGCCTGACTCCGAAGTTGTGCAACTGTGGACTGGGAGAGACATTTGAACCCTCCTCTCTCTTGGCTCCGTTTTTACCCCTTCAGTGCGTGTGAAGATAGGAAACGTAAAGGAAGACGAGCATTTGGTTCTTTTTTTTTTTTTTTTTCCCTTCCCCTTTCTCCGTGGCTGTGTAGCAGAAGAAAAGGAGGAAAGAGAGACTTTTTGTTGTTTCCTTGGCTGGGGTATCCACCCTCCTGCTGCCTCTCTGAGCTTTGGTTATCATCCTTTGCCGCGTGTGGTGGGGGTGTCTTCACTGGGGCCGGTCGGTATTTTGCCCCGGGCTCTATGGCTGGATTGTGGAAACTGCACCCGGCTGCAGGTTGTTGAGCAACTGATGGGACAATCTCAGGGACCGGCGGTTACGAAAGGTAATTCTTCTCACTCTTCCTAATAGTGGTGGCCGGCGTCTGCCGGGCGGGCAACCGGAGAGTTGCAGAATTCACGCACACTCAACCTCCCACTCACACATTCGCCCACACACACACTCATCTGATTGTGATGCGGGGCGTGAAGGGAGCCTCCTGCCTGGTGAGCCCTGGGGTTTGGCACGGGTTCGAGGTTTTCCCAGCTGTTGGGCGATTTTGCGGCCAAGCGGGATAAGGGGAGAGCGGACCCCGCGCATTTGCAGTCCAACACGCTGGGGAATGGGAACGGTTTCCACCCCGGGAATTTTCCCTCCTCTCTCACCCCAGTGTCATCCTCTGGAGGGGGCTGAAAGGCAGACCAGGGGGCGCCTTCTCTACGCCTCCTGGGAGCCAGCGCTGAAGGCGGGAGCAGGCTGGAGGACCGACAGACACCGGGTGAGGAGCTGGGCTCGGGGTGATGGGAACTACGGGGTGATGAGTCCTCCAGAGACGCCTGACTGGAGGATCTGTGGTGCATGCGTTTGCCCAGGTCGCGTCCCTGAGTGGTAGAGCTGCGCTACCTCCCCGCACCCACCCCGCCCGTTGTGTCCCCTTCACGGCAGTTTGGTTTAGACCTGCTTGCCCGGTCTTTGTTAGGCGGTTTGGTTGGAGAAAGCTGCTACTTTCGTGGGTGGCCCGGGGCGGCTCGGTGTTGGGAGTGGACACAGGGCGGAGGGCGGTATTGCAGGAATCCGGGCAGCCGGGGCGGGGTGGGCAGAGCATTGGTGGCCGCGGTTGACTGGGTTACAGGTAGGAGGGCAGGCGTCCCAGACCTTACAGGAGGAGAGGCTCCGGGTGTCTCCAAGCGTCAGTGCCACCGCGCCCCCGCCGCTGAAGCTCAGGGGCTCAGCATGCCAGGCTCCACGGCAGTATAGGTGGGTGGGTGTGTATGTTAGCTCGAGAGGGCGGGGGGCGACCTTCGCTACCAGGGTTAGTTGTCTGCTGTGCGTGTCTGTGTGTGCGCGTTTGTGCGCTCTGGGAATGGCCGGGCGATATTTGCGCGGATGGCAGAGCTGTTGCTACTTAAGCTGAGCTTGCTTATTGAAATCACCTGGGATCCTCTAAACTGGAAAATCTGGTTTGAGGAGGCCACGGGGACCCCATAGGAGTATCGGGGAAGCCCCACAGTTGTCCCCTTTCCCCCAGAGAGGAGCACCTCCGCTAGATGCGTGCAGCGCGTGAGAATCCCTGGTGCAGCGCTCCGACTCACCCCAGATTGGAGGATCAAGGGATAGAGTAATCATCTCTTCGGTTTACTGAAACAATTGAGTCAAGCCAGCATAACCCCTTGTGCCTGGAATTCTCTGGCCACTTCACTCGCCCCGGTAGAAACGTGTGCTGCTTTATTTATGGCCAGAGATATCAGAGCAATTGGGCTAACTCGAGGCGTGCAAGCCACCTCTGGGTGTCTCCTCCTTGTGCCTGTGTGTGCTCCTGCCTGCGGTAGTTAGAGCACGTAGTAAACAACGGTGTTAGCAGTCCTGCCAGAGTCTCCTTTCCACCAAACCTAGTGGTGCCTGTTGTGTTTACTTTCTTGGGTGGATTACTCATTAGGAAGTATAAGCCTTCTTGCACCTCTGCTGTTACATCCTTCCAGCCAGCTGCTGGGGAAATGAGGAGAAGCATAGACTCTGGCAGGAAGGAAAAATTGCCTTCTGTGTTTTGCTCTGAAGTAAATAGACAGTCTGCTAATTTAGTGTCATATGGGTTAGCAACACTAGTTAAATGTCATTTTAGAGTCTATAAAGAAACACTTCTTGAGTAATTTTAATTAGGAGAATATTTTTTTATTTCCCTATTAGGTTAAACAGAGTACACCAGATTTCCCTGGTATATTTTTAAATATGAAATGATACTAAATGACCTGGAGTTCTAGCGCCCAGTTTGTTTGTGGATTACAGATAGAATCATCAGTTCTTTTACAGTATCACGGAAGGGATTTTCAGATAATTTGTATAGGAATTAAAAAGATACTTGTTTTAAAGTATCTCTCAGCTTTGTTTCACTTTTTTTTTTTGTAACCAAAGCAAGGGTTAAAACTATACAAAGATAAACAATTTTTAAAAGTTGAAACTGCTTTTCAGTTTCAATAATTAAAAGGTATTAAATTCCTTAGTTGTAGGTTAGCTCTGACTGCTTTGGTGTTTGTTGCCAATGGCTATGCTTTATTTTGTTTTAAAAAGTATAGCACTGTAAATGTAAAAGGGTACTTTGGTACTATAATTTCTAGATTTTCTAATATCTTGAAAATGCTTAGGTTAAAAAAAAGGAGTACAGACTCATTGATATCTGATTTTAAGTTATTTTTTTTTTTTAATGTGATACTGCTGGTAGTGGTCATCTTAAGAGAGAACTTAGAGAATTGTGATTTGATTCATGAGAATCTAGCTTCATATAATTGTTTCATTTCTACAGGATATGTATTAAAGTCTACACTTGCAAATATTTCTGAAGATTAAAGCATACTTGTCCTCTCATTTTGGAAGATCTAATCACCATGATTCCCAGTTCTTACATTAGAAGATTTGATCAGATCTGTTCTTTGTTTCCTAGCAGCATGTGTTTCCTAGCAGTCATACATTCCACAGGTCCTGATGTCATTAGAACTGTGTCTGTCAGTGTATTGTGCTGTCTTTAGCTGAAGGTGAATGTGTCAGAGTGCTTGAATGCCATTCATTAGCACTTTATCACTGAATATTCAATAACCTGCTCCATTGATGTATATGGTTAACTGGACTATTTCTATGAACTCGGGGTAGAAGGAATGTTTAGTATAAAGGTTTATGTGAACTATTTCCATTTTTTAGAAAGACATGTTAGGCTGCATCAGGCATCATTGGCCCGGAGTGATAAGCCCACATGTGTTTTGCCTGATGGAGAATTGCTTTTGATGTCTTCTTTTAAGTTGCTTGGTGTGATTATCCTTCAAGTTGAGAGTGCTCTCAAAATATGAATGGAGAGTCTTTTAGAAATGATTTTCTTCATAATGATCTTCTTACATTTTGGAGATTTAACTATTCCTTTCACTAGGAATAATAGTATGAGAATTACTAGTTCCAGCTATTGTGCCTGGCATTGTTTCTACCAATTAGGAAAGGCAAAATTTTGATAAACTTGATATACGTTTGGTGAGCAATAGCCAAGGAAATCCTCAATAGAAGAAAAAAAAATACACACACAAAAACCTAAAAAGTTAGTCAAATAATATACACAATGCTAGACTGAATTGTTTTTAAAATTTTATTTGGACCACTTTAACCACTGGCTAAAACTCTCTTTGAAAAGGGCTACTACTTATGAGTGGCAGTTGCTTTTAGAAGTGGGGCATTTTATTTTTCGTCCGGAATTCAGTAAGGAAAACTGATTTTGATTTTTGTGTTTAAGAATAAAAAGTGTTTTTGAGAAATGCTATTTAGCCTTAATTTAGCATGGTATGAATGGCTAGAGCAGTTGGAGTTAAATGCTCTTTCCTTAAATTTCACAAATGGATATTTTCCCTTTGATTTCTTAGATTTGCATTACATTCAAAATATGCATTTGCTCACATGGGGAGGAACCCTAAAGACAAAAGCTGTATTGTAATTTAGCATTTGTTTGCCTGCAAGGACATATTTATGCTTAGATTACTATTACATTTATGTCTTTTTCTTTTATGCAAATGTGTTTCTTTATGGAATATCCTATTTTATAATAAAATGTAAAATATTCAAATATGAGTAAGGTCCTTCTGACATTTTCTCTTTGTTATCTGTGTGTGTGTGTGTGTGTGTGTGTGTGTGTGTGTATTTAGAGTTATCTATCAGTGGGGAGAAAAATCCAGATTTTCATTCATTGAGATTTTGATATTGCTGTTTATTGGCTACTTTGAGAAAGTAAGTATGCCTCTTGATAGCATTTATGAGTCCTAAGTTATGTGTATTTTCCCCAAATATTTTAATGTCATTACAGTGCTCTAAGTGTCTATGTGGTCCAATTAATTAATCCTACTACTGCATAAGTAACCAGGTGTAATTTTGTTTTTAGAATTGTGACATGCTTATATATTCACAAATACAAAATATATTTAAAAAATTAGCATTACTACTCTGAAGCAATCGAACTTTTCCATTTGTTTTATGAAGTGGGTAAAAAGGGAGAGTTCTTTCTATATTTGATCATAACAGATTCTATAAATCTTAATAATTTATGTATTGCTTATGTCTCATTGACACTGAAAACAAGAATTTAACATGAATGAATTTCTTCATAAAAGTGAGTACTTAATATTAGAAGAAGTTCATATTCGGTCCATATTATTTGAGAATATTGTTGGTGGTAATCTTTTTTTGCGTGTGAAAATTATCTCTGGGATGGAAAAATAAGTCACCCAATTAAATATTTCTGTCTGGTAAAACTTCTATGTCAGTTATTTTGTAGAGCAGATGATCTTTCTTCTCAAAGTGTATTCTGGGGAAACCTGTGGGTTTCTGAGACCCTTTCAGAGGATCTGTTAAGAGGAAACATTTTTATAATAATGCTAAGATGTTATTTGCCTTTCACTCTCATACATTACCAAGTGCATAATATGTGATGACATCATTGCTCTGATGACATATGGCAAGTATGCTCGTGCATTCTTGTTTAAAATTTTTCCCAGTTTAACTGTTGACTGTTAATAAATAAATATCAACACAACCCAGAGTTGCTTTAGGTCATCAGTTTTTAAGTATGTAAAAGGGTCCTGGGACCAGAGAGTCTCACAGTCCCTGACAATTGATTTTTCTAAAATCTGCTTTCTTATATGCACAAGTGTCACCTCATCTGACCATACAGGGAGGCATCTAGACTGAGAAAACAAGTGGATTGTCCAAGCTTTAGTAACAAGACACGAGCATGATGGAAATTTTTATTTATTATTTGACATTATCTTTATTTTTTTCCCAAAATGGAAAGCTTGTTTTTAATTTTTTTGGTTCAGAGTTAGTGAAATGGAAACTTTAAAGCTACAAGGTCTCCAGCTTGATCTGCTGACAGTAGCAAAAGAGCTACTGGGAAAAATTAAAATCTAGGCCCTAGGTCTTGATATTCTGATATCTGGAGAGAGAGAATGGTGTGGTGACAAAGAGAAGGGACTCTGGCGTGTTTGCTTAGGTTTGATAAATTTTTTGACTTTGGACAAGATACCAGATTTCTCTATGCTTCAATTTCCTAATATGTTTTAATGGGTGTAACAGTTGTACTTAATTCATAGATTGTTGTGAAGATTTAATGAGAAAATATAAAGTACTTAAAACAGGTATGGGCACACAATAATATGTATGCAACTCTTTCCTGCTGCTGCTGCTGCTGCTGCTGTTGTTGATTATTATTATTATTATTGTTATTATTAACTAGATCTCCTAGTTAATAATAACAATAATAGGGCCCCAGGAAACACTAATCAACTCCTCTTGTGATTCATATATGTAGTTATGTTTTACCTCATTGCTTTAGAGCATGCCTTAAAATGCTTTAAATTTGAAAATTTTATATGAAAGATAATTTTGACTTTATTTTATATTCCTACTTTAAAAATCATGAAGAGTTATTGGGACTTTTTTTATGGTATGAATTAATAAAATACCTTTCTTAGCTTGGGCTAAGTCTGTAGTTGGTTAGAGTATGAATGCCCAATTAAAACTAGATTTCAAAGACCCTAATTGAATATTTATGTATCTTGGGAATTATTAGAGAGGAAATCACTTTTCTGAAGTGATATCAAGACGACTCAGTACACTCTTAGTCTGTTAATCACTATCTAAGCATCACAACAGGCCATTTTCAGTGAAAAGGATCCATGGGGTAATTATATACTATAGTTCAATTTGTTTGTGAGTGGTAATATGCCTAATGAGTAACAGAAGCTCCACATAGAGATTAGTTTTACTAGATGCTTAAGTTAAACTGGTAAACTGTAATACTTCTGAAAGGCTGTTAATGTCTATTTGAAAAATTTACAGGTATATTTATACATTA
>NW_011888838.1:1693196-1716647 GCF_000151845.1 Pteropus vampyrus
TATGTATATTCCCTGACTAGTTTAATATTTCCCTTATGCCTGTCACTATGAAATTAGTAGAGCAGTACTTATCTTTTCTTGTACTTTGGTTAATTCTGATTTATATTTGTAGAAACAAAATTATACTCCTCAGATGAGCATAGCTGGGTGCTGTCTCTGATTATGAACTTCTCAGAAATGGCCTTTGGGATAAGAGACTTGAATGCAATCCCAGTTCTACAACTTTCTAGCTCTTTTATCTCTCTGTTAAAAAAAAAAAAAAGTAATGACATCTACATTGCTGATTTGGAGTGAGGAATAGGAAGTAAATAGAAAAGTACCTGATAGTCTGTGCATTTAATGGATAGTAGCTGACACTGTTAATAATAGTATTAGTAGAAATGTCCTTAGCTACCATTAAAATTTTAGCTAAATCATATATTATTTTCTTAATTGCAGAGTTCTTGATGAGCTATCAAAATTAGTAGCATTTATTGAAGCAGTAGAGAAAAGTTTCACATGTCTTTTTGTGTTTCCTCTGTTCTTTCCCTCTCTTTTCTAACCTTTTATTAAGTACCTATTTCTGAACTTTTCCTCTTAATCTTAAAACGTTATACTCTAATAATTCCCCACCACAAATCATAATCCTGACAGGAAAATATTTTTGACAGCCACCAAGTACAGTGTCTGAAGATTAACTTTAAATCATGTATAAAATGAAAGTAGCAATTTAACTTAAGACATTTTAAGTTAGACTCTTGATCATCTTTTCACATGGTATCAGCAGCTCTTTAAGCTTTAACTACATCAGAATTTTCTACAATGTTGTCATCAAATCAAGACATCATAAACTTCTAAGATTTAAGAATGCCTATACTTTTAAAAGATTTACAATCCCAAAGTTTAAGTCCTTATAAGATTGCTATAAATGCAGATGAAACCTTGAAACTGAGATCTCAAGTTGCTTTAAAGACTATAAGTATGGAAAAGGTAATAAATAAGTCCAAATTTTAGAATTAACATCTGTATTTCAGTGACAATTGCCAATAAGAGGTCTTACAATGTGTGACTTTTACCTATTATTATTCAACATTTATTTTCAAACAGAAAGAGTGTACAGTGTGGTAGGTGTTAAAAATGAATGAAAAAATAAGCTGCACATTAGACAGCTGACTTAAGTGTTTTAAAGTATGACTCAAGAAAATGAAAGTCAAGTAGAAAGGGTACCCCTTTCTGTTTGATCAGCTTGTGTTGGTGTCTCTGCGTCCCGCAGTGACAAAGTGTGTTACTATTCAAGACAGCCCCAGTGACTCCACAGTAGGCTGAGCCTGTGAGAATCGGGGAGAGACTCAAGCCCAGTTTTTGATGTTCTGCTTGAGTGGGTAACTTGAATACTAAAATGTATTCCATTGACAGCTAACCCTGTAAGAGGTTTTTCAATAGTCTTCTGTTTTGGTTTGGTTTGTTTTTTCCTTCTTTTCCTTTCCTCAGAACTCTTCCAAATTCTTTTGAGTGAGAGGAATTGGTCTTGATGGTCATCTTTTGTAAGAGATTTTATTTCTGGCAAGAGTAGAAGGGCTCAACTGGTATACATTTATATTTTTTCTTTTTTTCAATTTTTCAGTGGTCTTGATTTGTCAATAGCTGATGGCTGTTGTTTGAACCTTGACTCAGAATACTGATCATGACTTCAACGAGTGGACAAAGAGTCTATTGAGAAATGGTTCTGTGTTAACATGAGGCATGTGTATATCTAGACTTTCTTCTTTACATTGGCTTTAACTGTTAAGTTGAAACTGTGTATTGAGTTTTAATTATATTATTAACCGTAGTTGACTTTGGAAGAATAACTTAGGCAACTGTTTTCTTTTGAAATATTACACAATAATTTTTTGAATTTTAGGCATTTTCAGTTAAATTTCACTTTAATTTTCAATATTTTTTATGTATAACAATTAAATATTATTTTGCAGCATTCTAAAATACTTCATGTTTTGTGATAACATCTCAGTTGTCATATGGATAACATAAGATTTAATTTATAAGATTTAGTACATTGAGTGTAATTCCTTATTTCTCTCTTAAATGCAAAGACACTTCCAATTAGCTTTAGGCCAGATGATTAGCTTATTGGGAGGTTACTGTGTTTCTCACCTAAAGAATCTCTGTGAAGGATGGAAGTTCACCTAGGCATTAAAAAAAAATAGCATTTAGAATACCATTAGGATTCTGCTCCCATTGCATGTCCCTACCCAGACTACCAGTATTCCTTCCCTCTCCTACTGGATTCTTTCTAAATTAGGTACCCAGTTTTAGATCAGTCTGTTGTCACCACCTTAGTGAAATCAGTTAACTGTATTGTAGTTCCAGTGTGGATGGACAAATAGTTTGAAGAAGGAAAAGCTCAATTAAGAGAGGAATATTGTCCACAGAAAAAGTCAGAGGGTCTGATAAAACTTGAATATCCAATACATGATCCTTTGTTAACTGAGATAGATCAGGCATTAAGAGAATTGGTTAGGAAAACCATTAAAAACAGGTTTACTCTTTTTCTGTAGCAGCCAAAGTAATCTTGGAAAATAGTTTTCTACTCATTTGACCCAGAAAACCCAACAAAAACATGCATATCAAGGGATTCAAATGTACACGTTCAAAAACACCTGTGAAATTGCCCAAGTTATCAAGGCTATGCATATCTGAAAAGCCACCAACTATCTGAAAGATGTAATTTGCGTAAGCAACATATCCCATTCTGTCATATGATAGTGGAGTTGTCACTGTACAATGCCAAACAGGCACTAGACACAGATTCAGTGACACATAGAATGCTGAATTTTTGCTACTCACACTTAAAAAGCAGAGAAATGCTGATCTTATAGGTTTAGATGTAAATTATTTAGGCATTGAATACTTCCAAGTAAACAATGCCCCCAAGATATACCATTAGACATGGAGCTCGTGGTTGAATTAACTCATGTGTGAGCCCCACCTGCCACCTTTAGATGGTCTTTACTGAAAAGGAACAGATTGTTTGTAAACCAAAAGTGGAGGTTGCACAGAATAAAATGTTACTCTGGAAAAAACTAAATTAACAAAAACTTATTGACTGAGAATAAATAGAGCATGGAATAAATGAAAATAGAAGTAAAAGCAACAAAATAGTTTTGCAAATACGAATCCATCTATCCATTTGAGACATCTAATTATTTTACTTTTGTTAGTGTACTCG
Source organism: Pteropus vampyrus (assembly GCF_000151845.1). Lineage (NCBI taxonomy): Eukaryota > Metazoa > Chordata > Mammalia > Chiroptera > Pteropodidae > Pteropus > Pteropus vampyrus. The sequence continues at coordinate 1,696,405 of NW_011888838.1, forward strand.
TTATGTCATGCTACTGATGGGAATAGATGTTTATTCAAGTAAATTTTATGTTTAGAGGCAGAATACTGAAAAGTAGATCAAGTAGGATATTTCAAATAATTGAGTATGGATAACTTTATTAGCTGCCTAGAGAATCCAATGAAAATATACTTCAATCTATCCAGTAAAAATGTTATTCAAATGACAGACATCTAACATGGATCCATTATTACAAAAAATAGAGTCTGGGTAGTGTTTTATGCTGACACTTGCCCAGCTGAAGTAAAATGGTGCTTTAAAGGTATTATTTGTATAAGATGGGAGACCTCTTAAATTTACTGTTTTTTATTTTTCCTTATTCAAAACAAAAAGTTATGTTGACTCTTCATTTTTTATTTTTAAGTACCAATCCAATATAAATAGTAACACATAATTTGGTGTATTTTTAAATGTTAGTTGAAATATTAATGAGAAAAATGTCCATGTACCTTTTTTATCGTTGCAAATCCTTGAAGAAGAGAAAGCACTAAAAATTAGTAGGCTGTCAACATTGTATTTTTATGGTTTGACATTATTAAGCAAACTTTGCGACTATTTCTTTTTTAGGTGCATTTGATTAAATATGTGATTTTATCTTGGTGAAATAGCCTGCTGGGCTGCCGACAGTAGTGTTCAGAAATGAAATTTGCTTAGAGCCTCTGAGCAGACATTTATTCAATGAGACCTTTCTTGAATAATGGATGATAGTGAGATTGCAGTGGTGTGTATGTGTGCTTTTTTCCTTGAATATAGGGGTGTTGAGATAGAACAACAACAACAAAAATGTAATGGGGTATGAAAGAAAGCATTAGGTTTATAAATGAGAAATTATTATTCACTTTATTACAAGTGAATGAACTATCTGTATGAGGGACTCAGGGTATCAATGTCAGAGGATGGTATGCTAGTCCATCAGCTTTGTATTAGTAATCTTGCTATGTCACTTCCTTTTCTGCTACTCTCTCTTTGCGTGGTAATGTTATTCTGGAATTCCGGCTACTATCCTAATGTATATCATTTATGTATGCTCTTTTGATTCTATTTGGGTGCTAATAATAGATGATTTTTTATTCCCATTCATTATTCCCAATGCAGCTATTCTACATTTAAATGATCATATTACAAATAGAATTTTTTTCTGATTATAGCACGTACTCATGTCAAATACTTGTGTAATACAGAGATACATAAAGTCAAACCAAAAATCACCTAATATATCATAACATAGTGGTACATAATGTTCACAGAGATTATTTCACACTAATATTTTTAGCTTGATTACTTATGAATTTTATCAATGTAATATTGTATTTTACCTCTGTGTTTGTTTCAGTGGAATTAAAGGTAAATTATAGAGATATAGTTTTTATAAATCTCTCCAATTTCCCAATGCCATAATTTTTTTGAAAGCATCTTTTTTTAATATTGTATAATATTTCATAGTATGGATATACTATGATTTATTTAAACTTTTTTTCATGTGGATTGTCATATTTTGCTAGGATAAGTAATGTAAAGCTTGGACCATTCTCATGATTTGTGTAGAACAGATTCCTTGAAGTACAATTAGTAGGATACAGAGTAAATAATTACTGTTTGACTTTTACTACTTGGTTACAGTGATTCACATGCATCATTGTCTTCTGTGTAACTAACTGGTCCTCTCAACTTTTTGGCAATTCTTTCTTAAGGATGCTGACTCTCAGTTATGTCTAGTTAGTAAACTGAGTAACTTACTAATGGTTTGGTAATTCTTAAAAATTATTAACTCTTGTATGTATCAATTTATAAAGCTGAGGCCAGTAAAATAGTAACAAAAATTAAATTTACTAGCTATTAATATTTAAATAGGACTGTGCCTAATGTCTCTGAATTTAACAATATTAAAACAAAACTATGCAATGAAACTGATTTATGAAGGATAATGAAGTCTACCATCCGCTTCATTTGTCCATAAACTTTCATAGTTTTGTTCTCTGCTCTGAAAGGACCGCTTATCTCATAAGCTAATCTGAAATATGAATTTACCAAAATTCTTTACCATACTTCTTGTGGAAGAAGAAAATTGGTGGACTTTGGGCAATCTTAAAAATTTAAATATGAAAAATAGTAAATTGTTAGTAAACACATTTATAATAATTGAAGTTTGTCTATAGGAGAGAGACCAGTAAAGTAAACAGAACATTGTGGTTCTTAATTAGTAAACATGAACTCAATTTTGCTAGGTGTATGTTCAGTTAGAGATTTGCTCATAGCAATAAAAGTGAAGTTCAAAATACAAGGTATTTGGTAGCTTGTAAATCAAATAGAAGAGGAAAACGAGTCTAGAATGCAACTTTTTATCATTCGTTCAGTAATGCAGTATTTACTGAATTTGATTTCATTAATTCATTCTTTGGCCAGAGAGATTAACAGCATCTTTAAACAGCATCTTTGTGACATCTGCTTCCAGTCACGAAGACATATATTTAAAATACATTTCCAGGAGTCAGATTGGAAACCTATTCTTACTTCCCTTTCTATATTATCTTTAAATCTGCATCAGAACATATGTCTAGGACAGAGTTTAATGCTTGATTAATAAATGAGTGTATAACTTCATGAATGTGTTTTATGGATCTAGAAGAAACAACTGAACTTGAAAGCAGTTTTTGAAGTTACTGTTGTAAGATGAATTCAAGTGCCCTTGACATTTGGTCTGTACCTGTATGTGGAATAATAAAGGCATAGAAGGCATCTTCTATGCAAACTTGTTTCCTCAAAAATAAACAAACAAACAAACAAACAAACCCATTTTGATTAGCAACTCCCCATTTGCTAATCAAGGGATATAAAGTTTCAGTTATACAAGATGAGTAATTTCTAGAGACCTGCTGTATATTTTGCCTGTAGTTAACAACATTGTATGGTATTCTTAAAAATCTGTTAAGAGGATAGATCCCATGTCAAGTATTCTTACCACAATAATAATAAAAATAAAATTAAGTTGTCAAGAATTGTAATAAGTTGCCCAAATTGATATGTCTGGTTTATAGCTTATGCTGTCTTCTTTCAAAGAATTTCTTTGCCCTTGAGAGTTCTCATTTCTGATTGATTTTAGTCATGGCATTGTCGCTAAGTAGCTATATCACACTGATCATATAACTTCTTTAGGACTGTTTCATTTGCAAATAGAGGATAGGAATGGGGGTTCTTTTTCTGTAAAAATTCATGAGATAAAATAAAGTGGTAAAGCTAGTTAAAATAGAATACCTCTGCTCGCAAGTCACTTTTTTCCAAAAAAACTTAATAGGTAATTGATTTTATAAGAATTTTCCTATTACATCCTTCTTAAAGAGCTAGGACACGGTATTGCATGTGGCAATAGCATATTTTAAAAAGATCATATAGGTTAGACATTCTTTTTGTGAAAGTTTAAAAAGAAATCGACACCTGAATGTATTTTATATTTTTTAAAAATGTTAAGGATTCTAATGAAGTTTCTTAATATCATATTTCTCTGCTATTGAGGATACTGTTTTTAGCAATTAATAATTTTAGGATTTGATAAAGGATTTGAGATAGTTTTTTATATCAGCTTTTTCCCTTATGTCTACAGATCAAGTAAATTCTACATGTAGAGCTTCAAGTCTATGGTACTGTTATCTTAGATCAAGGCAATTTCATCATCTTTTCATTTAGAAAGCAGAAGTGTATATGTAGAGTATAGAATACTCAGTGTTTTCCTTTCACTCCTTTTTCCACATGGCTGAATTTATTTACACAAAATTATTACTTATTATTTTAAGGTTGAAGCATTAATTTGTATTTAATTCTACATTAAATGAATTTCGCTGAAAGTAATAAACACATATATAGAGAAATACAAAATAAAATATATATTAATGAGAAACAAAGAGGTAAAGTAGAAAGAGAGCATTAGCTTGGTTGTCAGAAATGCATGATTTCCAACCCTCTCTCTACATGACTCAGGGAAAGTTACTCAACCTCTCCATGCCTCAGTTTTCTCATACGTAAAATGGAGATAAAATAATGCCAGTTATTGTGAAGATTAAATGAGATAACAAACATTAAACCTATAGCACACTGATAGCTTTTATTGATTTTATTAATTTTTTCCTCTGTTGTTGAAGCAGATATCTTCTAAGTGGGACTCTAAATCATTCTGCTTTTTTTTCCCCTGTAGTTCCCAAAAGAGCAACTTCATTAAATCATTAATTTTGTCAGTCACCATCTAGTCATTAGCACCAAATGTTTGCAGGATGCTGACATATGGAGCATAACATGGCAGAACGAGCCTCTGACTATATCACTTGCAAAATCATAGAAATAAAAAGGTATTAAGCAATGTAGCTGTCATTAATTATTTAGTTAAAATTGTGGTTGCTGTTACGAAGGTTAAGTACAGGATGCTACGGGAGTTACAGCAGCAGGATCAGACATTGTCTGAGTTGGGGGATGAGTGGGATCTGGAAAGATTTCCCAGAGCAAACGACATTTGAACTGAGATAGGAAGGTTGAATAGGCAGCCTTAGAGAATGTGCTGGTTCACCTCTTCCTTTATATTCTGTCATCAGAAGAGCTGTTCACAGATCCAAGCATATTCAGTGAAGGTTAATGGAGCTGAGGGAAGGGAAGATTGAGCATAGTTGCTTCGCTTTGTCAGTAGGACAACACACTTTAAATTTTCATTTTGTCTACAGCCATGCTAATCTGAACAAGCCCGATCCTGTCCGATCTCAGAAGCTAAGCAGGGTTGGGCCTGGTTAGTACTTGGATGGAAGACCACCTAGGAAGACCAGGTTCTGTAGGCATAAAAAATAAAAAAATCAAAGGGATTGTAAGCTGACAAGGTCCTTGCAATCTGTGAGGTCAACTAAGGGTTGCCTCGCCTAAAAAAAAAAAGAAAAGAAAAGAAAAGAAAAAAGTAAAAAGAATAAAATAAATTTTCATTTTACAGGGAAAGTGAATTGACATGGGGAATGTTTCAATATCAGGTTTCTGCCTGTAATACTCAATTTCAGAATGTGATCAAATAAGTTATTTGTTGACTATAAAGAATGATCAGGCACTATAGTTTTGAGATGAGGAGACTACTTAAGATCTATGTAGATATTGAAAACAAGATTTTTTAGTTTAGCTTTGGAGATGTATAACTGTGTGTTAGTGACTGGGAGGGAGTTTTACTCCAGAAGGTTAGTTTCTGTTAATCCTTATCCTAACTTCTCCCCATTCCTATTGGTTTATTAAATGTCTGCTGTAGAAACGAAAGAACTAGCTTTAGGAATACCAGTGCTAAAGTTTGGCAGTGCTATGGTTATGACTCTTATGCTATGGTTACTTGTCAAAGAAAGTAAAATATAAATCTAGAAAAAAATCGTTAAGAGAAATGTGGTATTTTCATTTAGTAAAGACAGTAGACTTTGTCTATTACCTCTGCACTGCTACAATTAAGCTTATTTAAATTTTTGGAAGGCTTTCCATAGTATGTCATGATAAAGCTAAGTTCAATGTTATTTGGAGTAAGTTGTTTAATATTAATAAAGTAATGGTAAATTATGTTCTACTAAAGAGATGATAGTTTAAGAGTGAGTAAAATGGTAAGTGTGGTTCAAGAAAAATTATTTTAGTGGAATAAAATTTTTAATAGAGAAAAAGTACTGTAGTAAGAAGGTAATAAATTTGGAATCCTTAATCTTTTTTGTCAGTTTCTCTACAAATATACATTGTATGCTTCCTATGCAACAAAATTAAATGTAATTGTAAAAGAAATCAGAATAGGGAACTACTGAGTTTTATGAGAACATTCGACCCAGGGATCTCAGGCATTCCAGATAAGTTTTCTCATCCTACCACTCCCAGGAACATAGGTAGGAATTGGTCAAGCAGACAGCCTTCCTGAAGAAAGGAAGCTCCTGTCTTAAGGCCTAGAGTAAGAATGAGTTTGGTTCATGTAAGAAACTCAGAGATGGTCCTAGCAACTGGAATGTAAGAATGGAGAGAGGAAGTGATATGAAATCTGGCTGGAGAAGTCAATGGGAGTTCAAAATTCGTAGTGTTTTTTGTTAAGATTAAGTATTTTCCACTTCATTTTAGGAGTAATGGGGAGATCATTAAAGGTTTTGAGCAGAGAAATAACAAGGTCATTTTACAAAGATCATGTTGTTGTCTGTGTTTTGTGTAGATGTAATCGGAGGAGACACCAAGAGGAGATAAGGAGAGAGCATTTAGATGAGAGTCGAAGCTTCTGCCATACCCCTTCTCAGCTGGGAAGTGTAGGATAGAGTTTGCTTCTTTCTGGCCTCAATAGATTCATGTATAAAGAAGGAGTGTGTAGTAAATAATATCCCTTTCAACTCTAATATGCCATACTCTGATTATAAAGACGTGAAATAGCTAAGTGATGGCGATCATTGTTTAAGTGTCCTTATATGAACTTGTTATTAATTTTTACTGCTCTGCTTATTGATGTACTGTTGTAATGCTTTATCCAGTTGTTTAATCAGGTTTATTTTTTACGTGAAAGTTAAAATCTGTTCTTCGGAGACATCTAACTAGTTTTTTATACGTTTGCATTTTAAATGCTACGTACAAATTATGAAGTCAGATGTTGAGACTGCATTTAATTTAGTTAAGAGGGTTCAAACGACAAATTTCTTTTATTTTGGTCAAAGTAATTTATTTATAAATCCTCATTATTGAAATCATTCAAAGGAATTCCTATTTTAACAATACCTGAAAAAACAATAAGTAGTTCATGTTTCTTGCAACATTGCAGTGGTCTGATAGTCTGAGTGACAAATGCAAAAACATTGACTGTATATTATTTAAGACATTTTACTTTTTATATCTTTCATCAATAATTTAAATATTTTATTTCCCTCTTGTGTTCTGTCCTCTTAATTCCACTTAGCCCTTTGTTATATCTCTTTTATGGTATTTGTGCCAGTTTATCACGGCTTTTGATTATTTTCCTTCTGATCTTATACCTCTATAAAAATATAAATTCCTCGAAGGCTGGGATTGCTTTTAGTATTTTCATAACCTGGAGTACCTGATTATGGAAATAACATTTGTGCTTTATGTTGGTAGGCTATTTTCTTTAAAAATGGGGTTATAATGCTAAATCATCGTATATGAAGTGTGCCTTGTATGATTAAAAAAATTAACAGCACTGACTCTAATAACTTGGTAATGTCAATGAGACTAAGTGATTTAGAACATGGGCTTTAGGGTCAGGTGAACTTGAGCCTAAATTTTGGAATTACTATGTAACAGCTGTGTGACTTTTGGTCATTTTCTGAGCCTCAGTTTACTCTCTATGTCATTGGGCTAATGATATCTATTTCATAGTAGGATTGTGATAATTAAATTAGTTTCCATAATATAATACACTGCCATAGGTTTGGTTATTATATATGAGAGTCAGATAGGATAATAGGTGCTAACACCCTTCATGTAGCAACAAAGAGTGGGACAACATGATTCAAGCCATCTTTTTTCCTTTGCTCACAAACTTTTTGCAAAATTGATACTACATTTTATACCTGTTGCTTTCAATCATTATGGCCTTCCATTTGGAATCATCTTGTCATGTTACTTCATGTATAACATACTATCTTTTTTATCTCTAACACATTCTGAAAGGAATAATTATCTAGCAATTTATAAGATACAAATGGAAGCCTGAATATTTGCAGGCTGTCAGAGAAGAATCCCAGAAATGCTTTTATTATTTATTTTTTATATATTCTGTGAGCTTATAGCCCTAATAGATATAGACAATTTGTCTACAAAATACAATTTGTATAGTAAATAGTTCAAGACACACATAGTCTTCCCTTTTCCCCAATATACATTTTCCCCTAAATCAACTATTTTTAGGATTTGAAGAAAACTGTTTATTTTAAAAGAAACAATTTAAGAAAATACTATTACTCTCACACGCAAAAAATAACTGTTACAGAGGACAGGGTATGAGTTCAGGGTCCTTTATCATGAATAAACTTCTCTCGCGTTGAATACAGTTTTACAAATGCATATGACACAATGAGGAATTATAATTAAGTAATATTCGGCACATTGGGGGCTTTGTGAAAAAAATATATAAGTGACATGCATAATAAAAATAATAGTTTTTAAAAATATTTTGAAGCCAGGCATTCTGAAAGCAGTTTTAGATGTGTATAAACTAGGATTTGGTGCTCTTTATACTTGGCCTGTGAGAACTTGCTCTTCAAAGGTAGGCTTGTAATATGATATCAATATTTGTATCCTCTTGAAGAACTGTTATTTCAATATAAAATATTCTCTGTTCTCTAATTATAGTATGTAGAAGAGATACAATTTTAAACCTCTCTTGACAGCTGAAAGAACTTTTTAAAAGAATACAAAACCTTTACGTTCTTGTTCTGGGTAGCCAAACTTAATTTATTATTCTAACTTCTCTAAAAGTGAATTAATCATTTTTCTATGTTTTTGGTTCTCTTATTGGAATTAACACTTTCTGTCATAATTAAATTGTTTTATTATTTATTTTTTTTCCTGAATGTTGTATTAAAAAGACTATTAGACACAGTATTACATAGTTAAATGTGTTTAAAAAACTCATTTTGAATAATTTTGGGTAATTGTAGCAATATCAATGTCATTAAGTTTTTATTTAATTCAAGATAAAAAGTATTCCCAATATAGTTTTGTCTAGCTGTCAACTTAGATAAATCCATTTCAATCAGCATGCTCCTACTTAAATAAAAGGGGAATATAATAACATTTTTCTAGCTACATTTGTTAAAAATAAATAATGATCTTCTATGTTGTTAAGACCATGCTGTGCCAATTCTATCATAACCATAATTGCAGAGAAGCCTTTTAGATCTTTATTTTTATGAATTTTACTTTTTTTTTTTTCCTTCTGGAGGCACTGAATTTGTTTCTACTTTTCATTTATAAGTCTCTTTAGATTTGTCTTTGTCTTATAGTATCTTGGGGCTACTTGTTAAGGCAATATGGGGTAGTTTAATTCTCCAAATATAATACTGTACATAGTCAAGATTCTTTTTTCCTTCCAAACCTGAACCTCTATCTTTACCTTTCTTTTAAGTCTGTTGTCATTCATGGGAGACATTTAATTATTAATATTTTATATGTCCCCTGTTCTCTTTTATTCTTTAGTGTTAGTTAAGAAAACTGTTTCCAGAACTGTGCCTACTTGTCAGAAAATGGTGTATAAAGTAAAACACTGAAGGAAAACAAAGTCCAGACTAACAAAACAAAACAAAGTAAGGCATAAGGCCCCCCAAAATAGTAATTTCAAGCTCCATTAGAAATGCCAGTGAGAAGAATGGCAGGAAAGCATGATAGGTACAGGGACCAAATTGATAAGCAGTGAGTTTACATATTCTAGTCTTCTTATTGTGCAGTCAAGAGCGATGGAAAGGAAAACAGACCATAAAGTGAATAATTTCCTCTTAAGACAATATCTACATCACTTTTTTATCCTAATAAGAGTGTTGATTTTAAATGTATATTCTCTTTTACAGGCCTCAAGTATTATTATATACTAAGAGTTATAGTAAGATGTTTGATATTATGGTTGTAATTGCTGATTTTTGCCAAGTGTATGGAAAGCTTGTAGGGAAAATTGTTAGTATAGCAGAAAACCACCATTAGCTATAATGATTACTAGAGCTAATTAATTGTTCCAATTTATGTGGTGGTTTCTCTAGGTTATTTACTGAGGAAATATAGAAAATGAAGATTGAAAATTTCCATCTTTACAAGTAATTCTTAAGGATGAGTCTCAGATTTTTTCTTTTGAAAGTCAGATTCTCTCATGTCAGGTTTTTTTTTTTTTAATGTTTATGTCTTCTTCAGAAAGCATATTTTGAAAGGGTTATTCTTAACTGGTGGATAGAAAATTGGTCGAGAGCATTTCACAAAATTCTCTTTGGAGAGAAATTAGAATGCTAAGGAAGAGAGGAAAATCGTAGTTATAGTTTTATCTCCTTTTGCTTTTTCTATGACATTCTGAAGAAAGAGTAGAAAGCATTTTTGATTGGCTCTTTCCACAGTTCTGGATACTACTTACAATATGAGAAAAGAGTGATGTAAAGTTGTCCTTTTATGGATTTCTCATTAGCCTTCTTGTTTCAGTGACTTGATGAATTAGAAATAAAACAATACTCATAGCTTCTCCTGGAACACAGTGGTTTTGAATGTAGGTGTGGAACTAGATTGGTGAGTAGTGGTGTTAGTCAAATGCATATTTGTGTTTAAGATTTGTATGTCAACATCGTGGGTGTTTTGCCCACACACTATGGGGTAACCACATGTATTTGAGTTTTATATATTTTTTTCCTGCAGTGTTGAGGGTGTATGTCTTAGTGTTTTTGACTTAGTGATTATCTGGGCAGAAGAGGTAGGTCTCTTTGAGTTACTTTGTAATTCTTACATTGTCTAATTTCTGCCTGCCTCCCTATGTCTTGTAAAGAAACAACAATCCAGAAAGCAAGCAGTCAGCTTCCAAGGGCAAAGTGTTAACAGATCTCAGCCTTTAAATGAATGATTTGTGCAATTGGCCAGATATTACATTGAGAAATGTGAGTTCACAATGTACTAGGTAAGTGTCTCTATACTTGTTAACATTTCATTTTAATTTCTTGATGCATCACTTACTTGGTTAATACATTTTCTACTTATAAAATTTCTATATTTGTAAGTGAAAACTTATTTTTGGGATAACTTCTTAAAGTATAATTTTCATTTCAAGAAATAATCTCTGTGTATATCTGAGTGGAGTCTCAGAGTCAGATTTGATAAAAATATCATATTTAATATACTACCTTTATTATTAGTCTTCCGGCTTTTGGAAAACTCTAAATGTATTTATTTTCTATAGCTATATTTTTTGAGGGTAGACTTATAAATATATTAAGTGTGTTTATATGCCTTTATTTGGGTCTTTATTAACATTTAAATGTATAGTACATGAAAGTGGGAGCCACTCTTTTATTCTTTTAAAACTTATTACAATTTTGCCATAGTAGTGGCCTGCAGGTTTAAATGTGTGTGTTTATTTGGTCCACAAATTAAAAGTTTCCAAATTACAGATTTATTGCTTCTTATTACATTTTGTGTTTGTCTTTTTTTTTAACTAAAGGTAAGAAAAATGGACTGGGTCTTCCAGATTTTCTCTGGAGGAAATAAAAGTTGTGTTATAAATTTTACATTTTTTAAGACCAGGAAAAAGTGTATGCCTGGGGAATGGTGGTGTTTAAAATGTATGAGTAGAGGTTAAAAATTAATAGTGGTCACTTACAGGTGCAGAAATGAACGCATAACTGCTCACTGGTGGGCACCTCCTTGAATTCTCTGAAGACCTGGTCCAGGATCAGCATCATGGCTAACTTCTCTGCCACCCTAGGCTAATAGTCATTTAGTAATCCTTGACAGGGCACCTGGGGAATGGTGGACACCAGGGGTCTAGCCCTCCAACTAGATAGTGACCCTTAACTATTTCGGATGCCTTCTATTAAGGCCAATGGAGCTTGAAACAGTTTGTATATGAAAAGGGAAGGGTCCTCTAGTTCATTAAACTTTGTCTTCTAAATGTAACACCAGCCACCCCTGCCTGCATGAACCCCCAAACATTGTGGAGAGCAAAGTGCTTCTCTTTTATGCTCCTTTCATTCTGTTCTCCAGAACTCTCATTTCTAGCCCAGAATCTGCTTTATATTTTATCTCTTGGCAAAGGGAGGAAAAAAAATAATTTTATCATTTCACCGTAAGTTGTAACTTTAGGGTGAAATCATATTACTTGCCTGCAATTTAGCAATTTGTACTCTGGTGCTTTCAGCATAGTTAGGTGGAACAGCAATGCAGTGATCCCAGGTGTGGGAACAGCCACATTTCTTTGGTATCGGATTGTGATGTGCCATTTTCTAGAACTAACTGTGGACTAGTTAGTTCCCAACCAAGCCTTCTTTCCTGGAGGTGATAGCACTACAGTTAAGGGGCTATGTAAGACAGACAATTGTAAAAATGTTCCAGTATTTTTGTAGCTTCTGGGCTAAGGTATGGCTTTTCCATCTGTCCCTTTCTTATCTCTATACTGATAGGGATGTTATTTTATTTTTTCTACTTCATCCCCTTCAACCTCAATGCTGTCATAAACATAATATCATTTAATTATCAAGTAATATGATTCATTTTGCAAGATGCGTGAAAATCATCCCCAGTACCATAGTCAAAATTTATCCGTGCAGGTAATTTCTAATACCACCTTGCTATTCAAATTAGCGAAATATAGATTATTATATTTTAATAGGCATTTGTTTAATAGGCTTCTCTTTTTTTATTTCTTTCTGCTATTTTAATGATATCTGGTTTAACTCCAGAGCTAAGCTTACTTCATTCCTAGAGAAGCAAGGTCAACAGTCAACACTGTCCTTTCAGTGACATTCTTAGCTCATCAAAGTCTTTGGATTTGATTCTCTCTTTTCTTTCCTGGCCTATGGTCAGAGTGAAAATCCAGTGACTATTTCCCTAGTCTCTCTTAATATCTTTTCTACCACTGCTTTCTTCCTTCTTGTTCTCTGAATTCTTTTACTGAAAGCTCTCAAGTTCTTATGTTTTCATAATAGCCTCTCAAAATGCTCCCCACCCCAATCTTTGCCTCCCCAAGAATTACCATCTAGAATTTATGAAGACATCCTGAGTTAAGGGAGAGTTACTTTTGCCAAGCTTAGATCTAGTTCTTTATTGTTCCTTTTCAGTTCAAGTATTAGCATAAACATTAACATTTCTAAACCCAATTACAATTATCATGCTTCCCATCAGACATTAGCATAGCCCTTCCTCCTAACTTGGTGAGAACTGTCTCAGAATCTATACTATCCAATTGGCTGAGATTAATGACTACTTCTTTAAAAGAAAACACCATGAGTTTATTTTAGTAATAAATAGACAATCTTTCAACGTGTAACAGCAAATAAATCATTTCATTTTGAAGTGTTGGATGAAAGAAACATTTTTTTTTTTTTTTTTTTGAGATCTCACTTTGCTTTCCACAGTGTCAGAAATTTGTTTTCTGTGCATCTGTGATTATTTTAACTTTGGGGTCATTAATAGCAGAACTGAGATTTAATGAGTATATAGCAGAAGAGTATTCATTTTATGAGACTCTTCAGATACTTGACCTTAGGTGAAATACAAGTAACTACTACTGAGGCGAATAACTTCTGAATTATAAAATAGAATATATTTGACTTTGGTTTATTGGCCTTACTTCATGGAAAGATGGAGATGAAAAAACTACTTGAGGGACAGTTTAAGTGGGAATGTGGCATGAAGTTGTAATTTCACTCTGCTCTGGAGATATTTAGGTGTTAGTTGAAAAAGAAAAAAAAACAACTAATGAGAAATGGATACTCTACAAAATTCAACTGTTTTCTACTAGCCCCAGAATAAATAAAAGTATATGAAAGTGAAGCCTCATTATCATTGTAAATTGAGATATTTAAACCTTTAATGAAGATGACATAAAAAAGATATCCTTACTGAGAAACCATATTTGACCTCCTTTTGATATTTAGAACTAGATTATTTTACTAATTTGTGCTTTAGTAGTAAGTTATATATTTAATAATCACAAAATCTTTTTTATTTTAAATTTTGTTTTCTGGAGCTTAACATGAGTTCTAGTACCTAGCACATAATACATGCTTCATAAATACATGTTGCATGAACAAACGGGTAAAGCTTTGTTTTGCCTTCACGAAGATGTCTGCAAAAGATGACTTGGGGAATTTTTGCCTTTTCTTTTGGCAACACATTTTCCCATAAAGTGTTTCTTATCTGTTAGAATTATGTTACAATCATAATGAGGGAAAAAATGATCTATTTTTAATTCTTCCCTTGACCGAGCTGTGTTTTGGAATTTTTTAACTAATGAAATACAATGTTTTTCTTCTCAAGTTCGAATGTAGATTTTAATTTTTCATTCATAGCTCTCTCTTTGTGAAACCATTCTTTGTAAAAAATCAAAGGTTAATAAGCCTTAATTGTTAAACACAGTCAGTAGAAGCTGTGAAATGCTAAAGCTTTGAATATTTGAAATGGTCACCATTTGATGCTCTGTGACATCCGGACTGCTCAGCACTCTAAAATTTTATGTTAAAAGCACTGAGGATTTTTTTTTTTTAAATGTTATTTTGAAACAATTTTTAACTTAGAGAAAAGTTGTAAAAAGAATAAAGAGTTCTCATATGCCTTTTAATCAGCTTATTCTAATATTTCCATTTACATAACTGCTAGGGTCTAAATGTGTCTCCCCAAAATTCAGGTGTTGAAACCCTAAAGCCCTATGGGACGGTACAGAGGCGGGGTCTTTGGGAGGTCCCTAGGTCATGAGGGTGGAGCCTCAATGAATGGGATTCCTGTTCTTTTAAAAGGGCCCCCACACAGCTTCCTAGCCCCTTCTGCCTTGTGAGGACACTGAAAAAGCAGGTGGCCTATGAATGAGGAAGCCCTTTCAAACACCATATCTGTGTCTTTAAGATCTTGGACTTGTAGCCTCCAAAACTGTGAGAAATACATTTTTGTTTATAAGATCCCCGGTGTCTGATATTTTGTTATAGCAGCCTGAACAGACTAAATAATAACTATAATTCAGTGATCAAAATCCAGAAATTAACATTGGTACAACACCATTAACTAAATGCCAAATTGCAGATAGTATTCAAAATTTACCTATTTTTTTCACCAAAGTACTAAGGATATTAATAAATATGAAGTGATTTACAGTTGGAGTTCTGTAAGATTGATAATTTTTGGCCTTTATTTACTTTGTTAAAATAATAATGACAGAGCTTTGACATACTTCTTTTAATACATAATGCTATGAGAATGGTTTTCCTTTTTTCTTATCCTGAAGTACATATTTGGATGCTAGCATATGACAAAAAGAATACCATTACTGTTGTAGGAAATTTAAAAATGTTACTGATGTTAACATTTTATTTCTATTCCCATTTAAATGATCGTAGCATGATAAATACAGTATTTTCAAGAAGTCATAGATGTAGAATCAAGTTAAATATTCTCCTTTGATATTTAGATCTATAATAATATAAAGTTATATACTTCATCAATCTCAATCATAGTAACCACTATTCTTATAGTAGAAGACTATAACTGGTAAAATATATATTTTCTGGACTAAAAATAGGACTAAGAGGAACTTTTTAGCATAGTAAACCATGATTGATGAAAATTCGGATTATTTTTAAAAGATCTTCCTTGGTCTTTAACATTTTAACAACCTATTATGTGAAGAAAATTGTCTTTATGCCTAACTAAATATCGTAGCATAAATTAAATCTTATTTTGGCAACAGGAGTTTATAGATTGCCGGCTCATTGAGGGAAGGTTCATTTCCTATTTACATTTATATGCTTGGCTGAGCCTGATATCTGGCACAGGTACAGACACAATAAAAGTCTGTTTGCTTGAAGGACATGGTGCTGTAGAGGAAAAAGAGGAGATGTAGAGGTTTGCTCTGTTATCTTCCAGCCTGTAGACCTAGTCCCTGACTATTTTAAGGTGATCTCCAGTGCATTCCTCTTTCTTACCCAGTCATATTATACTACCATCAGTGTGCCAAATATGTTCAGCATTTCATGTGTTTGTATCTTCACTTATGTGCTCATTAAAGCCTGGTTTATCTCTTTAAGAATAATGAGCAGTTATAAAATGACCTATGCCAAGTGCATTGTATAGATAGTAAGTTTTTGAAGTAAATCTTTCACATAGTTACTAAGAAAATAAAAATAATTACTCTGGTAGCCCTATTTAGACATCATTAGCTTCATCATATTGCTTCGAGAAAACAAATTTTTGGCTAGCAAGGATTTTTTTAGATTTGAATTTTAAATGACATATTTCTTGATCTTCAGATTAACGCTGGAAGTATTGCTGTTTTTCCCCACTTATTTTTTTTTCTTTCAACTGTGTGTGCTAATTTTAATTTTGTAAATGTATGAAATAAAGCCAGGCTAACATCACATGACTTTATAAGTAAAATTCTAGAATGTACTAGTGTCTGATCTTTAACTGTTTCTAGTTATGGGGGCTTAATAATGTCTGGAAGTCAGTATCTTCTGAGTTTAGTTTTTGGCTCTAGCAAATATTAAGCTTGTGACGGCATGTTCCTGAGTCTCTTGAAAATTGAGGGTTCTAGATAGAATTGGCATCAATAGTGTTAAGATTAATGAGGTAACATTTAAAGCACATAGGACACTATTTGGTCTATAATAAGGATTTAATAAATATTAATTATTATTTTAAAGAAGGCATAATTTTAGAATTTTAAATAACTGTATGTCTTATGATAGTATTTTGAGAGAGTATTTAAGATAAATTAGCAGAAATATCCTTGCTGGGTAATTAGAAGTTACATTATTAAAACTGATATCACTTACTTTTGGTATATTTATTTACATTTTAGATAAAGAAGAGATTTGTTAATTTACTTTTAAATGAATTTAGAGACTATCATCACATGTAAATGCTTTATCAAAATATAGTTAAGAATGGGTTAGATAATCTGGCAGTCACATCAGCACTAGGAAGCAATAAGGAAAAGTAGAGAGATGAGAATAAATTAGGAGTGGTATGACAGAAAAGATGAAAGTGATAAAATAATGGTGACTTTAATAAATTTACCTCTTACTGCTATAGTAATAAAAATACCACTCAAGATATTTTTATTTTTCTAAAGAAGAAGAATATTGCTAAATCCAACAAAATAAAAATCACAATGAGATAATGTAAGCAAATATGCCTGAAAAGATTTAGGCAAATAGAGCTTTATCTTATTAATGTCATAATAACTCCAGAAGTGAGTAGTTCAGAACGTAGTAGGATCATGAAAGTAAGGCCCCAAACTTTTTTTGCTTTCTGGTCTATTAGCTTTACCATGTTGCTGGTCTACCATATATATATTCATGGTCACAACATGATTCTTCACTTTCGGGCCTTCACATTCCAGGAATCCTTTTCAGCCATGTGATAGGGGGGAAAATGTTGTTGGGAGGGGTTGGAAACTATATTGGTAAAGGAAAGCTTTCCTAGAGCCATCCCCAGCTAGTCTGGGGAAGCAAGTAATTTTTAAATAAGCACATTTATACTCTGAATAAAATTAAGATTCTATTACTTAGGAAAAGGGAGATGAGTGATAACTGACCAGTACTTTGTATAGAAATTTTTACAGTTTTTGGCACATAGTGAGTCCTCCAAGTCTGGTCGCCATTCTACTATTATTATTATTGTTAGTATATTGCATTTGAGTTCTTTAAGATCATCAAGAGTCTCTTTTTGATTACAATGAAATAATACATAGTAGAACTATCAAATATTGTAAATACTCCAAATGTTGCAGCCTTTCCCTATCCTTTATGAATTTGTAATGTGAGATTAATTGCATAAGTTATTGAGAAATTGTAATGAGATTTTTTTCCAGTTTATTTAAACTTTCTTCCCCAGTGTGTTTCTTTTATTTGCATGTTATGTTTACAAAAAAGGGCATATTATTATTTATCTCAACCCCCTGTCATATATAAGTTTTATAGTAGTAAAGCTTTACTTAGCTATCCAATACAATATTTACTGGACACTGATTAGAAGTGTGTATCCCGATATGCCTAATAATATATCAAGGCATATCAAACTTGCAAATCAGTTTCAAAAATTTTACTCTTAGAGAAAAAAGTACAGCCTCCTGGGGGGAGAGTGGAGATAAGAACTAGGTGGGGTGGCTTAGGCTCCTTAGGCAGGCTTTCATCCCATGCAAGCATCCAGTCCACACAAACATTTATTTTTCAGGGGGACAGGGGCGGGGGAAGGAAATGGAAGTGTATGGAGTGGCCTAACACAATGAAGATTAGTAGAAAGATGTTTGTGAGGAGATGGTCATAACAGTGGACAGGCCTGGACCCAGGGAAGCCAAATAAGCAGTTTGTGACAATAAGACTAAATCCACATGACTGCTGTGGGGTGGACTTAAGCTGTTGTTATACTAGCATTCTTCACTGGCAATTGGGTGGCGCAGAAACTGAGGTTGGAAAACATCCTGTGATTACAGGTGAGAGAGTCTGAAGAATGAAGAGACCAACAGCGCAGTTGTGATTCACAGAGAAGTAATTTATGGAGGTTGTTGGGAGGCAGGAAAAACAAAAACAAAGAAAACCAAACAATCTCACAGAGTTGGGTCTTTACCTTTTTCTTTCTTCAGGAATACTATAATTTTCCTCATCTTTCCTGTTTACCTGGCTATTTTAAGCTTATCCTTTAGGTCTTAGATTAGACATTGCCTCCCCAAATCTGAATAAGGTTGTCCCATGTATTTCCTTAGCAACAGAACTTCACTTGCCACAGCACTTCTCAGGGCTTTCGTAAGCAACTATTTATTTCTCACAAATTGTATCCCTGTTCTTCATTTTCTCCTCTGGGTCTAGCCCACTTTCTGGCATGTGGTAAATGATAAATATAAATTAATCAAATGTATCTATAGTTTCATATATCTGCATTATAATTTACAGTACCTGGGTAGGACTCTATGTGAGTGTATAAAACTGAGGAAGTTAATTATGACTGCGACATACTATTGCAATGCCAGAATGAGACCACTAGCTTGAAATAAGAAAATGGAGGAAGCACTGTTTGACAGAAGCATTGCTAGACAGATAGATGAAGGAAATTGTAGAGATATGACCTTTTGTAAGTATTTAACCTTTTAGAGCCCCAACTTCCTAATGTGAAAACAATGGCGAGAATGTTGGTATTTCCTACCTGGGATTGGTGTCGGGGTTAAATGTGATGATGTGTATGAAGCACCCAGAATTATGCTTGTTATAGGGTAAGCTATCAAGTATTTTTAAATATTATATTATATGTTCTTATCTGGATTTAAAAAGATAGAATATGGATTCTAGAGTCTGTTTGTAGGCTTGAATTCCGGTTCTACCAGTTACTAGCAATGCCACTTTGGAAAATAAGTTTATTTATTTTTAAATTGGACTAATGACAGCATCTGCCTCACAGGGCTATTATAAGGATTGAATCACTTAATACATTTAAAGTGTTTAGTGTAGTGCCTGACACTAAGAAAATGTGCTTTAAGATACTGTTGTTCTTCTTGTTGTTGACGTTCTTCATATTATGTTAGAGAGAGTTTCTCAGCTTTTATCAGAGGACTCACCAGAGTATAGCCAAAGGAAGTATTATGTATTATGGAACTGTCATCAGCACCACGACTTACTCAAAGTTGTAATCAATCAAGATGACTTTGTTACCTCCTTGGCAACATCAGTGGGAATGGTGACAATGCCTCAGTAGTGCTTTACTAGAGCCCTATTTGCAGAATTATGTGCTTGACTATTTTTATAGACTTTAAAAACAGATTTAGTTATTTTATAATTCATACTAACATTAATCATGAAAAAAGCCATTGTCTAGTTTATTTGACTACATTAATGAAAATGTAAATATCCTTAATAATAATAACAAAACCTTATATTTAACATATTAAAGTGCTTCCACACACGTACTTTTACTTAGAAACATGCCATCTATTTAGGAAATTGTGAGTGATTGAAGTCATATGGGTTAAATTCTTACAGTTCTATTTTAAATTAATCTCTTTTTTTTTTCTTCTCTATTTTAGTTTCCTCTGCTTAAACCATCTCTCTTTTTAAGGCTATTGTTTTTCCCCACTCTTTATACTATGTGCTACTTCTACATTTTTCTTCATTCATCTCTTTAATTGTGAAATATGCTAGCTGTTCTTCCCAGGCTATAATGCAAAAATTTTTGAGTTGCACATAATATTACATTCACTAATCATATCTTCATTATCTAGACCAAGGAGTTGAAGTTGTTGACAGGTTTAAGTAACTTATCAGAATACTCCCAGAGGACCAAACAATAGTAATGAAGTTAACATGAAAGTACTGTCGAGGAGCCCCTGCGGTAATGTGCTCTACTGTGGCAGACGGAAGGCTTTTTAGGTTAATAGTCATGAACCCTGGAGAAGGATAGTCATGAACCGAGGAGCATGCTGGGGGTGGTCTGGACGGTATATGAGAAGATATAATGAGATTAGTTGCCATGGTACTGACCATGAGAATGTTCCAGAGTTACAAGTATCACATTCATCGTTGATTCCT
>NW_011888838.1:1716852-1728275 GCF_000151845.1 Pteropus vampyrus
TAGTTTGGGATAATGAAAGGCAAGTTGTCATATTTAATATGGAGGTCCGGGTAGGCATTGTTGAAAGGGTCACATTGGAACAAAGACTTGAAGGATTTCAGAAGGTATAAAGAAGCTTAATCCAACTTTCTATACAGCTTTTAATTGCTTAGAAATTAGAAAATGAATAAAGAAATGAAAATTTATTACTCATTATCTCTACCTTTTGGGCATTGTGACACATAATCCATAGATGTGAACCCTACTTTATCAGTAAATAGTAGAATTTCAAGGACATTTGTTAAGGAAGACTTTAATTTACTAATAAGGAGCAAAGTAACTTTTACCGATAGAATGAGGATAATAAATATAAATGACCTGCTTAAGTTAAGAATTTTACCATTCCCTCTAGCCACACAATGAGCGTAGTCTCTTTAGGAAGTAAAGATTTTTTATTTTGAAAAATTAAATTTTCTTTAGTCTTATCGTAAGTTTATTATATCTTAAAATGTGTTTGGTGTACTAGTTAATATATTTTAAATTATATTTGCTTCCTTTTTGGTACCATTTACGTATGAAAGTATTATGTTATCTGAGTGAATACAAGGGTTTGCCCTTAAGATTCAGCTTCACATTTAAATTTTTTCTTGATATTAGAAATTAACTGATCTAAATCCACATATTTAATATTCTCAACTTAAGTAACATTACCACCATATTATTAGTGTAGGGATTTATTATTATAGTGAGCTAAACCTGCTAAGTAATTCAGAAGTCCAGTTTGATAAAGTATGAACCCTGTTAATAGTGGTAGATGTTGAATAGAAACACTCTTAATTTGTGACAGAAGAATATAGTAATACTATACTTTGTTCAAAATTCTTGTTATGGTGGAAGTTGTGGTTTGGGAGTTGTTTGGCCCATCTAAACTGGCAAAGTGAGAATTAATCTGTTGGCACTTAACTGAGATGAGAACTGATGTATGAGGTATTAAGGAATTAAAATTTTTAGGAGTCAGTGATTAAATTAGAGGTGGGCAGTAAAGGAGAAGTCAAGGTTGATTTGCATATTGTTTATTTGAGGGATAGAGAAGATGGTGGTGCCATTTTATAGTTTTACAGGACCATGAAAATTTTGATGAGAAAGATATTGCATTCAGTGTAGGACTTTCTTTCCTTTACATACGAGTATTGGCTGGATATAGACTTCTTGAGCTAAGGGGAGAATTTGAACTAGAAATAAAGATTTTTGGCATCTTCGGGTGGATTGAGGCCAAGATTATAGATTAAATTATTAGGAGGAGACATAAAGTGTAGGCAAGAATATGGCCAAGAAAAAATCCATGGAGAATTCTAACACTGAAGGATAGAAATTGGAAAAGGGAAAAGTGAAGGAATGGTGAAAGGACTAGAAGGAGAAACATTTTAATTTAAAGATGGAAGAAAAGAGAGAGCATTTCAAAGTTCTTGCTGAAATGTAATTGGTTATCTGTTCCAGAGCAGTTTTAAGGAAATTGGTGTTGCCCCAAAGATTATTGCAGTGGGTTAGTGACTGAATGAGGGGTAAGAACAGGCAGCAAGTGTAAAATGATTCCCCATTTGTTGGGAGGGGAAAGAGGAAATTTTGCCTGTGTCCAAAGGAGAATTATAGGCAATTGAGAGGGTTGTTTTTTTATTTGTTTACTGCCATACTCACTTGTGCGCTCAAGACTGGAGAGGCTGGAACGTGATTTTAAGTTGTAGAAGTCAGTCAGAAGTGAAATTGTAGGCAGAAGAAGGACTAGCAACAGAGTAAGTTTCCAGAAGAGATAGAAGGAGGTCCTTAGCTTGCTTATGAAGATAACATTAACTATCATATGGCTGTAAGGAATTAATGAGAGAATATGTTCTCATTCACTGAGTTACGTGCCTAGTGATAACAGGCATTCAAGAAATGTTAGGTCCATTCAGCCTCCAAATCCTCACTCTCCAAATGTGCCTTGCTGACTTATAGTTTGCACTCAATAGATATGAATTAAATGAAAGGATTCAACTGCATCATGTGTTTACTTACCCTACATTTAATGATAATTTAAAAAGTGTTGAACTAGATCTGTAATTCTTAATTTGCAGTCCAAAGCTATGATTTGGCTATGTTTTTTTTTTTGTTTGTTTTTTGTTTGTTTTTTCACTAAGTCTTTTATGGCTGGGTCACTGATTATATAAAGCTTTACTAATATAATGTTTATGGTTCAGAATGATAGTGCTATGTGTTAGAGCTTGTGAACCAAATTGTTGCTTATAGAAGTAAGAAGGAAGGGAAATACAAATTCCTCAAACAGTGAGCTGAGCATAGAATGAAAAAAGCACAAGCGTATGAAGCCATCTCAAAATGACTGAATTGCTCTTTGGCCTGAAGCTCTTCGCTAGGACTGGGATGAAGTATTACTGCATCTGATGAAATAACGTGTCACTCAGGAGAAGAGCGGGTTAACTGTCGATATATAGAAAAAAAAAAAATTCTGCTCTCATCGGTAAGACCATCACTTATGTGAGATAGACAGTTTGACTATCAATGGAGTCTTTAAATACTTGAGTCAATTGATTTATCTTGTTCTGATTCCTTTTTTATTTGACTTCCCCTGAAGTCTGTCTTTAGGGAGAAAATGGGTAATAGATGAAAACTCTAGAATTGTCCCTGTGGAGGTTATTTTTCCTTATAAATTAATAAGTTGGCATTCTTTTTATGTATATTCATCTCTGCACTTGGAAAAGTGAATCCGCTCTTGAGAGATCATTTTTTTTTTTTTCTGAATGTGAAGCCTTCATCAGTGTTTTTAAGCACATGAGAGTGAATCCTTTTCTCTGGAATGTGGACAGTGAGGAGACACCCAGCAGCTTTTTCTTTGGTGAACACGTCAATCATTTTTCTACTGTGTGGATCATGGAGATAAGAATTTATACCATTTATACCAAAGCTCTTGGTTTTTCTTTGGTATTATAAGAAAACAGTCTATTCTACACATGAATGTTATTTTAATAAAACTTTAAGGGTTATACATATGAAATACATATTTTATGAGCATACATTGATATGCCATAAAAATAGCAAACTATTTTTAGTGACTTTTAGTCTGTATAAAAGGAGGTCAGTGTAATATATAGGTTCATGTTGTCTGTCTTATTAGGTTTAAGAAAAACATAATACATTCTAGTAATAATTCCTGGGAATTACAATTGTCACATGAAGTTGTTTTGGAAAAATATTATTTATTTTATAATCAATAAAGTGAATTAGAGCTAAATTTCCTCAGTGTGGTACATATCACAACTCCTTGTCTGCCTGATGAAGTCATTATTGTAAATCTGTCCAGGCCTGCATTCTTCTTATCTTTTTAGATAAATAAGGCTATGAATTGGACTTTATATTTCAGATATTATTACTCCATTAATATATTTTGCCCTACATGTGAATTTACATATACTTATTTACTCATTCATTTTTCAAGATAAAAAGAAACTTTATTTACTCATTTACAGTTATATTTCATTTGATTTTTTAGTATTTTATTTTGTTGTTGTTGACTAGTAAGAAATGATTTGAGTTTATTTTTCCTAAAATACTTTCTTTTAATGCTTGAGCAGTATAATTCTGAAAATGTTTGTAATCTTTGCATTTTCCAAGTATATATTCATTTGGGCTGCTAGAAATTTTATGTATATTAAATTTTTCAAATTTAAGAAATTAAAACATTACATAAAATGTTTTGTATATCTTGCCATTTTTATCTATCATATATCACAATATTTAGTTTTGCAGGATGAGTTCTATCGGCCATTTAAATATTATTTTGGCTAACAGAGCTAGATGAGCTGCATTTTGGTCTTCAGGGAGACGGGTTCCTATTAGTCTCTTTTTTTGACACAGGGAGAAGCACCAAATGAGATGGAAGAGATAACCACTAAAACAACTCAAGAGTCTTTTGTCTATTGACAACTTCATAAATGAAGATGAGAAATATACTATTTTTTTCTTGGACCTGAAGAATAACCCCAGTCTTCACTTCAGATGTTCTGAATATTGATAAAGATCATACAAAAAAGTAGACCTATCAGTTAGCTTAAAAAAAGAAGAAAAGTACTGTAAAATAATTAATGCAGCAAAGCTTTTCTGCAATTATTACTGTTCTGGAAATATCTCACTAAGTTGCCTTAGCTTTTTGAAAACTCTGCAACATCCGTTTTTAAAATCTAGTCGGTAATCACATCTGTAGTGCATTAAATGTAAAACGAGCTCTCTTTAGAGCAAGATGATATTGTGATATTGCATATGAAAACATTATGTAGTGAATAGTTAGGGTGAAATAGGGAAACACAATAAAATACACTTGGGAATAACTTTTATAACAATGTGAATCTGTGTTGCTCAGGCATGTAAGTTGACACGCTCTTTTGCACTCCTGAATTTGCACTGAAAGCCAACAACTTTCTGCTTTCAGCTGATTGATTTTGAATTTTTCAAACTGATTAATGTTTTCATTTGAATGGTAATGCTGACTTTGCAGACGATGTGATCTTTTAATTAGCAGATGCTGAGATTAGCATTAGGGCTGAGCAGTAATTAGCATTTGTTCTTATAGTAGGAGAGCACTATAAACTAAGTGCTGCAGCAAATAGAGCTGCCCTGTCTTCTTTACATTGACTCTCTAGATCTTCTTTATAAGAGAGGCTTAAAATTATTGAAATACTTCATCGCCATGGCACTAAAAGCATTTTAATAAATTGAGGATTCAAATAAGAGAAAAATATTTTCAATTCTTTTATACTATCTGTATATATTATATGTAAGATTCTGTTGTCAAGGTTCATTAAATATTTCATAATGGAATTTGAACACTGTTTTGTGAAAGAGTAAATTCTTATTTGTATGTACATGTGTGTATACATGCATATGTATAGTTATCTGAAACAATCCCAAGTCTTGGTTTTCAGATTGTGTTTATTTCAGTAACACTAACTCTATTTCTAATGCTATTATAAGAATCAACTTAAAATTGATTTGCCCCAAGTAGAGACAGTAGAGTGAAAGGATTCAGAATTGAGGTTTGGGTTCATGAAAGCCTAGATTCAAATCGTTACTCTACCACTTCCTAGGCTGTGTTATTTGACAGTTCAGTTCTCAGTGTCTTCATATGTAACATGAAGATTGTAATAGAATTATTGCGAAGATTAAAACTAGTATTTTACATAAAGCACAGAGTATGCATTAAGTAACAAGTAATTATTACATTTTTTAAAAACCTGCTATGTATATTAAGTAATATGCACTATGAACTACATTTTTAAAAAATATAGAAAAATGATTTATTTTAGCTTAGTCAAGCTTAGCAAAGAAAATAATTATTAAAGACGTGTAGGGTAACTAAACCCCTTAAAATAAATATTCCTCTTATTCCAGGCAAGCAGGCTTTTTACACAGTTTCGTGAGTATCCTGTATGTCTCTACCTCCTCTCCAGAAAGCCTTGTCTTGTCAGTCGTTTGTGTCTATTCTAGCTCGTCTTCATATAAGAATTTTTACAGATAAGTTGAGGTCTTTCTAAAACTGCTGCCAAACTGTGGCTCTTTTTGTTTTTGTTTTTTGATCTAAATGGTTTCCATAACATGGTAGGGAGAAAAAGTCAAAGTATGAATGATGAAATAGTCATATACTTTGAAGGCCTCTTATTCTAATATACCATGTAGGCTTCCTTTTTAAGGTTGAAGGTAGAGAATGGGCAGTATTTTATAGCAATGCTAAACTCATGACTGACTGCTTCATGTATATCAAACTTCAACATGATGAGACTTTAGTAGATAGTATTTGAAGAGGAAATCATCATTGATTCCTACTGCCTGGAGAAGCATGGTCCAATATATATATATATATATATTTTTTTTAAAACAAATAACGACATTTAAATAGCCCTAAAGTAAGTGTGTTTACATTCGTTACTATGGATATTACTGTCTCCCAGGAGACATCAAACAGAACACTTAAACTCTGAGTGAGCAGAAAACCTGTCTAAATCTCTATCAGCCATTTGTTGCTGCTTGCTCACTTAAACATTGAGAAAGAGTAACAAGTGAGTCAAGGTAGAGTTTCAGAAAAAAAGCAATAAATAAGGGGGAAAAAGCTCCAAAACAAGAAGAAACAAGATGTGATTCTTTATTTCTGTAAGGGAGTTTAAGTGGTGCTTGAATTGAATGTAATAAATATTTAACATGAAAAGAAAATAAGATTTTCTTTTCGAATATCTCTTCCTTTGAAAATAGGTAAAACAAAATATGACATTCAAGTAGGAGAGCTTTTACTTTAGAATTAGAAAATAATTGTGAAATACATTCTTGAGAAAGAACTGGTTGTTATATGTTCATGAACTCAAATGTCTGTTTACCTGAGTGTGTATTTATTTAGTTTAGCATCAAAAGATAATAAGATCACTGATTACTTGATAACCACTTCAGATTTCAGAACTTACTAATTGGGGTATTTTCCAAGTTGATTCATAAGATTTCTTTATCTTCCCATCTCTAAGCAGGACCTTCTGTTCCACAAATTCAATATAAATGAAAGTCCAATTTTCTTTCAAATAAAGTCGAGCTTACTTGAATATATATAAAATAGATGTAAAGGTCTTTATCTGCAATCTTTTTCTTACTCTTTTATTTCTGAAATAAAATTTAGTTGAATAGGTGACAGTTTTCTATGTTTACTAACTTCACATTTTATTAGCAAATTTTTGGGAAGTTTGATGGATATGTAGAGCCATCTGCAAGATATTTTGATAGGGAAATACCCATGAACTACCAGTAAGTTTTTTGTAAATGCTCATTTCTTACTTAATACTTGCCAAAAGAAGTAATTTTTTTTTGCTCCTGCATTTACTTTTTTAATGTGAGTTTCAAGAGAGATAAAGTTAAATTATCTTGTTCATTACAACGTTATACATAGTATGTTTGATAAATATTTGTTGAATGAGTTAATGAAAGGCTTCTTGAAACTAACGATAGTTATGATTTTAGTGGCTATTATATCTATGATAATATATAATACTGAGCATTTACTGTTTGGTCTCTCATTCATTATTTCATTTAAATCACATAAATTATGTTATATTTTTAGATAAAATACTGTGTCTTCATATATACATCCATAAAAAACAAAAATGATGAGATTTATAGTAAGTATTTGATCATTTCTAGGAATAACCTAATACATTACCTAATCGAGCAATTGTAGCTCATATTTGGCCTTAAAAAATAGAAGTACTTTAGAAATAAGATGAATAACGAGATAGGATGGTGCAGTAAAGATGATAGAGTCATTTTTGTTAGTTTTTATAATTGTTTAGGGTAAAAATTTTGGTAGAAGCTATGTAGGTCAAGATAGATTCCAGAAGATCTTGAATGACAGGCATAAGATTTTTTTTTACTTTATCAAGAAATTGGACACCATCTAGATTCTTGAATTAGGCATCAATATATAGAAACTACTTTCATCAATACCCATTTTAGCCAGATTCATCTATAAGTGGCTAGAAATGCTTTTGAAAGAGATTATTTTCTTATTTTCAGGATGGATATTATAAAGAAAAAAAATTGTTTTTGAATTGTGCTTTCTGTATTTGATTTTTATAAAATTTATGCTACTTGTAAACAGAATCTATAGTTTGAATTGAGAGTGACCTCTCTTCATTCTTGTCCATTTTTAACTTGAACCTTTTTGAAATTTTAATAAAATGTTTTATATTTCATAATATATGTAGAACTTAAAATATTAAATTTGTTGGGTATGTACATGAATTGTCAGAATGTATCTGATCATGTAACACCTTGCTCACCTCTCTTACTTATAATCCCTCTTTTCCTGGCCAACACTTAGTTATGATTGGATTTGATTGATTATCTGTTTAATATTTTACTCTTTGCACCAATTGTAACCTCACTGAATATGGGGATTGTGTATATTGTGTTGCCCTGCTGTACGTTCAATCCCCACAGAGGACGGGGCATGTAGTTGGTGTTCAGTAAATAGTTGTTAAATGAGGCGAATGAATGTCTTCCAGACCGATGAAGTTGTGCTTCAGTGTTTTTTAAACACACAAGATTGTTAATTGCCACAAGGAAGCCTGTGTTTAGAGTATTTCGGCAATTTTCCTTTCTTTTTTCTATTATCCCATATATTAATTTATATTTGAATCAAAGGGCATTTGTATTGTTTTAAAAATTAAATCTCTTATCTATATGTAAGCTTAAAATTAGGATTAATATTTGAAATCCCAGGGAAAACCAGGGCCTGGGTTTATCAGTGAGGATCTTTCCAATGAGAAACAGTTGCATGAATTTTTCATGAACATTAGAACTAGCAGTGCAGAAAATACATAGAAACTCCCAGTGCACAAGTTATCATTGCCTGAAGGCTGTTGGCTAACAGTTCCTCCTGAACTGTTTAGGAATGTGCTGGGTAAATGGAATTTCTATGATAATTTCATTTTTGCATACTGCCATTCTCTTTATACTTCATAAACACATTTTTAATATTTTAACATTAAGGAATATATGAATTTCAGAGTTTAGGAAATTATTATCGAACAGTTCTGTGCAAGGCCCTATTTAAAGGCCATACCAATAATTTATTGTCTCTGGCTTTAAAGGGTTTATTTGTAAGCTAGTGAGGAAATAGGAAAAGTGCTATAAGCAAACTACGAAGGGCCTTGAGAACATTGAAGAAAAATAATTTCAAGGGAATTAGTTAAATGTTCATTGAAATAGGTGATAATAAACATTTAAATATAAGCAGAATTTAAGGCAAACTGGTATGATCTCCTTGACCCCATTGTATATTTGATGTAGGGAGCTGAATTTCAGACCAAATGAAGATTAAACACAAGCATCAGGTAGAGATAAAAACATCTACTTTATTATTGGTAGGACTCTATTAGAAACCACAGTCTGGACCTACAGCCAAATGGTTTACCAACTATTTCTCCCCTAGAGTTAAATTTACCCAGACTGAGAGAAAAGAGACTCCGGTCATGGACAAACTGTGACTTTTTATACCTTTCTCGTTAAATTGAAGAATGTTGGTGTTAACGTCATACTCTCAGTGTTCTACCCACCATTTGATCTCTGCTTCTGCAATGGGCAGCGGTGACTAAGAAATGAAGCGATGTTCAAATACGTTTTTTTTCTGGGAATAGAAGTTCCTGCATGAGGGAGGGCATTAGGGTTCCTCTGAACAGTTTATATCTTAAAACTGGCTTAAGTTTTAAATGATACATTATTTGCAATATTTAAATAAGGCCTTTAGAGTTCTAATATTGGCTTTTCTTTAAAGCTAACATTTTGTTTTGAAGAAAGACTATCCATTCTGGTTCCTCTTCCTTCAAATTTTAAAGGGAAGTCATGTTTGTATTAGCAGAAATCTTTGGCAAATAATGTTAAAAGGCTATTATGTCTGATTTGTGAATGAAGCCCAAGGTTGATTTTAATATCATCATCATCATCATAAAATAAGTTAAAAGTTATTATTTCATGGAGCAATCTGATAAAGCTAACCACACTGTTAATATTGATTTAAATTCAATTTTACTTTACTACTGAACTATTTTAATGAAATGCTATCTTAGGAGTTAAGGTTTTTTTTCTGTAGTGAAGGTAAATCTGTATTGGGAATTTGAAATATCCTACTTAGATTAGGATCATTTGTTGCTATCCAGATCTACCGTAACTTTCCCAACCTGTCATATTTTATAGAGCAAATTTTTGTGCGTTATAGACTTCAGTGTGAGATCTTTGGCTATGAAAGTTTATTAGCTGACTCGGTTATACTGATTTATGCAGTAGTAAATGTGAAGAAAAGGGAGTAATTGTATTTTATTTATCAGGAAACAGATTGGGAATTAAACTGTATTTCAGGTCATCTATTCTCTGGAGAATATTTTCCTTATAAAAATGTTTGAATGATATCAATGCCCATTTGATAGAATAGAAATAAAAGTCACAAGAATAATATAGAAGAGTTTGTTGAACTTTTTTTTTCCCCTCCGTGAGGTCTTAAAAACTATACAAGTAATAAACATAAAAATGATGTTTCTCTTTCTCTCAGATATATGCGTATGTAAATATATGTATGGTATGTTCTATAATGTGAGTTTAAATCTATATTACT
Organism: Pteropus vampyrus; assembly: GCF_000151845.1. NCBI lineage: Eukaryota > Metazoa > Chordata > Mammalia > Chiroptera > Pteropodidae > Pteropus > Pteropus vampyrus. The sequence goes on from NW_011888838.1 coordinate 1,727,021, forward strand.
GAGAAAATAAAACTAGCACTTAATCTTTTAGGGTTATTGTAACAAAATAAACTCATGGAAGCCAAATAAAACTCATTCTTGGATTTTTTGCTTCGGAGCGAATGTACCCTGAGTCAGTAATTTTGAACACACAGATGGAATCAGCTTCATAAAAACCAGTCTCAAACTTGGTAGAACTTATGAATTCTGGAAGAAAGGGAATATTAGAAATATTGAATAGTGTCTGGAGAAATAGGCAGCCTGATAATATTCACCTCAATATTTGCACTTAACATTGTGATATGGCTTCACTGGATGACTTTTGTACCATCTGTCTGCTTTTCTATTCTTTTGTTTCTGCCACTCATATTTGCTTATCATGTCAGATACTTTTTTTTTAATGTTTGTTTACAGAAGTGAACAAACTAAAAGGGGCCTCTCCACATCAGATGCTCTCCTTGCAGATGCTCTCCTTGCAGATGCTCTTCTGAAGATACTGGTGTGAAGAATTGGGCTGCCAACCAGTAAGGCAATGGTTAATGGAGAGACAGCATCCTGGGCATTCTTTCTCTTTCCTTCTCATCGTCTTCTCTCTGAAGCACATTCAGTTTTGCTGTCCTTACTTCTGCTTTCTTTGCCAGACTGTCAAGGAGAGCTGAAGAAAAATCAAATAGACTTGTGGATCAGTGCTATTACACATGTAAGGCTTTTAGCCTCAGCGGAACCTTGAGTACTGCTCAGCAAATCTTTTCACTTGTCTCCCAGTCAGCTCGTTTTCTCATCTATCATGGTCTTTATATTTGCATGTGCTATTCTTTTCCTAAAATACTTTTTTAAAGAGTTCCTTTTCAGATAAACTCTAGTTATCCTTCAAGACCAGCTGGAATGTTAACATCAATTTATGAAACTTTGTGCTCTGTCCCTTCTTCCTGCCCATTTTCCCCATGTCTCGTCCCCAGCAGAATTAATATCTTTCTTTTGTGAGCTTTTAGCATATCACAAGTAGCACTGTACTAAGCTAGAGTCATCATCATCATCTTCACATTTGTCACAAATATCACAAGTAGCACTGTGCTAGTAGCATATCACAAGTAGCACTGTGATAAGCCAGAGTCATCATCATCATCTTCACATTTGTCACAAATATCTTTCCTTTTATAATTATTATATTTTATTTTAAATTCATCACTACATAGTAATACCATTGAGTGATAACAGATGGAAGGGTGAAGAAATTGTTCAAAATTTCAGATAGGGCAATAAAATACCTTTAGAT
>NW_011888838.1:1729195-1746790 GCF_000151845.1 Pteropus vampyrus
TATATATAATTGAATGCTACTACTAATAGATTATTTTAGTAAACACTATGTGTGATAATGTAACAATGTGAGATTGAGATTTTTTTAAAAGAAAAGGAAATAAATGCTTATCGTCATGACTATATTGGCTTTCAAAACATGTAAAGTGATCACTTTTAGTTTTAGCTTAATTCATTTAGCCATTAATTTAACATATATTTACTGAGTTCTTATGTTCTGGATACTGAGCTAAATCCTAAGGATAGGAGTTTAGTACAACACACAAGAGCCTCCACTGTATTCTATTGTAATTCAGGAGTGCTTTTATAAATAGAAATATTGCCTGTGTACTTTCTTCTGTAGATAGACCAAGATGCATATGACAATTTGTATGTTGTAAACTCTATAAAATGTTTAGCTATTTTTTAAAGGCACACAGGGTATTTGCTCTTTGATAGTACAAACTAGAAAACTTAGGTAGGTTTTTAAATACCTTATAGTTTGTGATGAGAGTTAAGAACACTTCAAAGGACTTATTTTCTACCATAAATCCCACCTATTGCCATAATTCTCAGAAGTCCCAGAATGGTATTTAAGTATCGACTCTTTTCTGGCAAATTTTAGTCAATTGTAGTGGAATTCTAGCTGAATAACAAAAGAATAGTTCTATCATTTAAATTCTGTATAGTACCATATTTTAAATGTATTTTTATAAAAAAATCAGATTGTATCCTCCCAACCTCCCTATAATTTAGGTATACCAGGAGTTATTATTCCCCTTTCTTAATAAAATAATACTCAAAGATGTCAATAATAATAACAACAATAATAATAGCTGTCATTTATAGATCAAGAACAAATGTTTGTCAAGAAAAATACCAGGAGCCCAATGTTACCAGTAGCCATGGAAGTTAGGCATTATTAACTTCTCGTTACAGTTGAGAAAATTGAAGTTCAGGTATGGTAAATACCTCCCTTATCTATTGTCTAGCTACATCAGTATTTGGATTCAGATTTGCTTCTAAACTTCCTTGGAGTGTCTTTCTATCATATCATTGTGTCCCTCTTGTGTAAATTAACCAAAGTCATTCAGCCAGTTATCAAAACTAGAATGTCCAGATCTCGTGGAATACGTAATTTGGTGCATCATTCCCTGACCCATTATTCCTTCAGAAGTTATATACTGCATGCCCACTCTATTCTCGTGATTATTTTCTTGCTGATAGAATTAATAGCAAAGAAACCAATTTGATTGTTCAGTTTATTAGTAATACTTAAAAAATCTGAAAGCATTCAAACAAACAATTAATTTGCTTTATGTTTTCGAGTTATTCTATTTACCCCAGACATTCCTCACAAGGAGAGTATGGTAACTTAGTTTTAATACCATTTAAAAGTTTGAGGGGCAAACTGCTTTTTGTGTGAAATGCAGTGTTTACTCACTGAATTGAAACATTCTCATTTACTTGTCTTTGCTTCTTTAGCAGTTAGATCAATTGCTACTGTAGAGTAAATTTTTTGTCATTCTTATAGATTTTCAGATTATCTGCTAAACCAGACCCATGGTGAATTGTTGAAATGCTTCATTTCAGAAAGTTACATATGACTAGGCATGCTCTAAATTGAAAAGTTAAATTAAATTACTACTTATATAACATTTCTTTCCAATACTTGAGTTTGATTTCTATTACTTACTAACACACCAGTGATTTTATTTCTACTGCCTTAGTCCATTTATTGTTTGTTTAAAATACTTTAAAAAAACAAATTTAACTGTTATTTTATAACCAGTTGATTAAATAGCAAACACTAGGTTAATATTAAAATATTGATTGTTTTAACTTTTGATATAATTTGATCTCCAATAAAATCTAATCTGACATGATTTGTTTGTGGGTTGGTGACACGTGGGCTGAAATGATTAATAAATAAAACATCTAAAATGAGCTATCTTATGTTTGTCTAAAAGACTCTCTCTTCTTTGAGACACCAACCATTTTTTCTTTTAACAGCACATCTAATCAATATCAAAATGAAGAAAAATAAAGCCTGAGCCCTTTTCGAAAATTATTTCTCCTTGAAATGTTCTGAGTGCTGGAATTTATTTTACAGTTCCAGCTATGCAGGCTTCTAGACTGAAAAGAAGGGCTGAATAGTGTTGAAATCTGCTTTAAGAGAGAGTTTGTTTATCGAGCTACACCTCATTTTCTCTTATCTGTCGCTGCGTAAATAATAGGTAGAATTTCTTGGTTGGTTGTATTCTACATGCACAGCATGAAGCTTAGAGTCAACTAACTAGCATTTCTGATTCTTTCTTAAGCTATCTTTTCCTTGCTAAGCTCCCTTCCCTATCTCACCTTCCTGCTTGCAATATGATCCAAACAGAATATGCAGTTTAGACAATTATAGTTTTCAGTGTCTATCTTTAAATGTGTACATTCAGTTTTGAAATGAAGTATGCGTCCTTCGCAGGATGAAATAGAAATTACAGTGAAGTATACTATTAGGTATAAATTGATTTCTTTTTTTTTAGGAGCTTTCAACATTTTGTTTGGCAACATTTTTCCTACATTAGGAAGGATTAGCCGTGTCTAACAGAATTTATCAGAAAACCCACATATTCGGGGCTTAAACAGTGTAGAGATTTCTCTCTCTCAGAAAAGAAGTTTATCTTTAGGCAATGCATGCTGTATGTTGTCTTTGTGATGTTCAGAGGCCAACGCTCCTGTCTCCTTCAATATTTTAACTCTGGTTTTCATTTTCAGCATCACCTCATGTTACAGGAAAGCTTCTGGAGCTATAGCTATCTCATCCACATTCCATTTTGCAGAAAGGAAGGAAGCAAAGCAAGGAGGGCAAAAGGAATGCATTTTCCAGTTGAATCAACAGACTCCCAGGAAATTTCATACAACACTTAAATATATCATTAGACTGAACATATAACATGACCATACCTAGCTGAAAGGGAAGTTGGGCAAATTACCAATTTTAATTGTGTGCATTGTCTCTTTATAAAATAAAGAAAAAAAGAGGAGAATGGATTTTATGTGCAACTAGTAATTACTGTCATTGTTTACATATGTGATTGGCTACTTCTCTGATTTTCAGTTTCTATAAAATGGACAAAAGAGTATCTTACCCATGGTGTTTGTATGAAGGTTAAGGGGGATACTAAATGATACTTTACCCTGGAATACAATAAATGTTACTGTGGTTGCTTTTTTTAATTCTCATTTTCTTTATAATTACTCTAAATTAGAGCAATGGGAAGTCTCAAGGCTCTATGGAGTCTTATGATATGGTGATCTGCATTAATTTGTAAATTATTTCACTTTTGGGACTAATATGTGCTTTGCAATTGGTGTCTTCTTCTATTGTTTCTCTTCTATAAGGCCTTATGCAGAGTGTACATTCCATCTTCATGCCCTATATGTAACTGAGAACTGTGGATTAGTCACTCCTTGAAGTGGAAAAAGATTAGCCACAGCAGCCATTAATCTATTCTGAAATTTTGGGACTACTATTTATATGACGATGGACAGTGAGGGTCTGATCTGGTGGGCTTTAAAGAGTCCTTACAATTTTATACTATTAAATTTTACTGCCCAAGATACTTTTCCTCTTGCATTCTAAAAATAGCAGATTATTCAGATTTGAACTACTTTAATATTTCCAAGAATAAAATAGTTTAGTGATACTTACAAAATATATTTTTGTTGTTGCAAAATAGCTATAGGATTGTACATTATTTTTCTTTACATTAATAGATTTTAAACATGCAATTTTATGCATGGAACTGGGCTATTTTTCCTCCCAAATGAGCAGTGCATTACCAATAACTGAGTTCTCCCAAATAACTGGTTTTTTGGGAGAACTGAGTTCTCCCAAATAACTGGTTCCCAAAACCAGGGAAATACTGGTTTTGGTAATTTGGTTCTATGTCTTTGAGAGAGTACTTATACTCTCATGGACTCGTTTCCTCATCTACAAAAATAGGAATATTTGTTATATTTGTTTTATAGGTCTATGAGGAGCAGTTAAATAAAATTATAAATGTGAAGTGTTAACATTGTATCTGGAGCAAGAGATTATTACAATTATTGTTTTATTGCAGATACTACTATTGTTACTATTATGGAAATGGACTTAGCTCATCTAATTAGGGTAATGGTCAATTTATCTATTGCTACATAGCAAACTATCTCAAATCCAATGGTGTAAAACAACAAACATTTTATTATGCTCACAAATTATGTGGACAAAATTCTCATAGGGCACAGAAGCAGTGGCCCGACTCTCCTCCACAGTTTTCTAGGGCCTCAGTGGGGACGATTTCAAAGCCTGGGGATGTCTCATGTCTGAGGTCTGGGTCATCTGGAGGCTCCTTCACTCAGGTGTCTGGTTTCTTGGCTGTGATGACTTGAAGGTTGTGTCCCGCTAGACTTTTGACTAGAGAACCTATACATGACCTCCATGTGGACTTCTCTCAGCATGAGAGCTATGTTTGGAGCAGGGACATTCAGAGATTGAGTGTTCCAAGTGACCAAGGGGAAACCGTATGACATTTTATGACCTTGCTTCAGAAGGCACCTAGCATCACATCTGCCACATGCTATTAGCTGAAGTGTTCACAAGCCCTCCCAGATTCAAGGGGAAGAGAAATATACCTTATATGTCATTGGAAGGAGTGTCAAAGGTCTTGGAGCCATCTCCAGTGCCCTACTGTTCCTTGTAGAAGGATGAAAAGTAGCAAGGAATAAACATGATTTGGCTTGAAAATAGTTTTTCTATAAACTATTCTAAGAGTAATGCAACTCTAATCTGTCACCATCTAGTACAGGCAATCAGTTAAAGGTTTTCATCAAAGGCCTAAAATCACTGTAAACATAATCCTAGCTTTTAATTCTTTTAACCTTAGACATTTACACTATCAGCTCTAGGATAAATCTTTCTTTTAAAGTTTAAAAGTCATTGTGGTTCTCAGCAGGCATACTTTATTTTTCTCTTATAGACATTTTCTCATGTTCGTAAAGATTAAATTACCTATTTTTAAAATGCTTAGAACAATACCAGGTATGCTGTAAGTCCAATATAACTATCATATATATAAAATACATGTAACCTCTTTTAAAATACCATAAAGGATAATATGAAGTAAATTATTTGTAAGTCAATATAATATTTACCAATATTGTACGATTAAGATTAGCACTACAATATTTTGTCAAAAGATTTGAAAAATAAACATGTGATTGAAATATTTTAAAAGTCAAAATTCACTGTCAAAAAATTAGTCATTTATTTTTTTAATGAAAATGAATTAATATTCTTTCTAAGAGCCATACTTATAATTATATTTCAGATGTGGATGTCTCATTAATTTTCCAAATTGATCTGTTATTTATTTAGAAGCAACAGTATATCATCAAATGAAGTTAATAGTTCACTTGTTCATATTGTTGTATTTTGGATCATTTTTTATTTGTATTTCATTTGACTCAAATTAATTAAACATTTTTTGAAGGGCCTGATAGCTCATTTCAAAACTTGAGATTATACCACCCAGTGCATAATGATATTCTTCTATGCTTATTAAAAGCAAAAAGAAATATATTTACATCCAAATAACCCATACTCTCTTCTGCTCACTATTGAGCCTTCTATTTCATTTTTATTTATAATGACCTCATACTAGGAGCACCTTGAATAAATAATAGTCTAGAAATTTGAATAGCCAGGGTAAACTGATGTTTGATGCTGTTCCCCTCTGAGTTCAGTGAGGACACTGAGGTTAAAGTGTGTCATGCTTTTTTTTTTTTTTAGTTATTCATTCTCAGTCTATGCTAGTTATATGAGAAATTCTGACAGTTAACCTTGTAAATCATTCAGGAATCTGACTGCTTTTTCAAAACATACCTGAGCCTTTAGGCAGGATTCTACAGGTGATTGCCCCTGGATGTTTGCCTAGAGATGATTTAGAAAATTGGTTGGAAGCTTTGCTCTTCCCCAGCTATCAAAAATTAACCTGCCAGAAATTTGCAGACACAGCAATGTTAATAATTCTGACTCATGCATAAGACTTTTTTTTTTTAAGCCAGCTATTCCAAATTCTAAAGATTCATCATTTATTATTTGGTAATTTACTTTTATGTTTGTGCTATGAATAGGACATTCATTATCAGCCTCCTTGACTGCCTCAAACTCCTAGGGTGTTAACTCAATGTAGTATTATTGGAGGCACGTAACCAGTATTCTCTTACTGTAGTGGTGAACATAGTCCTTGCTGGGAAAAAAAGAGAAGAAAATATTTGAGACAGACTTACCTCCAAGGAGGACTATTGTTTGATTTCTAAACAGGCAGGAAATACATTGTGCTGCAGTGTCTCCTTGGGCGTTCATTAAAGCATCCTGCCTGGGTCACAGCAGTGAGAGCCGACAGAGCCAAGGAGATTAGTTTGTGACATATATACAACTTTGTTGATATGTTCAGTTTCACTCATTTGTGTATCTATTTGTGATTTAGTATATAGTCAGCCTTTCTATAAATTTATACATTTCTGTTTATTTCTAGAATTATTATATACTTTATAATTAAAGCTTCAAATGCTTTACAATTTTACGTATAATTTAGTTAATTCTAACACTGTCAGGACTGAACTAGATGATCTCCAAAGACTTTTGCAGTTCTAAATCCCTATGATTCTGTGATCCTGATTATTTTTCTAAAATTAAACCTCCGATTTTATTACCTTTGCTTAATTCTAAGTGTAAACATTATTTGGATCAAAGTGATATATAAAGCAATCAAGTAGAGTTATCAATATTAATGTTTAAGAAAAGGAAATCTTTCTACTTTTAGCTATTTTTATTTTAACCGCTTTTCAACATCATTGTGCATTTTTTTCTTCCAGTTACGGGAGGTGAACTAGTGGTGAACTACAAGTGGTGAACTAGTCCTAGGAGGTTGAATATAGAGCACATATTGTTAACCATTGTACTACACTATGTGTCATTTTTGTTTCAGATAACTCATGGTTAGCGTAGCCAGGGTAGCCCCTGGTAAACAATAAATCGTTTTCTAGCATCATACAAATCAAGTCCTAATAAGTTGTTATGGAAGCTTTGTAAAGAATAATGTAAAACTCTTCTGCCAATATTTTGAAGAATTTGCTGTTTTCTTCTTTTGTAAACCGAAAATGCATTTGTCTGTCTGCTTACAGTCTTCTGGCCTCTCTCCAATCCTTTAGTTCCTTTAAAGATTACTGCAGTTGTTGAATCTATTTTTCAAGTCCTCTCAAAAAATCAGGTCCTTAGTCAAATGGTCCAGGAAATGGAAATGCTTTTCCAGCAACTGTTTCTCAAAAACACTTTCTTATCTGTAATTTCACTTTTCATTCTAACCAGTTTTGCTTCTGCATTTTTCAGTCAAATAGTCATTCTCTGTGACAGAAAATTCTGAGACAAAATGAATATCATTTATATGTCTATAATGCAATCATCCTTTTAATTATTCTTTACCTTTTATACCATTAATCTCAAAACATGCCTTATTTCTTTCCTTGCTTGTGGGTATTTGCATATTGTTTAAATTATAGCAGCACTTTTTTGTATTAAGCTGATAAAGAGTTTAAAAATAAATCAGAGATGATCTTTTTTTTTTTTTTTTGCAAATCTGAGTAGATTTACAAAAGCTACAAGAGCTGGTACCAATAATTACCAACATTTTTTTTTTTTTTCCCTCAGCATGAGCAGTAAAAGGACATGACAATTCAGAAATGTCATTTATATCTTTCAAGATGACCTTTTGTTTGTTTGTTTGTTTTGTGGGAATAAGTATTGTGAGTTAATGAACACAAAATCCAACACAGGAAGCACAGTTTTGCTTTGCCAATGATTTACTTTATGTTAATTTTTACCTCCCATGAAGTATAATCTAGAAACGAAACAAGTTAATAAACTCCAAAGATGATCGAGAACATCCAGGATAGAATCACATTTTTAACATGTAATCCTAGTTAAATTTGTAGTGGTTTTGACTATCTGTAGTCCTTTATCCTGTCATTTGTATTTATGGAAAAATAATCTGCACCACTGAAAAACAGAATTTAATATTTTTTCTACTGAAAATTGTAACATTTGTGATTCTCTTTCTTATTTCTTATGCTTGAAGTTTTTTACACACATGCACATACACATATACACACAAAAGCAAATTTTAAGATAAATTGAAATATGAAAATTATAATGCAATATTTCCCAGCTGAACACAAAAGCATACTGAAAAAGTCTTACTGTACATTCCACAAAGCCAATGACAAATCTTGCCAATAGTTCTTAGATTCAGTTTTATTGCAAAATATATTCAATACTTTTACTTTACCTTCTAATATCTTGAATTCCTCAGGATCGAAATGAGGTATTTCTATTAGATCCATATTCCCAAGTCTATTCCCAACACATTTGCCTTCCTGTGAATAATATCATTATAGTCTGTGATAGATCACAATGTCAAGAAACTGATCTTGGTCCAATTTTTAACTCTGTTGGATGAAATAAAAAAATTCATCTGCTTCCAAATTTTGGAGTGAGACAAAAGACAGCTATTTAAAACAATAGTTCTATTTTTTTTTTATGGTTTCTAATTAGTGCTATTTATTATTGTTGTTTTAAAAATCATTATAATCCTCTGGTAGCAAATTTATATCATGAGGGCCAATGAGTATATTTGTTTAAGTTCTTAGACCAGATATGTATTACAAAAAATCAGGGTTCTTTGAACATGGTGTTAGATATGTTAACAAGGGTAGCTCAAGAACACTTTAAATGTATATTGTAAGTGCCATTTAAAAAAAGATGGCGATAAGTATTAAAATTCAACTAAAAGCCCCACTACTGAAGTATTTTGGTAAAAATGATTGTTAACAGTCTTGAAGTAAAAAATAAAACATGCTAATATTACTATGTTATCACTAGTGTTCTGTAGTCAGTTTACATGAGCTTATTAAAGATTATTTCACTACAAAATATTTTTGGATCTATTTGCTTGATGGAGGTAGAAGTGTATGCGTGTGTGTGTGCATGTGTGCACATGAACTTCTGGGCAGAAGGCGCAGCAGTTTGTGAGAGAAAAGTATATGTGGTCTCAACTGCCTATTTTTGTCTGAGAGAAGAGGTGAGCAGGTATGGGTTATGGTGCACCAAGGTCTTAGTTTTAGCTACCATCTCCCTATTTCCACCATGACTAATATGTTTTTATAAACCTTAGCCTGGATTTTAGCATTTCTACCCCACCAAGACTAAATACTCGGAATCTAAAGGAATCTTGCTTGTTAGCACTGAATGGACTCACGGTCCACATCCCTTTGTAAATGATTGTAGTCTGGGTTCCAGTGAAAAAAAAAAAAAAGGCCTCCTTACAACAGCAGGGTATCCCTGAAAGGAGGACGTGCTGCTCTACAGGCCACCATGGTTTGGGTACTCATGTTTACTTTTCCATCTGTACCAGATGCCTCTCTACATAGAACTCTTGAAATATATAGGACCCACCAGCAACCTCTGGACTGCATAAGCTTGTGGCATATGTTACATCATCATAAGGTGGTTCGTGGGGCCTTAGGGTCAAAGTTTTGATCCACTCTTCTAGGATATGTGACCTTGGGGATGTTTCTTTATTTCTCTGATTTCTTTCGTTCTTTGTTGAAGGTCAGTACAAATAGTACCTGCCTCCTGATTGTTCTGTTATGTTAAATAACATAATGCATGTAAAGTGCTTAGTTTTATATCAGGCACATAGTAAGAGCTCACTCAATGTTGTTGATTTAATTGTCATTGACACTACTGAGATGTTGTCTAACTGTTGAATGAATAAACCTAGGATACTGTTCATACCCATCCTTTGTAGCTTCTAAAACTATAACATCAATATGTCTATATTTCAGCAGTAATTATATATTATTTGTACATATTGTTAAAATAAAGTAACTCATTTATAGGAATTATAATTAGATAATACTGTATATTGCAAGTGCAATAAAAATAGTCCTCATATACTTTGCTTTCTTAAATCCCATATGTAAGGTAAGAAGATACTAATTTGGCCTTTCTCTCCAAGATTTTAAAGCATTCCAATATTTGCTTCATTAGCTCTTAATATCACTTCAGGCACACTTCTCCATCAGTTGAACTTATCTCACAACTAACTTAGGATTAATTCCAATAAAATATTTCACCAGCATCTTCTCATTATCGTTATTTTAATTATTTTTAAAATCAAGACAAATGACACAACAGTTTAATAGAAGACCATCACTATTCAGAATTGGTCCGGCTTCTTTCTTAATCTCAGGAACTAAGCAAAGCAATTTTTCTCACTGCCTAGAGTCTTTTCAGTTTATCCTTGCAGTGTTTGTATTGCATGAAGTCTCACTGAGCTGCGGCTTAGTCCTTGTCTTTCACTTATATGATGAGAGAAAGGAGGAAAATGGCAATGTTGGCTTTTGCATCTTTCTCTTGTACTTTGTCTTCCTTTTTCTTTGAACATATTTTTATTCAATAATACTTTCATTAGAAATCTATGAGATTCTATTATAAAGTGACGTAAATCAATGCAGACTCAAATAGGTTACCAAGATATATGCTAGTGACATATTAGATTTCTTCTTTTCTACAATTTCAAAAATCATTTTATGATTCAATTTAGGAAAATTTGAATAAGTAATTGGTATCTAATACTGTGCCAGAGGCTTCAGGGATTCCTAAAAAAGTATAAAAATGTTTTTTACAGTCAGGGAACTTCAAATTTTATTGATGTTTATGAGACATGTATGATTAAATGTCAAAATATATGATAGACATACTAGATAGTAATACCGCATGAGGTTAGAGTCAGAAGAGCTCAGAATGATTCAGATATTTGAAGATAGTTTCATCAAATATTAACCTATAAAGACAAAAAAACACTTGAAGAGTATTTGGAACTTAATAATGGTTAGGTTGTTTTATACTATATGGATGAGAGGGAGAATAAAGGACCCGAAAGAACTGTATAAATTTTAGTAACTCCTACCAAAGCCGTTATAGGAAAAAACAGATGAGATCGGGCACATTCAGGGCTGTATGGCCGTACACAGGAAGAACTGAAAGTGTACATATCTGTCTGTCCTTTTCCCTGAGCATTGCTTTGATTTACCTGTTAATAAATAATGAAATGACTGGAGACAGTATAGTGTAGTATAGTTTTATGTCAGAAGTAGAGTATAAGGGTAAGAAAAAAGGCTTTGGTGTAGACAATGTGGTTTTGACTTTTATTTTTTGACATTTACTGTCTTTCTAATTTTAGAAAAGTTATTTAATATCACTGAGTCTCATGTTTTTCATCCATAAATATGTATTTCAGGGTGGTCGTGAGAATTAAATAGGGTAAGTAAAAAGTGCTTAGCAGACTGTCTTGAATAGAATATACCTCAACACATACAAATTTAACTATGACTTGAATTAAAGAGACTTGTTTAGGACCTTTGTAATTGTGTGCAACTGAATCTAATTTCTTCTATATTAAGAGAAAAATATCAATTTACCAAGATGTTTTTAAGGATTTAAATAATTGATATTTTGAAATTGGCCATGGTGTGTGTGTGTGTGAGAGAGAGAGAGAGAGAATGTTTGCCATAAAAATTGACAAATGTTACAAATCATGGATGTTTATTTTTTCAAGAGCTGGTTTACAAGCACAGTGCTGTAAAAGAGAGAAAAGATTAAACAATCACACCAAAGTGTGATACAAAGCATGATACAATGTTTCAATGTAGTATTTAGAAGGACATTGGAACCAGCCAGGGAGGTCAAGGAGAGCATCTTCTTTGAAAAGAAGTAACAACTAAATTGAATTCTGAAAGGTGGCAACAGCAGAGAAAAGAGATTGTTCAGTGGGAGACTAGGAAATCAAATTGACAGACTGGATTTTATCTGAAACCAGACGAACTTTTTAACATTAGAAGTTAAGATAAAATCAAGGAGGTTATGGAGGAGGTGGCGAACAAGGTTTCATGTGCAATGACAGATGAAATTTGTCGACTCTCTGTTTTGATTGATGAATTTTGTTCTCAGTTTCATCCAATTCCAAATGTATTGAACATATATTAAAAAGAGTTAAATAAGCACAAATAAGATGGTATGGGAAGAAATTTGGCTGATCAGTGCACCAATAAAGTCAACACTTCAATTCTTCAATGCCAGCAAGAAATTATTGAAATTTTCAAGTCATTATTTCCAGCTAGTATACAGAATGAACTACATATATTAATTCCTTGCAAGAAATTTGATCTCAGCTATGACCTAAATTACCACAAGTTAGTTTCAGATTTTTGAGAGGTTATTGTATTTCGGTTTTCCCTGGGCTAGTCTTCCCTTGGCCATTTCCTAGGCCCCACAAATGCTCAGAGATGCTTCTAGGTTTATCAGAGCCTATTTTTCAGCTCTCCAGATCTTTATTGTTCCTACGGATCCTACAACACTAGATAATGCCTCACAGATAGAATTCATAATTACCTTAATAACGAGATTAGCTTCTTTTACATCTAGAACATCCATAAGCATCATTGATGTTGGAGCAGTGATTTAGAAAAAACTGTAGGCTGGAAACTCAAATCTGTTTCATTATGTATGTGCAGAGCTTTGAATCTTTATGAAAGGCTGACCTGGACCACACTTGACAAGGAGAGTGCCTTTAAACAACAGTTTATGAGCTATGCAACTGAAAAATTGCAAGTGATTGTTAGCTCCATGAATGCAAACTGAAACCATCAAGTACTGCAAGAAATGGCAATCACTTTTGCTTGCATGTACCAACAAATTGATAATACACAAAGACATCCAGAAAAAGAAATTCCTAGATTTTCCAAAGAAATAGATCCATTGGAGGAACTTGAAAGTGAGCTAGAGAATTTTACTAAGCAGTTTCTACGTTCAAGCAATAGACAAGAATCTTAAAAGAGAGATTGCTTTGATAATCATCAAAGGAGAAAATGGAACTTGGATGATTTGGGACAGTCGGTTATTTTTATGAAATGACTTTAAATATGAATTGTATGTACATAGCAAATTCTTGTATAGATTCTGATAATGAGCTACCTCAAGATCTTTGCATTTCTGGCATTTCTGTAGAGTGGTATGATGTCTCTTTTGTTTTAATTTTAGGTTAAAGAAAGCCTATATTGTTTGTGTTAAAATGATAAATTAGTTTAAAAGCAGCAGAACTAACTATGACTCCTGAGGGGTGGGGCCTTGCTCTCAATTGGGGATCTTTTTGTTTTTGATTATGAGGAACTCTGCTTCCTGGAACCCAGGAGTTAGAGAAGGCTCATTTTCTCTAAATTCTTATTTTCATTTTATTTTTCAAAACTAATTTTTGATGTCGATTTAATGAGAATAGTCACTTTTTTGTTTTGTAAACAGCATTACTGTAATCATCAAAAATAAATAAAATTAAGTCTGAAAGATTTGCCATGCAAAGTGAAAGGATAAAGTATTTATGGCAGAAAGAAACCTGTGTAAAGGTCTAAAGCTAAGAGAAGATTTTTCTTTCAAATAATTGAGTTCAATGGGGTTAGATCTTACGTGTCTATGGGAGATAGAGATGTTAGGGAAAGAAGAAACTGATGAAGAGGTAAAACAGATCAGAGAAAGGCTTAGTAAACCATAGTTAGAAGGTTTGACTTTCAACATTACTCCACATTGAAAGAAACAAGACTATGAGAGTCATCTCATGCAATAATCATATCATTTTTTATTTTTTTAGCAGTGTCATAGATTCTGGGAAATTATAGTCATTCATAGCCATCTATGTGGTGTGGTCATTCAGCTATCTATAACTTCATAATTATAATATGTTTTTTTCTTTCTTATGTATTAAGCATGTTATTTTTTTAATAAAGGCCTTTGTGAAATTTGGAATGCTGAGTATATGAATTCTGCCTGGTAATAGTAACTGTTTTAAAATTAGAAGATAAAGTTAGTTTGGCATGACTTCCCTGTCCTGGGAATTACCCTTCCTTCTGTAAGTGCTAATTCTATTTTATAGTTGTATTAATTTTACTGGGAAGAAACAATCTCACCACTGTGTTATTTGTAGACTCTACTCCCTTGAAAAAATTCTTTCAATGTTCATTTTCACATTCTGTGAACAGTATATTAGTAATCGCCACTGTTAGATCTTTGACTGATCTGGACTGCTTCTTGCCTGGTCAAGCATCCTGAACTTATTTAAAATACTTTCCTTGGTTTCTTCCCATCATCTTTATTTTGGGCCCTAGTTTCTTCCTATCATATTAATAATAGCATATTCAATATTAAGAACATTTACCTTGATTGAGAAAAGAGAAGGAAAATAGGAGTTGAAAATTTCTGTCTCTTCTCTCTAATTTTGTTCTACTTTATACAATGCCACCTGTTCACCAAGAATCATGGACTTATCTTCTTTAGTTTGAAAACTGAGGAACCAGTTCATTATTTTTGTCCTGCAATGCACTATCACCACTCTTAAGAACCACTATAACTCAACCAGGAAATTATATGTTTTTTTAAAATATTTCCAGACAAACTACCAGCACCTTGGGTCTCAGAGGTAGTACAAGAGAAGATTTATAAATAGCACCCAGATATATTAAGACTACATATTTAGACAAATTTAGATTCTCATACAAAGGTGAAAGTTTCACATTTGACATTACTGTATATTGCTGAATGTAGTCTTGGTTATTTAGTCACTAGGAGGATAATGAATAGCTGCATTAAAAAATTAGAGGCAAATGTAAAATTATCATAAAAAACATTTCAGCCTCAATTTTCTCTATGCTGTTTTATTCCTAAATATAAAATATAACATTATTACCATTATTAAATGAAAACAATTAGAATGAGATTTATAACAAGTAAACTCTTATTTAGTAGAAATTGAGGGTTGTAGTAAAGATACCCTTAATTTTCCCAGAAAGAAGACTTTTAAAATAATGTATTAATTTCACATTGGCATTTAAAAGAAGTCGAGCTATTCCTGTGGAGAGGAACCTGGTGATTGGGGTTTAATCCTTTTAATGTTAGCTGTAGTTGAATATATATTATAAAGCAGTTGTCTTTGTATATAGTACCCTATAAAAAGACCCTGGAAATGTCTTAGCTTTATAAATTTTTATATCGAAGTCTAGTCCTTCATTTTGGAGGAAGAATAAATACTTCTATTTCCCATATGGATGGAGTGTCTGTCTACCATGAAGTGCCAGAAAAAGGCTTAAATGATATGTGATATGCTACTAGTCATTTAATGAGGCATACAGTGCAGCATAATTATGACTATGTTACTTGATCATTTCAAGTTGTATCCATCAAAACTGTGGGTACTCATTTCTCAAATGAATTTTAAAAAGTTTCTAAGGCCAGGAAAACATAAGTACTGAAATTGGGAGGAACAAACTTGCTATAAACGGACCAATAGCAAATGTAATGTAGAGAGCTTCCTGGTTGTCAATAAAATAGGCTTTGTTTATTTATCCATTGAGAGTAGATTCTTTTTCTTTGTTCCAGGTTAATTTTGACTTTCTTTGAAATAAATGGAAATCATTTTGAGATAAACTTTTTGGTATCCTTGATTATCTGTGTAGTGTCTGCATGAAAAAAGAAATACATAGATTTCAGGAAGTTTCCATAATAGTTAACAGACACAATCAAACTGTTCAATTTATGAATTACTGCTCCATAAATAATTTTGGTTGGTTTTTTAACTTCAATTTTATTCGGTCTAATAACAAGTATTGCTCTATAGATAATTGTTGATAGTTGCAGACACTGATTTCATTCAATTAAGCTGGTAACCTTTTTAAGAAACTGCCTGGGAGAAAGCCAAGAATTCCAGTCAACTGATTTCTAGGGGAACTGAATTGAATTGTCTTAGCCTAGAAAATGTTCCATGTAGGCCACAGCTGTGTTAATTAACTTTTTCCTTAAACTATCGTCTATACACAGAACTCTAAATGGGCAAACATAGCAAAGGACCATGTTATCTGGATTCAGATTTTACTCGGAGTAATTATAAACTTGGAGACATTATAAAATATGTTGAGACATAAAGTAAGAATATGAAGGATGTTTTGTCTAAATCACATTAAAATTCAGATCCTCCCTCCTTCCCTTTCTTATTAAAAATCACTGATGTGTGTATTTAAAAAGCAAAACCAATGAGTATTACACAAAAGTTTGCTTTATGTCAAATTTTAAATCCATAATGATAAATATTGTGCTTAGAAGACATTAGGAAACTTGGTGAAACATACTTTTTCTTAATGAAGTGAAGCTTATCAGACTGCTAATACCAAAAATTTGTTCATCTTTTGTGCTCTCCAGAATGGGAAAGGGAAAAAAAAAAACACATTATGTTGAAACTGTACATTATGCCTGGGCGGGGGGGAAACTATTTTCTTAAATAAACAGAGTTTTTGAGTAAGTACCAATATAAGCAAGGAAGGCCAAGGTCCTAGTTCTGAGTAACCATATGTGTTAATAAAGGGCATCTATGTGTCATGGCTAGAGTCAGTTATCTATAAAGTTATATCGTTGATCAAGCTAGTAAGATGCAAGAAAGTATTAATGAAATTTCACAATCATCCCTCTCTACCTGCAAAAGGTAGAAAGACAAAAGATAAGGTTTTCAGACATGCTCATTTGAATGAGCAGTAGTAGATATTAAAATCTTTCTATACAGAATATTTGAACTAATTTTTATTCATTGAATTAACTTGATAAATATATCTATATTTCTGGGAAATTAGAATCTACCAAAGAACTTGCTAAAAAAGCATTTGCAACATAGCCACAGATGCTGGGTTTTAATAAACGAAGCTTCATCTGTTGATGATCTTTATATTCATCATGTTCGCTATTCAAAACATTATTTCCAAAGTGGTTTTGATTGACGGATTTTTTTCCTGGCTCCATACATGAATATTCTAGGCTCTATCATCTAGATTTTATGTTTACCCCATGACAGTAGCAGTTATTCCCTATCTCCCCAGGCTAAAAAAATAAGATTAGTTAATAAATGGAATTTGAATGGTGACAGAAAAATGTAGCAGGTATAACTTGTTTGTAAATAACCTCTAATCTCTGTGGGTGAAAGCTCCAGGTAATGTAAGATAAAAAAAAGTGTAACATCATGGTTTTGTTAGGGAAGAAACGGTGAGATAATTGGTTAAAATGGATAAGTTTTGAAATCTACTAGCCTTGAACAATGATGAAAAGTGCTGAATCAAACTGGCTTTTGAATAAAAGCAATATAACATACTGTGGAGATTGGTTCCAGTAAGTGGAAAGTCCTGGCACACACAGTAAGAAAAATTAGCTTCAATTTAAGATTTTTGACCTTCAGTACAATTTCATTCAAAGTTAAGAGAAATTAACTTAAAAAAATAATGATCTTTAAAATTTGCATTTTGGGATGTATTTTTCCCATTGTCCTTGCAAAAACACATACATTGATGCACATAAACATTTTGGGGAAATTATCCACAGTGGTGTCAATTTAATAAGGATTACTGACATTAACTTTTGAATTTTACATCTTTTAATCTT
>NW_011888838.1:1747495-1763460 GCF_000151845.1 Pteropus vampyrus
TTTTTAACTTCAATTTTATTCGGTCTAATAACAAGTATTGCTCTATAGATAATTGTTGATAGTTGCAGACACTGATTTCATTCAATTAAGCTGGTAACCTTTTTAAGAAACTGCCTGGGAGAAAGCCAAGAATTCCAGTCAACTGATTTCTAGGGGAACTGAATTGAATTGTCTTAGCCTAGAAAATGTTCCATGTAGGCCACAGCTGTGTTAATTAACTTTTTCCTTAAACTATCGTCTATACACAGAACTCTAAATGGGCAAACATAGCAAAGGACCATGTTATCTGGATTCAGATTTTACTCGGAGTAATTATAAACTTGGAGACATTATAAAATATGTTGAGACATAAAGTAAGAATATGAAGGATGTTTTGTCTAAATCACATTAAAATTCAGATCCTCCCTCCTTCCCTTTCTTATTAAAAATCACTGATGTGTGTATTTAAAAAGCAAAACCAATGAGTATTACACAAAAGTTTGCTTTATGTCAAATTTTAAATCCATAATGATAAATATTGTGCTTAGAAGACATTAGGAAACTTGGTGAAACATACTTTTTCTTAATGAAGTGAAGCTTATCAGACTGCTAATACCAAAAATTTGTTCATCTTTTGTGCTCTCCAGAATGGGAAAGGGAAAAAAAAAAACACATTATGTTGAAACTGTACATTATGCCTGGGCGGGGGGGAAACTATTTTCTTAAATAAACAGAGTTTTTGAGTAAGTACCAATATAAGCAAGGAAGGCCAAGGTCCTAGTTCTGAGTAACCATATGTGTTAATAAAGGGCATCTATGTGTCATGGCTAGAGTCAGTTATCTATAAAGTTATATCGTTGATCAAGCTAGTAAGATGCAAGAAAGTATTAATGAAATTTCACAATCATCCCTCTCTACCTGCAAAAGGTAGAAAGACAAAAGATAAGGTTTTCAGACATGCTCATTTGAATGAGCAGTAGTAGATATTAAAATCTTTCTATACAGAATATTTGAACTAATTTTTATTCATTGAATTAACTTGATAAATATATCTATATTTCTGGGAAATTAGAATCTACCAAAGAACTTGCTAAAAAAGCATTTGCAACATAGCCACAGATGCTGGGTTTTAATAAACGAAGCTTCATCTGTTGATGATCTTTATATTCATCATGTTCGCTATTCAAAACATTATTTCCAAAGTGGTTTTGATTGACGGATTTTTTTCCTGGCTCCATACATGAATATTCTAGGCTCTATCATCTAGATTTTATGTTTACCCCATGACAGTAGCAGTTATTCCCTATCTCCCCAGGCTAAAAAAATAAGATTAGTTAATAAATGGAATTTGAATGGTGACAGAAAAATGTAGCAGGTATAACTTGTTTGTAAATAACCTCTAATCTCTGTGGGTGAAAGCTCCAGGTAATGTAAGATAAAAAAAAGTGTAACATCATGGTTTTGTTAGGGAAGAAACGGTGAGATAATTGGTTAAAATGGATAAGTTTTGAAATCTACTAGCCTTGAACAATGATGAAAAGTGCTGAATCAAACTGGCTTTTGAATAAAAGCAATATAACATACTGTGGAGATTGGTTCCAGTAAGTGGAAAGTCCTGGCACACACAGTAAGAAAAATTAGCTTCAATTTAAGATTTTTGACCTTCAGTACAATTTCATTCAAAGTTAAGAGAAATTAACTTAAAAAAATAATGATCTTTAAAATTTGCATTTTGGGATGTATTTTTCCCATTGTCCTTGCAAAAACACATACATTGATGCACATAAACATTTTGGGGAAATTATCCACAGTGGTGTCAATTTAATAAGGATTACTGACATTAACTTTTGAATTTTACATCTTTTAATCTTCATATTCCAGAATTTTTATTCTGGGAGTTACACTTTGATAAATCAAACAAATAAAAAAAACACCTCAACAGTAATTTGTACCATTTCATGTTAGATATTTATTTGTATTTTTGTAGTGATTCCAACAGTGATTACATTTTCAGAGGCGCTCTGGGCTTCCTTCTTCATGCCTTCTTAGTGGCTTTGCACAACTCCATCCTAAGGATCTTTCTGACCCTGGATTGATTCTTCACTTCATGGTTTTTCTGGCTTTGGAGTACTTTAGACAGAGCTTTGCTTTCTATGCTTTCTCGGTGCTTCACTGCTATATTACCTTTTTGAATGAATTGAGTGATACTTTAGAAAGATTAAATTATGCTCATACACATTCATAAGGCAGAATACAGAGCTGCTTTTTTATTTGGGGGTACTTTTTTTTTTTAATATAGAGTAGGGATTCTAGATGCTTAAGAATATGCCATTCAATTTTAACATTATTCCTGTTAGAAAAAGAGATTTGCCATATATTGCTTTACTTCTCTAAATTCTTACCGGATATTTTTGAACAGAATTTGTAGATAGGGAATGTTCTACAGTGGATTCCATATTGAACTTTGTGGTACATATATTTTTTTTTTAAATAAACTATTATAAAAATATAGGGATAAGAATTTTCAGGAAGTAATTTTTTTTTTTTGTTCTAGTCATTTAGAATTTAATGCTTATTCTTACAGAATGAAATGGTTTTATATGTAAGAAAAATCTCATCATTCCAAAAATATTTAATGTCTGACTCAAAAATAATTTTGATCCAAATTAGAGTAGTTTAGTAAAAAAAGTGAACCATGGACTAATGTCAATGCCTGTGATCTCCAAAGATAAATTCATGGGAACATTATTGAAGTAAGGCAGTGGAGAATTAGTGTTCAGAATTGTATTTTTAATTATGAAAATATGCTAGACTGTTGCTAATAAATGAATTTTAATTTAGTCTTGAATATATTTTAAATTTTGGTGCATTACACTTTTTCTAAGTATTATAATACTGAGCTTCATAATAATTTTGATGTATTGGATACCATATTTTAAAATATGTGTAAAAGATTTAAGCAGACTCCAACGAGTTGCATAAATGAATGGAATTACAATTCTAGTTGGAAAATGAAGACTTCAACTTTATTGGAATACATTTATAATAACCTTTTCTGAAAACAGATATCTCATCTAATAAATTACTGGCATGTGGTATTTAAGAAGCATCAATCAGCATTTAAAAAAAAGAAATTCGATGAGAGTCACAGCTTCAACTTAGCATCAATAAGTCTCCGTCCTCTTACCACTGCCCCCGCCACCCCCCCCACCCCTGCCGCCCAAATGGTTTATATGTTTTTTACTAAGAGTTGCACAGAGAGAGTACTATTAACACCAGTGTGCCATCATTGATCTCAGAGACTGGCCAACCTGAAGACACCTTCTCATTATCCATTGCCACATCAGTCCCGGAGAGTTGAGAAGGGCCAGATTTGATCTGTTTGTGCCTTATGTCAGTTTTTTCATCCTTGTTTTGATTTTAGCTTACCTAAAAGCTAGGCTCAACTTTCCAGCACAGACTCGAAAGAACATTTAACATGAGTTGATAATGTAAGCTTGGTAAATAAGGATGCTATTTTTTGTTTGTTTTTATGCCTACAGCACTTGGTCTTCCTAGGTGGTCTCCCATCCAAGTGCTAACCAGACCCGACCCTGCTTAACTTCCGAGATCAGAGGGGATCGGGCTTGTTCAGGGTGGCATGGCCGTAGACTATCCTTCTTCTAATATCATGATTCAGTAAGAAGAAAAACAAAGGTACCTTCTTTTCTGTTTTCCTCTCTCATGTACTAGCTCATAAAATCCGTATGCTACTCAATTAAAAGGCAGGCTGTACACGGACTAAATCTCTCTCTTTCAGAGAAGGCAATTTTTGTCTCAAATTGGAATAGAGTGTGGAATACTTTAATTGTATTCAGTTTTTTCAGTATTTTGGTTAAAATATTGTAATTATATAGTAAGTAGTTCAAATGTATCTAC
Organism: Pteropus vampyrus; assembly: GCF_000151845.1. Lineage (NCBI taxonomy): Eukaryota > Metazoa > Chordata > Mammalia > Chiroptera > Pteropodidae > Pteropus > Pteropus vampyrus. The sequence goes on from NW_011888838.1 coordinate 1,751,393, forward strand.
AAAGAGCTGTTGAAATGCTTTTAAAAACACAAAATCCTAATCAGGAGAATTTTGTGGAAGTATGGGAACATGCTCTTAGTCCAAAATTGTGGCAAGGAAAATGTTATGACTGACCTTAAAATTTATTAATATGTATAATTATTGAATTCGCCAACATGACATTTTTATGATCCCATGTAAATGTATGCTTGATTTTCTAAAACATATAGATTTAATTTTTAGAGATTCCATAAAATTTATTTTGCATTTTTAATAAGATACATTTATTAAGTGATCAAAGTGAAAAAGTATAGGTAGTTTAGGGTAAAAATGTATGTCTCAGTTAGTTAATATTGCTTCAATTCTTTTGAAAGTTATTTGAGTGAATAAAGTTAACTTCTTAGTGTAAAAGTCACAGGCCTGCTGTATTCCACTTTGAAATAACTGCCATTTTTTTTTACTGAATTCACGTTTCTCTTTTATGTAGATGCTGAATACAAAACTTTATCTCAAGAATAGTTATCCTTTTTACTTGCTGATTAATCTAAATAAATCTACCTCTTCTTAATATCATTATGTTTTAGCCTAGGGTCTAATAAAGTGTATAAGACTTTATTGGGCTCAGCCATTTTTCTGAGGTAAATTTTGTGCTGTGAGAAAGTTACTCATGTGTCTTAATTTCCTATGGAAATGACCTATAAAATATTTAACATCAAGTTGTTAGCATGCCTTTTTAGTGCTAATAACCTACTCTAAAAAAGAAAGAAATGGCCTTTCGATTTTATTTCAGTTGTGTGTGATATTAAAATATGACACCTATTTGGAAAGAGACTATGTAAAATTAAATGTTAAACCTGTAATACATCATTTATTAATTGTATAAGATAATTTCTTGAGAAGTACTGCTACTGTACTATAGAAAATATATAATTAAGTTTTTTAGATGGCAAAATATATTGATTCTTTAAAACTAAGGACATTTATTTGGGGAGCACTCAGAGAAAATGAATAATTTTGTCAACTCATTCATTATTTGCCCTTTATACTTACAATTTTAAGAAGTGAATGGTAAGTGATAGTATATCCACTGTTTCTTGGGCATTCAGATAGTAACTTGTTCAATTAAAATTCTTGTTAGGTCAGACATAATGGATTCTTGTTGTTACTTTAGTATTTGTTCAATGAAAGGGATCAATATTTTGGCCCCAAGGGAGCTACACTGATAAGAGACTCTGCAGTAAGTCTCTCTGTTCATTATAAACTTTTGGCTGGCAGGTGCAATGTCTGCTGTATGACTAATTTTAACTATAACATCAACATGGAACGAGAATTCAGACATTCTTTTTTTCCCTTTTTAATAGAACATATGCTTTGTTAGTGCATTTTACATTCTCTTCCCTGTTCTCTTGTATGTGTTCCTTTTAGAAAGCATTTCTAAAAGAGAATTTGAGAATAATAGGTCTGATTTTGAGAAATTTAACTATTGTGCACTTGAACTCTGTACAGAGCCCATTTGTTTCGAGTTCGAATAGATTAGATCTTATCGTGGTAGTGTACAGACTGGTTGTACCAGATAGGTAGAAAAATAATCCTTCATTATCACAGTTACCTTCACCAAAGTTTGAAATATATGTGTTTAAATTTAATGAAACTGATTTGTGATATTTCTGAAGCATGGAATTAAATAAAGCCATATTAAAATCCATTTTGCTTTGCTTCTTTGAGCACTTTCGAAATATGGCCTAATGCTCTATTCAAGTAATAATGTAATTTGCAGAACAAGCTGTCAGACTGGACTAGCTCTAAATTTGGCTAGAGCCATTATTTAAAAAATTAAACCAAAATGCAAATCCTTGTCGTTCACCAGCAAAAGCTTTCTCAGAACATCACATTTAATTTAATAGATGATTTATTAATTTACCATTTAATTCATCTGAGTAAAAGACTTAAATGAGATCATTGATTTGAGAACTGGCAGGAACCTTTACAAATCATTCAGTTCTGCTCCCTTATTTTACAGATGGAGAAACTGAGACCAAGATAAATTAAGTGGCAAGCACGAAGTTACATATATCAAAACATTGCCAGAAAAATCAGTTCTCCTAAACATCCAGTTTTCTTTTCAAAATATCATGTCAAAGAGATTTGCTACTGTTTATAAGAAACAATAACTGTTTAACATTTATTTATGTAAACCAATTTGTTTTCAGACCCCAATTTACTTAGAATTATCAGAGTACAAATAATTTAGACCCATAGAGCTTGCAAAAACAATCACATTTAAAGGTCAGAATATGTAAAGTTTAAATGTTAGAAGCCAAGAAATAATAGTTATAGCCTCGAAGGCTGCACTTAAAGTTTAGGCTCCTGAGTGCACGGACCTTTACTTTTTCTGTTTTCTTAAAATCTGAAAGGTTAAAGTACTAGCAGAATGTTGTTGCATGACTGATTAAATTCCATCGAGGGTGGGAATTTGAGAGTATTTTACATGTGACTAGCACCAATATTTCTGACACTAGAATTATATTATTTGTATGACTTTTCAGTTAGTACTGTTAATGAGAAATAAATGTTTATCTGAGATTAGACATTCCTGGAAGCATATGGCTGTCTACTCATGTCCTAAGTGTTATAGGAGAGTAGCAATTATAGTAGGTTAGATTTTGAATGTAACACTGCATTAGAGATAGGAGTGTAAAATGCAAGGGCAATTGGAGAAGTTGTCAGGAAATTAATGTTATCGGAAGCATGTTTTTCTTATTGCTTCAAATCGGGAGATGAAATGTAAGAATGGACAAGAAATGCAGAGTGTCCTAAACACTTACTATATATAGAAGCTCACACAGTAAAAAAGAAAGCATCTTCTTAAATATGGAGTCTAGCCCTTGCTATGTCAGAAACACCTGATTTTATTTTTGGGACTTTTCTGATCAATTCTTTCATTGATCATAGTTATGTCAGGACTGAATTTGGAGGACCTGACACTGGTGGTTTGTAAATTCCCGTTATATCATGCATATAGGAAATGGTAATATTTCTTTGCTACATTCCTTCCTAGAAAACTGTCTCATAATAAACTGAGGAAGCCTGTGGTTAAAGGAAACAGTAGAAAAGCAATAGCAGTTATTGAGTTTCTCTAATATGAGAGGACTATAAGAGACCCCTAAGAAAATGCTGAAGATAAGTATTAGTTTCCTTTTTCTATAAAATTAACACTCAAGGGATACAGCTAAGAAGTGGTAGAACTAGAATTCAAATCCAGTTCTTTAGAGTCCAAGTCAGGACTATAAACTCAAATGCCTTTAGGTGCCAAGAAGGCACAATGAAATTGTGAAACCTGCATGTGTTGTAAGTCTTTGCTCTTCACAGTTATATTACCTTGAATATCTAAGTCCATGTTCTTCAAGATTTGACAGACTTGAATGTTGTGCAGTTTTTCAAACATCTCATCTTGCATGAGGTTATGCTATGGCATTAAGAAATATAATTAATTACTCTGGTGTTTTTGGTGGCTCAGAATAAGAATACTGTTCTTTTGTGGCATTTAAAGGAAAACAAAGGAAACTACTAAAGAATGAAATGGGTAAGGAAACAGAGAAACCTCCTCCTCTTCTGAACTCTTTACTAAAGACAGCTGTGTCCCAGAGCTCACTAATTTAGGAAAGAGTATTCATTGCTTTTGAGCTTCAGATTATTCAGAAGCAGCATTCATGGTCAGCCCAGAATTAATGTGTAAGTGACCTTTCTCAGAACCCAGACAGAGGAAAACGTCACTTATCATTGAAAGAGGTAGATTTTTATATGTCACAAACCTCTCTTGCTTCTATTTGAGATGAATGGTAGAGGGTTTCCTTTTCACAGATGTTCATTCTTATTAGAGGATGAATGGGTGATATATAGTTCCATCTAATTCTAGATTTTTGCTGTTCATTTGTGTGATGTTTAATACAAAAAAAGGGAGAAGAAAACGATGTGTCCGTTTAACAAAGAACCTTTCAGTATATATTAAATTTACCATTAGAGGTGGAAATAGTTTTTTAAGTGCTCGATCTTCATGAGGTCTTCATATAACAGAATGAATTCACAGTCAATTCAGTGCATTTTGGATATCTGGGAATTATTTAGCACATCTGATTTCTCTAAGTAATGGTGTCTCTTAGGACACTAAAACATTTTACTTTTGCATATAAGTGCTTATGCTGAAGGACAGCTTCTATAGTTTTTTTTTTTTTAAGACATGCTTTTATGATACTGAGTTTTGAATTTGTGCACGTTCATTTCTTAGATTTTAGCACAAACTTTTAAAATTTTAAGAAAAAAATCTATGTTCAGAAACATAAGTATGTCCAAAGGTCATATGTTTTAAAAATAAACAAAGAAAGTGAATCAAGAAGGAAAGATAAGGTAATATATTGTCAAACAAAATTAAAGGTAATTTATTGGCAAGATTAATATTGCATTCATTTATATAAATCAAATATCTGTGTAATTAAGTCCTATATTCTATATATTAAGGACTACAAGGTACATTTTACTTTTTGAGAATCCTTTTAAAAGTAAAAAAAGATGCAGTCCTGATTTTCATTTCATGGAAATGCCCTTTGCTAATATTTCCATAGAGAGCTTGGGATAGACCGCTAGTGAGAATACGGTTTTGGCCTCTACAGGGACACCATGATGTGATGCCAACTAAAACCAGCACTGATTCTGCTATTTTATTGGCATAATATTTAGAATGAAAAGTAGATCTTGAATGACCATAATTATCGATATTGAATTTATCTTGATATTTGTGAGAAAAATATCTTTATTTAAAGCAAGAGTTTTAGAGATTGTGTGTAATCAGATGCCCATTAAAGAGCATTCAGAATGCCGTATAAAGTATATTCTACAAAGACAGTAGTTGAAGTTAAATAAAATCTACTTTAAACTATTATGTGATATCCTGAGTGTACAGTAGTACACTGTCCTGTGGAGTCTAATGTCAGACTGCCTGGATTTGCTTCCTTCTACTTGCTAGCTCTATGGCTTGGGTTAGTTACACTCTCTAAGTCTTGATATCCTCATTAGTAAGTAGGGGATAATAATACAACTTACTTATTTTAATTTCTTTTTTTTTTAATTTGTTTTGATGGATGTGATAAGATGGTGCATGTAAATGCTTAATATAACGTCTATCATAAGTATTAGCTTACTTATTTTTGTTGTTGCTGTTTATAACAGAAAAGGACACATGTTGTCTTAGGACCAAATTTTAGTTTACTGTGTTGAATTTTATTTGATTTGGAAAGGAAAATAAATATTTAAGTGATACCACTATTATTAGTCTGAAGTTCTCTTTAAGTATGTTATTTGAAGGAAATTGTGCGATATAGTGCCTTTTTGCAGTTGGCAGAGGCAAGTCACTGCTCTGTCCCAAATAAGGAGAAAGATAGTTTAATGACTCTATGTGAGTAGCATTGTAGCCACTCTTTCCCCAAATGTTCTTATCCACCCAGCCATTTCTGCAGAGTTGTACAGAGGTGTCCTGTACTTGCTGAAAAAATAGGCTTGTATGGAAAGGCCTTGTGATATATTTTGTGGCATTGAATTACTACCGTCTGTTTCTCAGCTAATGTTAAAAGACAAAGAAAAAAAGAGAAGTGTCATTAAAACATGGAAGCATAGTTTTATAAAAGCTGTGGTAAAATTTTTGTTTATAACCCATCCCCTTCTGTCCAACATGTGACAAATGAGAGGAGAATGGCTTCCTCACTCACTATTTTAAATTTACCAATTTGCAGCTGCATATTATAAAAACATTTAGAGGTTTTAACAAATACTTTCTTTGTTAACTAACATCTGTCCACTCAAGTGGAATTTATGGTACAAGTCTTAATGGCACTTTGTTATATACCTAATATATTTTTAATAGATATTTAAAAAAATATTTCCTCTCACAATTATATCTGTTCCTAGGCATTAAGAATGTCATTTTAAGAGAAATTGACAAAATATTAATAGTTTAAAAAATTGTGAAAATTCTGACTTTTTCAATAAATAATCTATTGTCTTCACAATCTTGGATAGTAAAGGATGCTAAAATGACCTTTGTCTTTTACTAAAAGGTGAATCTACGTGCAACATAATAAATGAGCACAGAATTAAAGTGCATATGTAGCAGTATTAGAGGAAAAAGCTGCTGCAATTTGAATAGCTTTGGCAAGACAATGTTAGCTAAAGTATGGAAGTCTGAGATATATTTGATGACAGAGTCCTGGCATAAGTAGTTTTTTCTATCTTCAATATGAAGAATTCCCAATAGTTTAATGAACCAATATAAAAGTGATAGATGTTAACATTATTATGTAAACCATGAGAGTGACTGCCATCTCCAATATGAAATTGAGGAGTTTCAAATTGTACCTCATTAGTGCAAGACAAGAAAAAAAGAATATGTTATGCTCTTTAAACTATGTTGACCCCATATTGCAAACATCTAATTCCCCATGACACTCAAGGGCAGAACTGTTTATGCTGTGTTTAGCAACTTGTACCCTTAGTATCTAGTCTAGAACTCGTCAGTAAAAGTGTTGAATGAATGACTATACTTATCAGAGTGACTGATTTAGCGTTCATCATGTGTCTTCTCTGTAGATTTTTTGGTTATCAGAGCTAGAGTGCTGGTCCGTAAAGAACACTAGATGGACACTTAGAAATCTGCCCCTGGCTTTGCCACTGACCAGTTTTGTGACTTTGGGAAGTCTCTTTCTTTTATGGGGCTTCATTCTTCTTTCTGGAAAACAGTGGTCTAGAATTGTAACTGAGGGCACTTTTAGCCTGCAACTTTATAGAGGATAGAGGCAACTTGCTATACTGTTCCCAGACAGAACAGATTGTCCATAGACCTGGGACAAAGTAAATATTCTTTGTTGTCAGTATAGCTTGTTGTACTATTTAAACCTGCACTTCACTTCCTATTATCAGATAACTAATTCCTCCATTACACTGTAAGTTTATCTGAGGGAAGGAATCTTGCCTTTATCAACTCTGAATGGTCTATCATAATATTCTTTTTTATGCCTGACAAAAATGCTTTATTCAGCAACAACAAAAAAGTACCTTTTATTAATAACTAAGTTTCCAAGATCATCTGACTACTTCTGGTGGTAGCTGAAGGGTATTTACTTCTATTTTGATAAGATGTGCATACATTAGTTCATGTTGATAAGGAGTTTACTGTCCTTTTTCTGTATTATCTCAAGGAAAGCACTCGGCCTCTAGTTCTCCTGTTTTCCCCAGGAATCTTAGAATGTCCTGCACGATCTCTCTAGTTTTCAGTCTGTCTGTCAGGATACTTTATAAATTTGAATTAGATAACTTTAGAGAATACATGGATGTTGTAGTTTACCATAGCTCTCACTAATTCTCATTGCTTTGCTCCAGCCTGCTTGATTCAGGGACATAACTTGCCTGGTTTTTGCAGGCCTTTGGTTGTAAACCATGTCAAGACAGATCAGACTAGGCATTTGGTTAGTTATATATCTAAAATAAAAGTGATGTCTTTTCGCCTCAGGGGAGACCCCATCGAATCTATTTATTCTCTTAAAAATAGAAGTAGAAAACTAAGATTGAAGAACTTGACATTGTATCAGAGTTCATGATATAAAAGTGTGGGCTAAAAGCAGAATGATGGGGGATTTATTCTGATGAAATAAAGAGTAGGTACCTGAGAGCAAAGGTTGTTAGACAAAGGAAGCTGATTATCCTATTCAGCAAACTGGTCTATTTAAATAAAGTCATGCTGCTGGGAAGAAAAGAAAAATATTTTCCTTAGTATCTTCAAAATATTGCTGTCTACAACAAAGAGGGCTCTTTCCCCATCGTAACTCCAGAGCTTCCTTGACTAACCTTCATTAAAAGCACGTCACCTATAAATCTAGATGTTTTTAAGACATTTGTGTTTTCAGTCTATACATCTTAGGTTCATATGTGTAATGATTGCAGTATTAAGGATATATTTTTTGTTCGTTATAAATTTACCTATTTTAAACTTAAAAGAATAGCACTCAGTTCTGCTACATATTGATTTAGCAAATATCTATTCCCACTAATTATGATTTTATAGATTTTGATTTCATTTATTCTCTGTTTCTGACTTTCTGGACTATAAATGAACTTTGTTTTGCACTGGGATGTCACAGGTGTGTTTAAAGAATCATTTTGTATTACAAACTGTGGAATCTCCACTGTTCATTTCTAATTCGTTTTGGTCAATTTAATTGATAATGTGTAACTGAGCTTCATTTTATATAGGTTTGCCTATTTTCCTTATTTAGATGGTCTTCCCCTTGTTATTTTTATTTTTTGCAAAAAAAATATTTATTACTTAAAAAAGATTTATTACTTAACTTTCTTAAATTATAGTGTACTCATTTATAAAATAGGAATAATACCCAACATACATAACAGATATTGTCGTGAGAATCAAACGACTAATGATTGTGAAAGAAACTGGAAACTTTGAAGTTTTAATCAAGTTTAAATTTTTATTTCTTTCTTTCAAGTTTAAATCTTTATTTCTTTCTTATTGTAGCTGTTAGAAAAGAAGTTCCCTAGGCTTTGTTTATTTATTTTAAAAAAAATAATGCCTGGAATTTCAGCAAGTGTTTTTTGATGGTTTCTGGCAGCCTATGGATGGAATTTAGACTATGTACATTCCCTGAAATGTTACTAGGGCCAGTGACTTGATTTCAGTTTTTGACTCTGCCATAGAGTAGATGTACAATTTGGAGAAAGTAAGTCATTTAACCTCTTGAGCCTCAAGTTCCACACTTTGTGGATGGTGACACAGGCCTGACCTAGTTATAGGGATCAGAGTCATGCATCTGAATCTTAGAATAGTATATAGATGAAAGTACTTCAAGAAATGGTTGATATTGCTTTACCTTGATGGATGCAGATGTCATATGAAGTACCTAGCATAGGGCATGATCCAGGTAGACACTCACCAAAGTTAGTTGTGTTTTCTCTTTCTCATTACTTTGTAGAATATTTATATTTACTGGAAATTTTTTTTTTTTTGATCAGAGTTTTAGTTACTTAGGTAGAGTCAACCTTTTGGCATAGAATTGACTAGAAGCCTGAATCTAAAATCACAGAGATGTATTGAAAAGCATGTTTGAAAAAGAGTCTCAAAATCTTAATTTTAGTCTGAGGCACAGCTTTCCAGCTGTGTTCAGGACAGTTTATTTTACCTTCCTGGTATCCACCTCTCATTTATAAAAATGGGATAATATCTATCCTGTGTATCAGCAAAGACTGTTGAGGATCAAATAAATTAATACATGTAAAATGTATCATAAGCTCTATTGCACTATAAAAATAAACAATACTATTATTCATATTAGGCCAAGCAATGTAAATATTAGGAGGGACCCTTCAGGAGAAGACAGATAAACTTTCTAACCTATAGAAGATGTAATAATGGCCTAATCTCCTGAGTGAAGACAGCCAAGAATTTATACCTGCTGAGCAAATTCAAAGTTGTAAGACTTAGTGACTGTGTGCAGTCAACAATTTCCAAAGGGCTGGTCAGGAAATTAAGAGAGCAGATTAAAGTGAAATTAGGTAATGTTTCCTCTGGATCTTTATACTTGAAATTGTTCTGCTGAGACACAGCTAATCCTTTCTTTCTTTCTTTCTTTTTTTTTTTTTTAACTATTGTAGTTGAGTTTAGCTGCCTGTAGTTATGACATGAATCATGTTTATATTCTGAAAAGATGGGTCTCTTTCATCTGCCCTTTCTCTTGCTCTCCAACATGCAGCTAAGATTTAAAAGTATTTTTTTTCCCCCTCAAGAGTATTTTCTTCTCAGATTAAAACTCTAGAGTTCTGAGCAAAATATGGATGAGCAAGTAACAGATTTAATTTTAGTTTTTCTAAGACTATTAAAGTATTTCTTGTATTTCTGGTAGTCTTTGGGTGGAAAATAAGAATCATGATATCAAATTGCAAAATATTTTAGAAAACATTGTAGTGATATTTCAAAGGGAAAAGAAACACTTTATTAGCAGGAATGGTTTTGAGTACATATACAAAAAAGAACAGATATGAGCACAGTACAGTATCAAAACCTAATTTATACTATAGGTTTTGTATGTTTTCCATACAGACATGTCAACTGTAATTCACGTTGAACAAAACTCCCTTAATAATAAATTCCTTATGTGGCTACAATTTAGTGCCTTAAATGTTGTTGCTCCATGTCTGTTCATGATCATAAAAGAAAAATATTTCAGACTCTAGCAGATTGTATCTGTCTAGACTGGTCTCAAAAAGGATATTGTATTATTTGATAATAGAAGTTGTAATATTTCATCTTAGGAGTAGCTCCTTTTAAAATATAGTAACTATTTGCACTAGGTCATAAAGCCAAAAATATATAACTTCTGAAACTTAGTTTCTTATGTAATGAAACTGCTATATCGAAAATTGGGTATTCATTAAGATTTCGGAGTAGTATTTTGTTGAGTTCACCTAATAAAGTAAAAATGTTTGTTTCCCTGAACAGAATTCATTTTCTCATATCAACTGGCTGTCTTCCCATTCATCTATTCTGAATATATTTACTGAGTACCTTATACAAGTGCTATAACAGGAGAGACTATTGAAGAATGTGGTCAAGGAAAGCATCTTTAAATAGATGACATTTAAACATGTTCTTCATCTATGTAAGGCTGGGCTTTATGATATCTAAGGTCTTATCTTTGATTCTAGGTATCAATGAGTAATATAATCTTCTATGGCTGGCCATAGTTTGTCCATGGCTTTCTTTTCTAGTTTGAGGACTTTCCAGGTTTTTGCTGTATTTTCCATTTCTTTTCCATCTATTTTTTTAATTTTTTTATTTTATCCCCCCCTGCCCTCCCCAACACACACCTTCATCCTTGTCCCATGACAAAAGCACTTGGATTTAGGAGTTTGATGTTAAATGTGTTGTTCTTATATTGGTTCTGTTAATAAATGTGTGATTATGGCCAAGTCACTTAACCTCTTTGGATCAAAGTTTCTTCATCTGTAAAATGAGGATAATTATGTGTCGTAATTACTTCATGGGTACTAGAAAGCACTTAATAGTTCAGTATTGAATGTACAAATACATATGAAGGGACTCAGAGAAGTAGAAATATGTTAAGAATATAATGTGTTGTGATACGTTTACCTCAGGGAGGCTGACATTATTAGATATAAATCCAGTTGATTAGCTGCTCTTTAAAATCAGTTTAATTTTTTTTTTTTTAAGAAAAAGCATAATTTAATGGAAATAAAAGAAGTTTCTGTATAAGGTATTTTTCATTGATTGTACATGTAATGTACTAAATTGTCTTTTATTTTTCATTAATTGTACATGTAATGTACTAAATTGTCTTTAAATATACCATGTTTCTTTGAGAGACCTTAATGGAGATTAAATATTGGATAATGTTAAATTAAAGTCCTCTAAATTCTGGCTTTTTATTATCTAAGAATATTTCCCCCCCAAAATTATTTCAGAGTAGATTGGCTTTCTAGATTACAAAGTTGTTTCTCTTGTTTAATGATTAAAAAGTTACCCTATGTCTTTTTAAAAGAAAATAGACAATTACCACAAAAGTCTATGTAAAGATGTATATTTTAATAGCAAAGTATCGGAATCAATTTATATATCTAACAAAAAGGTTAATTAAATATGTGGTGATAGGTCTACTTACTGGAATGGTTTGTGACAATTGAAAGTATTGTTGCAAAATTTACACTTATTGATCTGGAAAATAGCTGTAATATTTTACTGAATAAGAAAAATGGATCATATAACATGACCTACTTTTTAATAAAATATATTGATAGATATGATCATATAAAAAGTTCTTGAACACTGTACACCCAAATGTTATTTTTAGTTAAGACTTCTAGTAATTTTTGTTATTTTTTTATTTTTAAATATATCTTTAGATATGTCTAGAATCTTGAAAGTTAGCAAATTAATACTTTATTATCAAAGAAATAAAGCTATTTTCAAGTGTTTTTTAAAAGATGGGATTGTTTGAATTATATTATCTAAATTAGAT
>NW_011888838.1:1763510-1796647 GCF_000151845.1 Pteropus vampyrus
ATATTTTAATAGCAAAGTATCGGAATCAATTTATATATCTAACAAAAAGGTTAATTAAATATGTGGTGATAGGTCTACTTACTGGAATGGTTTGTGACAATTGAAAGTATTGTTGCAAAATTTACACTTATTGATCTGGAAAATAGCTGTAATATTTTACTGAATAAGAAAAATGGATCATATAACATGACCTACTTTTTAATAAAATATATTGATAGATATGATCATATAAAAAGTTCTTGAACACTGTACACCCAAATGTTATTTTTAGTTAAGACTTCTAGTAATTTTTGTTATTTTTTTATTTTTAAATATATCTTTAGATATGTCTAGAATCTTGAAAGTTAGCAAATTAATACTTTATTATCAAAGAAATAAAGCTATTTTCAAGTGTTTTTTAAAAGATGGGATTGTTTGAATTATATTATCTAAATTAGATACTATTCCAAAGACCAGTAAGATTATGATTTTCAAAACTAAATTTTAGCTATATGCATTTTTGCTATTACTTTTAAGCTTTTCACATAGAAACTTTGATTTGTTATGAATCTGGCAATATTTTTCTCACCTAAACTTTTGGTACCTCAGGAGTAAAATCTCTTGCACATAAAATGGTATTCTAATGAGGAACTAAATATTTTAAGAGGACTCATATGCCTATAGGTTGCAATACTTTTTTGCAGTAGAAATTGTTAATCATTAAGTATAGCTATGGGGACTTGATTCCTGGATGAGGAATTAAATAGTTAAGAACAAGTGTGGAAAAGAAGGCAGGATTTAGACATCAGAATCATCAGACTGAGGTACTCCTTCTCTTTGAAGTACTCATTCCTTCTAAATGCTTTAAGGTCAAGGGAACAAGAGCTTCCCTTGGCTGACCTTGACTAAACATTAGTTGTTTGTCTGGTTATTCTTCTTCCACAGTATTCCATTTCTTTAAATTGATAGAATAATAACATTGATTTGTGAAAAAAGTTTTTAATATTATTAGATTAGAAAAGTAGGTATTTTTCAAGGTTAGAAAATCCTTTCAATTTATTATTGTCAGTATCATCTTTCTAGAGTCGCAAAAGTGAATATACTGTAAAAGCTACCCATTTTGTTTTCTTTGTGCTGGTAAGGCACTTGGCCTTTAGAGTCTAGGTTTTTTAACTCTGGAAACTACATCCAGCCTATTTTTCATTTTTCTATCTAGACTCTATATCGGGTGGTGACTGATGCTTTTGCTTGCCTTCCTAAAATGGAGCATTAAATATAAAATAAAAAATAAAAAGTGATAACTTCAGTCTCCACTATATATTTATTAAGGTGAAGTTTGGGAATAATTTGCATATCTTGACGTTCTAAGTAGAAGGCTTCATAAATAGTCTGTAAAGAATGCCATTTATGTCTTTATTCTTTCTCTGAAGTATTAACAGCTGATAAAAGAATTTTTCAGTCAAAGAGGATTTCAAAAGTTAAGTCCTATAATTTTGAAGATTGTATTTAACGGCTACTTTCACAAGGTCAAATTTAGGACTCGAATGAGGTTTTATATCACACTTAAAATCCGCATTTGGTTATTCAATTGATTGATAATTATTTTAATTTTAGTATAAGATAACTTTGTGAGGGTATTTTGTGCATACGATTGTGTAGCCTAGTGGAAAAGTGGCTTTGGGAATCAGGAAGTTACATTCGCAATGCTTTGAAAGTCCTTGATAACTTTAACATTTTATGAGTTTTTGAATAATTCTTTGGATGAGTCGTAGCTTCATTAAAGAGATCCAAATGCTTTTTGTATTTAGTGTAGTAATTTTTAATTTTTTTTAAATTCCATACTTACACATCTTTTAATGTTATCTCACACTGCTTAGATCTGTTGAGACTGAATATTGCTCATAGATTTAAAATAAGTATCATTGATATAAATACAAATCTGAAATTTCACATTAACTTAGATTTAATATGGATCTATAGAATCAGAATTTAAATTTAATGAATAGTTGAAAACTATTGCTGAGTGTGACAACCAGTAATTATTTCCTTTACTCACAATTACTTATCAGACAAAGAGTTTTTGTTATCCATTGAAAGACTTCAGATGTGAACTTCCTCTAACTATGAAATAATAAATTTTCATATGGGAGATCAAATCTCTTTTGTTTAATCGTGTATAAAATGCTTATTACTACTTTTTTTTTTTCAGTTTCCTTGACTATGCACCTAGGGTGCTAGTGAGTCCTTTGACTTGATCCTTATGCATTTAAGTTTTCATTGAGCAACATCATTCCATTGTCACACTTTGCAAATCCCAATGTCAATGTCTTGCTCAGCACTGCTCTGTGCTACTTAATAAACTGTGCTCTAGCGGTGGTGAAGCAAGACAGTCATTCATTTTAAACAAAGGAAAACTATGTGTTTTCTAACTCACTTTTAACCTTGACTTGCTTTAGTTAGTGGTTTAAAAGAACCCAGTTCTGAACCTGACATTGTATTAGAAATTGTTGTAGATTTTGTGAAATGCTTGGTTTTATTTTCGGTATTCTCCCTACATTCCAGTGAACTCGAATTCATAATATAGTACCAAATAAGCATAAAAAGGAGGCTAGTTTCTCTTAGGAAATTTAAAAAAAAAATGACTTGCTTTTACTTGACAAAAGAATTTAATTCTTTCAAAATTCTTTAAAAAATGAAACTAGAGCTTAAATATATTAAAATACATTTTTTTATTACGCTGTAAAGCTTATCCTCTTTGTGGTCAACTGTTTCACAGTATCTTGGCATAGGGGTATTTAATGTATTTTTTTTTAAATATCCTTATTTAAAACGTGATTTATTTTTTTTGGCTCAAATATTTGAGCCCATGGAATTTTTCACATAGGTTGCAATGCCAAATTCATGTCATTCTCAGAAAACAATGAAGTTCATTTTTTGGTTAGAGTATGGATTCATTTGTTTATTATTTTTTTTTTTCCAACAATTAAGATTTTCACTTACTCATGAAAGGTAGCTGGCATTGACAATGAAATTTTAAAAGAATGCTTGATTTTTGACATATTTTTAAAAGTAAAATTTAAGTTTATTTTCTAGAATATTTTAGAGCATTTGAGATGTGTGACAGTCATTAAATAAGAGAAGATAACTTTAATGTGACACTTTAAGATGGTGCAATATCTATGTAATTAAAGCATATTGGTGAATTATATGTAATTACCCAGTGAATAGGAAAACTATGCAAATAATTAAATATAATAATTCAGTCTGACATGAATTTTTCCCTCTTTTATATATCTGGAGGGAAAAAAAACCTTGTGGATGGTTGTAGATTCTTATGTAAATTCCTTATATTCAGTGAATTTTTTTTTCAAAGCAGTATATCCTTTCTAGAGGTCCTAATTTGAATAAGGTAAGAAAAAAGAAAGGGGGTGGCAGAAACCCAAAACTTAACACACACATACACTTTCTAGATATATAATGTTGGGAATAATATTTCTTTAAAAATGATAAAATCCATCATTTTTCTTTTTAAATAGTGGTCACTAGTTTTATACATACATTCTTTTTCAGGTTTTTTTGCTTTTATTTTTCAGTAAACAGGACATCTGTATTCTTTAGTAATTATAAAAGTCAAAAGCCTCTCTCAATTTATTAGAAGAAAAAAATGTCCTGCTTTACTTTCACTGACTCATATTTAATGATTTGATATCACCAACCCTTTATTTTATTCATATTACTCCACTCATGCAGTGGGGTTTTTAGTATGTAGAAAACACCATATTCTCTGTACTTGAGTAGAAAATACCTTAACATACCAAGGTAGAAACAAAGTAAAAATTGTTTATAGTTATTCTAGTCATATTTTAGAAGTGTTGTAGTGTAGAAGTTGCACTTTGACTACCATTTGCCCCTTGAATATTTTAGCATTTTAAATAACAGACAGCTACAATACAGTTTTCTTTTATGCTGTGGTCTTGCCTCTAGGAGTATAAACATATTTGATGATGTTATTAAGGTGATAAATCTTGTTTCAATATATTGGCATTTCCATTTTAGCATGTTATACCTGTCTGGCAAGGATAACTTTAATGTGTTCTTAAAACATTAAAAAAAATTACTTGAAAAGAAAATAAGTGTTCACTCTAAGTATTAGAGTGGTGTAGAAAAATAATTGTTTGGGTAAATGTTACTGTTTTATGTATACGAACTAAGCTGTAAATGAATTCAGTAAGCAGCTTTCTGAATGGTAATCAGAAGCATAGAAATATGGGCTATGCTTTATCTGACATTTTTAAAATGTTTATAGCTCTATCTTTGTAGAAGAAATTGATAATATATGATTATTGATTCGAATTCTTGGTAACTTGAGAAAAACTTATTTTCCTTGAGAAATAATACCTATCTTTTGGTATATAACTTTAATAAGCTAGAACAAATTATTTAATATCTCTTAAATTGTTAAGATATGTTTTGAGATATTATAGTTGAAAACTGTGATGACTTTAGAGACAGACAAAAATCTGATCAAGGTGACTTAATAAGATATGTGAATTTGTTAATTTAAATAATGAATTCCAAGGGTATATCTGGCTTCATACAACAGCTTTAAGCAAGATTCAAGAGATATGATCAGAAACAAATTTCTCTTTCTCCATTTCTTGGTCCTGCTTCCTCTGTGTTTACTGTTCTCTGGTGATTCTAACATGGTGGCCACAAGGGCCAGGACTGCATACTCTATCTTTAAAATGCTGATGAGAAGAAGAGTCTGCATCTGGTATTGTTTTATAAGTGTCCAGGATCAATGTTATTGTCTCAGATTAGCTTGATTTGGAGAATATACCTATCCTAATCAGTCCGTAGGGCAGTGAGGATGGCATATACTAATTGGCTGATGTCTAAATGGGTTAACTCTAGGTAGACTAGTTTCCCATTGCTGGGGGACTTGGGGTACTATTTAGAAAAGATAATAGATGCAGGGGTGGCAACCAACAGGTGTTCACTGTAGTAGTGTGTTTAATTTTTGGAGCTAATGGACACTGAAACTATCAATGGGTTGAGCGTGCTTCCTATGTGTTTTTATGCATTTGGACATTGACATTCACCACTTCCCCTTATTTCATTCATATTACTCCACCCATACAGTGTATTGGTAAAAGTGGAATGGAACATTATAACAGGAGCAGAATGTAGTATAATTCTTTTAGACTTCCTCCTAACCTGGAGTTATTTAGAGAGAGGCATTTTCTAACTTTATACCATCAATAGTGTAAGAGGATCTTGTGGG
The DNA here is from genome assembly GCF_000151845.1 of Pteropus vampyrus. Taxonomy (NCBI): domain Eukaryota; kingdom Metazoa; phylum Chordata; class Mammalia; order Chiroptera; family Pteropodidae; genus Pteropus; species Pteropus vampyrus. Next base: position 1,768,774 of record NW_011888838.1, read on the forward strand.
GAGAAAACCTTGCTTTCTGGCTGCAGTGTCCTTCCTATTATCCAGTCCCTAAGATAATTTTATTTAACCAAGTAAATACCTCTCCTTATATGAATCAGTTAGGAAATTTTGGCTCTACATAACAAAAGGCCAAACGAGCAGAGGCCTAAACTAAAAGAACACTTGCTTACCTAATAAGATTTCTAAAAGAAGGTGGTACCTGTGATGGTTTGTCCTTGCAACTGAGTCATCGAGGACCTAATCTCTTTCAACATCTTTGGTGTGTAGTTTTGTTAACTCTAGTTAGTAAGATGTTTTTCAAATAGCTTGACATCATGTCCTGACGTAACAGAATTCAAAGATAAAAATACAATGTATTGAACAAATTTTGTTCTGAAGTCACCCAGCAAACCCCACACCCACCTCTCTCCCCCGACCTTACATCTCATTAGCTAGAACTAGGACACATAATAGTTCCTAGCTGTAAGACAGACTGGTAAATAAATATCAGCCTTTCAATATCTATTGTAGGGACTGTGCCAGGTAGAATGTGAATTAAAATAGTTGTGTGGCCAGCATCTCCCACAGCTGCTCAAAGGAAATAGGAGACAGCTCCTTTTGTTTTCTGTGGGGTCATGAAGTGAGAAGCCAGTCCTATGCTGAGCACTTTGTATTGAGATATGCTTTCTCTGGATTAGTTTTTGTACTTTTTTAATGGTTTTGAATTTTTAGCAAAGTGACATTTTAATAAAATATTTCATATAACAGAAGCAATTATGCTAAACTGTTATCGTTACATGCTTCTTCAACTAGAGCACTGGTAGTGAAAAAGGATGGGTCAAAATAAATAAATCATGTAAAAAATTAAAATTACACATACATATGCATGCATATACACAGAATATTATATACACTAAGATACGTGTACATACTGTCATGTACTGTGGAGGTATACATTTTTATTATGAAGCATAACTGAGCAATTCTAGTAATTTGAAATAGCCTTATAATATTTTCCTTTCATATCCTGATTTCCAAGCTTTTCTTCTTTCATAGGCTCAAACAGGTACCACTATCTTTTCATTTGAATTATATGATCACTGTAATCTATTAGCAAGAAATGCTTTAGATATGTTTTTACCCCTTAAAAATATTAGCATCTTCCCAGAGAAATGTTTCCTTATTGTATTTTTACTCTTTCCCTTTTTCTCACTTTATGTCTGACTGATGAAATACTTATCACTGTACCAAAATTTAAAAAATAATGACATAGATAATTATTTTCACTTGTCATTTCCAACATTGGAAGACTTAATATGTTGCATAGTAAATTATAGGAATATATATTATAGCAATAATTATCTTTATGGCATGTCATAATTTGCATTCTAGTAAGGCACCCATTTGTAGATAAGTTCTAATATTATAGTTTTTTTTTTCATTCCATGAAAATCAGAACTTCTAAATCGATGTTTCAAACTTTGAACTATCAACATATATATTTATATACCAGAAATTATCTTCATGATTGTTATCTTTGTTTAGGTTGGATAACTTTAAAAAAAGGAACAAAAGGAAATTTAGTGATTCCGATATAATGTAAGGAAATCGATAGGATATTGAAGACAGAATATCTAGGCTGATAACCCAGCTTACTAGTTATGCTTTGTAACTCTTGGGTCACTTACTTTTACTCTTTGTTTCTTAGGTTAATTTTCTATAAGATGACTATTATGAAGATTAAATGAAATTACCCATGGAAGCAGTTAGCAGAGTATTAAAGTATGATAAGAACTTAGTAACTTTTAGCACTTACCATTTAATTTGTAAAATGTTTGGAAGTGATACTTAAAATTATATTATTCTATTGAAAAATGAAAAACAAACAAAACATATGTCCCCTCTGATTACCAAAGAAGTGTTGTAGGCCTCCATATGGCCATTAATACTAGATCATACTTATAAAAAGATTCGAACACTATTGACTTCCATAATTATATTTAGTCACCAACTTACATCGTTAGTGGCACATTTCTTTAAAAAAATTAAAAATAAAAATAAATTACACTTGACATTTAATATTATGGTATATAGGACAGTGGTTAGACATTTATATAACTTATGAGGTGATTTCCTTGATAAACCTAGCAACTACCTGACACCAAAAATAATTACAATAATATTATTGACTATTTTCTATACTGTAGTACAATATTTCTTGAATGCATTCATCCAAATCATCCACAACTTTTGTAACTTTCACAAAATTTATGAGATTAATTTAGAATAGGTGACTTCTTGGAGTTGTCATTTTTTTTTATTATCAAAACACCTAGTTAGTTTGAAAAATAAAAAATTAATTAGTTAATTATAAAATCTAGCATTCTAATTATATGGTATTATCATATAATTAAATTTTTAATGTATTAAAATATTCTTTCCCTATTTCTCTACACACACATGTACACACAATGTTGAGGAATATAGGATCATATTTGAGCTATTTTGTCCTTGTATGTTATTTTATTTATAATGAGTTGGGCCTTGACCAAGTTGACCACTGATTAATTTTATGTTACCCTGATTGTAAATCTGTAGCACATTAAGTTTTTAGCTCTTTTTATTACTTATATTTAAAAATATAAGTAATAAAACATATTACAAGTCCAACATATTATAAATGCAAACTATTATAAACGAATGAGCTTTTAAAAATGCAAATGCTTAATTTCTTAAGGAACAACTGCCTACCTTTTCTTTAAATCACTTAGGGTCACTAGTGAAGATACAGATCTTGACTGAAAAGGGAAGTTAGAAATTGGTGAAAGAAAGATCATTGCCCATGCTATTATGTTTCCTTGTAAATAGGAACTGCGCTGTATTTATTTTGAATTTCAAAAGCCTAGTATTTTACTGGGGTTAGTGTGTGTGTGTGTGTGTGTGTGTGTGTGTGTGTGTGTGTGTGTTTATTAATAATAATTGATAATTTAATACAGATGCCAAAGAATAACTTCTTATGAAAGATGTTTATTTGCCTTATACCATTTTCAGTATGTAAAACAATGACCACTGTTGAGATAGGAATATAAAATGGAGTCATAATAACATAATGACTATTTTCAAATTATTTAAGAGACAATTTTGTTTATTTTACATCCAATCTTCATTTTTAGGCTAGGTCTTTATATTTTATGGTATGATAATTTTTGCTAGTTGAAAATACACTGCTTTTCATTGTTAAAAGCATCAATTTTAAGCTCTGATGTAAAAAAAAGTGGCAGTTTTAATCACCATTAATTTTTAAATTATGTCGCTAAGAAGGGAAGAGCAAATATTGCTCCCATTAGAATATATGAGGTGGAAATGGTGTTTCTTCAATGTCTGTTAACGGTATAAAGTGTGTAGCCAAAGTATAAAGCCTCTGTATCATGGCTATTATAAATAATGGTGCAATGAACGTAGGGGTGCATTTATCCTTTCAAATTAGTGTTTTCATTTTCTTTGGATAAATACCCAGAAATAGAATTGCTGGATCATATGGTATTTTTATTTTTTAGTGTGTTGAGGAATCTCCATACTGTTTTTCATAGGAGCTGCACCAGTTTGAGTCTCACCAACAGTGCACAGGGGTTCCCTTTTTCCACATCCTCACCAACACATATTATTTGTTGACTTTTTGATAATAGTCATTCTGACTGGTGTAAGTAGGTATCTTGTTGTGGTTTTGATTTGCATTTCCCTGATGACAGTGACATTGAGCCACTATCAACAGTCGGTTGGTCATCTGTATGTCTTCTATGTTGAAAAGTCTTTCATGTCCTCTGCCCATTTTTCGATGGGATTTTTTTTTTTGCTGTTAAGTTATATGAGTTTCTTATATATTTTAAATATCAACCCCTTATTGGATTTATCATTTGCAAATATTTTCTGCCATCAGTAGGATGGCTTTTTTGTTTTGTTGAAGGTTTCCTTGGCTGTGCAGAAGCAATCTAGGTGTCCATTGATAGGTGAATGGATAAAACATGTGACACACACACACACACACACAATGAAATATTATGCAGCAACAAAAAAGAAATGAAATCCTGCTGTTTGCAATAACATGGATGGATTTAGAGGGTATTATGCTAAGTGAAATAAGTCAGGCAGAGAAAGACAAATACTGTATGATTTTGCTTATATGGGTAATCTATAAACAAAACAAACAAAACAGAAACAGACTCATAGTAACAGAGACCAAAGGGATGGTTACCAGAGGAGATAGGTGGAGGGAATGAGTGAAAAGGGAAAGGGGATACATTTACATGGTACTGATGATTACTAGAATTAGTGAGGTTATCACATTGTAAGGTATAAAAATACCAAATCATTATATGTACATCTGAAAATAATATAACCAATATAAGACTGTATACCAACTATACATAAATAAATCAATTTTAAAAAAGTATAAAGCCACAATTAATATCGAAGTCAGCATGAACCTCAAAACACAGGTACAACTTACAGAGAGGCCAAAACCTCATCATAATTAAAACAACCTTAATGCTTTTGAAATGTAATCATTTTTCATTATGATTGAAGTATAACATGTAATTCTGGGAATGAAAGTAAATTCAATCTAATTTGTTTATTTCAGTGGAAACGTCTTGTAAATTTGATGACAAAAGGAATATAACAACATAAAAAATCTCTGGGAGTTTTGTGGCTATAGTTACAAGACCAGTAACATTTTCTACAGCCTTTCTGGAAGGCAGCTATAGTGTTATGGGGATGAGCTTATCGTTGAACCAGCTAGCAAGTTTGTACGTGTTTGTAATTACCTTTTATTTCTATCATATATAGAAATATGCTTGTGTGTGTATATGTGACTCTGTATCCATAACTTGAACCTTTTTTTTAAATGTGAACTTTAAGATTGCCTACAACATAGTTCATTCATGACTATGCTATACATCCAATGCATAGTGGTATTGAAGTAATAATATAAATGGTAGAGTGTCTGCCCTGGGGGCTTTCTTTGTTAATACTAAAGTTAGAAGTTGGAGTCAAATAGAGAAAATTCAGGTAGCTGGGAGGTAGCTAGCTGTAAGGCAGGAAATACTCTAGTTTACAAGGGTTAAGAAGTTTAGATGCTTTTTCTCTGTTCTCAAACATTGAAAAGCTCTATTCTCAGAATGCTCTCCTTCTTTAGATTGTACCACTGGAAAGGCAAATAGAACCACCTTGAAAACTAAGCATCATTTTAACAAAACGTGCTCCTGAGAGGCTTGACTAGCGGGATTTCAGAGAGGACTCAGGTGAACTATCTTCTTTGCTTCCTGTTTCAGCTCTACTCACAGCTAGTTGTCAGACATAAAACACTTGCCTCAGCAGAGCAGTGATGAGCAGGGAACAGAGCTGGGAAACTTTTGAGACACATTGTGTAGCAATTGGAGCTTTTATGTGGGTGAAGACACCAAAGTCAAGCTCAAGTGCTGGTTATATCGAGGGGAAAAGAGCAACAGAGCTGATTCACCAGAAGAGTGTAGATACCAGGAGTGGAGATAATGGTTGTGTTTCCCTTCCTTTTTTGTCTTTTAACCTGTTATTACCATAGCTATTTGAAAGGGATCTACATAAAACATGATTTCTGTTAGGTTTCTATAAAATATGTTGAGTAAAGCCTTCTGGATTTTACCTGCAAACCATATGATTTAAAGCAGTTGCTCAGACATTTCTAAAATCGATTTGTTTTCATTTTCTCACAATGATGTTAAAACTATACCTTTTCCTGTATATAAATAGCTGAGGTATTCAGAATTCAGACTTACAACTTATTTTGCTCATTATGATGTACACATTTGCGCTGAATATAATCTTAGCAAACGCCTTACCCATGCATTCCACATCACAACCACATTCATTAATGAGAAATTAATAAACTCAGATAAGAATGTTCTGATTAATGCTATATTGGTTGATAATACCTATAGGAAAGTGACTGAATAGAGAAGCATATTCTGTTCATTTCAAATATTTCTTTACTCACTTTCTAAGGAGTGAATCTAATTGCAAGTCTGTTAATAAGGATTCAGATCTAGCAAGCAATAAGCATTGCTGAGGGGTCAACCAATGTGAGATTACTTTTAAATTCTAGCACTGACCTTACTAGTTGTGCTATAGAGCAAGTAACTAAATCTCTTTCCACTGGTTTCTTCACTTCATAGATATGAAAAACTCTCTTGTGGTCTTTAAAGATAAAATAGGTTAATGAACTTAAGAGTTTTGCACAGTGACTGGGGCATACTATAATTTGTTCATTCCAAGATCTACATAATATTCATATTTTAACATATCTGAGGTTGGACGCATCATAATAGTCAATAGTCTATCAATTTAAATGGGAACATACTGTTTTCCTTAATGGTGCATAAAATTACGTTTTCTTTTATAATCAGAGACATCTTATATTCACTGAAATATGGTTTATAAGATGGCATATAGAATATTATTCTGCCCTTTAATGAAAGGTGTTTTAATATCTTATGAATATGGGAATTGGTACTCCCTAACTATTGGTTTCCTTTCCTCTTCTTTAGAGCTATTTGATGTTGTTAGTCATTGTTTAATACTAAAGGCTATCTAATTCTCAATCTAGGCTCCTTTTGTAGTTTTCAAATTAAATATGTTTATGTACATATGCACAAATTATTTTTGATGAAGAAAATATAGACCTCATATATCAAGCAAATAATAAAAGTACTAAAATTTTATAACTGAACATCAAGTTAATAATTGCTATGATTTTACTAAATCTATGTTTTCCTATTCTGTACTAAAATAAAATAAATTTATTTTCACACCTCACCATTTCCTATAAAATAGTTGATCTCGATATAATACATAGGGGTTAAAAAAAATAAAACGCCAGTATGCCATTGATAGTGTATGTTATGTGTGTTTTCTATCGTTTCTCATCTAAAGTAAACTGATTTTTGTGGCTGAACAGTACATGTATGTAATTTATACGTGCAGTAGGATATTGTGAAGTGAGTATTAAATTTTTCTGATAAGAAACAAAAGCAAAGCTGGTTTAAGAACACTTTTTTTTTTTTTTCTGTTGCTTTGACAAATTATTTGATGAGGGAGACTTGTGTTAGAGTACAGTGATGAAAAATCAGAACCGGAACATGACATGTAGAGAGTCACAGGAAATGAAACAGAAGATAAAGTGACTCTTACTCAGAACAAATCTCTCAGGTTAACTGAAAGTCTTGGACTGGGAACAATGACAGACTCATTGCCCTTTTCATGGTAAATTCCTGCAAACCTAGTTTATGAGGGAGCTTTTGATGTCCTCCTGTGCCTTTCATCAAATTTGTAAATTCAGTAGATATATGAAATAAAAAATTAGCAGTTGGGAGTCAGTTCCTTGCCTTATATTTTGATAGATAAATGGTTTAAAAGCCATCCACAGTAAGGATGATACATACTGAATTAGAATTAAGGGATTTATTTGGGCTTCTTTTCCCAGAAAACCAAGATTACTTTGTGTCAAAACAGTGATTTGAGAAAGTGTAAATAGCAAAAGGCTTTACTTGAAACTTCATTTAGAAATGAAGACTCTCATAATTCCAAAATATATCATTATAAGATATAATTTTGTGTACATTTATTTTTGAAAGTAAGTAGCTTTTGACAAAGCAAAACTTGTGGAATTATGTTTATAAAACATTACTTTGCGAAAGTAGCCGTGCTCACATATATGATTTATATGTCTATTTGAGTCATTAAGTCAAATCAATGAGCCTATTTTTGAGTCTGATATTGTTTGTTATACTTTTTGTCTGCAGAGCTAACAGTTTATTTTCAAACTGTTCTGTGTTTTATTTCCTCGATAAAATGGATGATTCTGATCTCTGAGTGGCAGTACTGAAAAGCATTACTGAAGAGATTCCAGAGATATTTTTGGAAAAGGGAGTCTTTTTGTTAGTGCTCCTTTAGTTGCATTGAATAGACTGCTACCTAATCAGTGTTATGAGTTTGGCCCTATTCCTTGTAGATGTAAAACATGGGGATTTTATATGTACTTTAAAAAAACTGTGGGAAAAACAAAAACATGGCAAGTTAATTTATAATTTATTAAAATTGATGGTAAAATTTTGCTGCACTTTAGTTTCTACCTTGAACTTTTGCAAAGGTTTAGAGTACAGTTTTTATTCGTAACAAAATATTTTTTTTTCCCTTCTGTTTTTTACTTTAGTCATTTCCATTTAATTGAAAACACAGTGTATCCCAGGGAAAAGGAGGGCTTTTGATTAAGATATCACTAAATTTTCACCTTATTTTTTACCTTTTCAGATTATATTATTCTATCACTTCTGGTATGAGGTGTAAGAGTGGAAAAATAATTTTCCTTCTACCCTCCTTAGTTTTTAGCTGAGACACCTGTAATAAAAAAGAAATTACCAAGAGAAAAACAAGTTTATTGAGATGTATACTTCATGTATAGATACTTAGGAATAAATGAGTAATTCCTCAAGGTGGCTAAGAATTTAGTCTTAAGTACCATTTCAATAGCAAAAGGGTAGGAGGATGTGTGCTTCTTAAAGGAGAGTAAATGATATTTTAGGAAAGATAATCAGGGACTTTAGAAGAATAGATGGGAGGTATGATGGTTTGTGACAAAGTGTATCTGGGTGTGGTGTCAACTGCAATCTTCTCTCCTGTGAAAAGTGTCAATCTTCCCTGGATGATGAAACTCCCAGGGAGAGGATTTACGACAGTTGAGTTCTTTGTGGAAGCTCTGTCTTTAAGTAGATATAGGGAGTTCAGAGAAAGCCTTTTCCTGTGTTTGCTGTTTTTCTTATGCCTGCAGCTGAAAATAGTCAGTATTCCAAAGCAGCATATTTTGGTGTGGGATATCCTGAAATCCTAGTCATATTTTGGGGTGGCATATTTGGCTACCCTTTGAGGGTTTGTTTTAATTTTCTTAGGAGAGTCTTGTGAGGATTAAATAAGATATTCTGTGGAATGGTACTTACAACTGTTACTACTATTGTCACCCTTGGGGCCAGATCGAGTTCAGTGTCGCCCCAACAGTAGGTGGGAGGGAGAGGGATAATGATGGCGTAGAAGTGTAGTTAGCATTTTCTCTTGGTTCTGTCTCAAGTGGCACTGAAGAATCACAGGTCATTGAGATTTAATAGTTTTATTAAAAGTATATTTCAGAGAATACCCTAAGGAAGCACATGGTCCTAGGGCTGTAACCCAAGACCACAAAAAAAGAAAGCCTAGAAAGGCATAAAAGAGCTTAAAGGGTCACAAAAGGGCAAAAATGGCAAAAAAAAAAAAAAAAGAGGGGGGTAAAAGTGGGAATGTCTGCCTTATATTGGGCCACGATAGCTGGTTCCAAAGGCATTCCTTGGTGATTGGCTAGTGAGGTCATTTTGATTGATACTTGGCTGCTATATAACGCTTTGCCTAGTGCACATGTATTTACCCAGGCATAAACATAGTATTAAAATGAAGCTTAAATTGTAGGTAAATTAGAGTAGTACCTTCTGCACAGGCATCTGTTGCCATATAAGGCTTGCTAAAACAATGACCCTTCTGTCCTTTGTCTCTGGTGCAGGAGGGATTCTCTGACTACAAATTAAGTGTTCTTTGGGTGATCTCTGGGCTGGGCCCTTATTCCTTTGTTCTCCCTGTCACTCATGTCTGACTAGCTACCTAACACTATTACCGCAACTATCACTGATACTTACCAGTATTAGAACATTTGTTTTGCCAGGATTTCTGTTATGTGTTTTACTTGCATGGAAACTGAGATATAAAAAGAATCAGCTCCTCAAGGTTACATGGGTAGTATATATAATAGCCAAAGATTCTAGCTAATTTTTTGTCTTTTTAATGATTTATGACACTTTTGTTACAAACCAATTTGAATATATGTTTTAATTATTGAATATTCTTGAATTAATTATCAACCTATCCACGTAAGTTATTTAAATGGTTTTTATTTCTATGTACTCTCCTTTATTTTTTTTGCAAAAAGCATGAATATATTAAGAAAGCTATCATGAAAATATCATAATATTAAGGGGAATAGTATTAGATTAATTCCATTTATACCCTGTTAACCAGCCTACACTTGTGATCCATCTACTTAGGCACACAAGCTGCTTGCTGAATTGTACTGGTAGATATAACTGTAAATTCCTCTGTACCCTATTTTTGAATCATATAATTAAACAAAAGCCTTTGAGTCTTCTTTTGTTGCTTAGAACAAATGGTTAAATTTAGGCAGTATAGCTACTTTTGTTATTCACAAATTCCAGAGCCTTTCAAAATTTATCATTCACATTCTCAGCTCTACACACAATCAGTCATTATGTCAGCAGCTGCCCGGGGAGCCTCACTTCAGTTCTGTTCATCCAAATAATAACCATCAAGACGACCATTGCTACATTAAAAATAATAATAAAATTCTTAAATAGCAGAGATCTTTACTTCTGTAGTTAAAAATTAATCACTTATATTCAGTAGAAATCCCATTGCACATTTTGACAGGTAGGGAAAAGCAATATCTGTGTTGAAAGTTAAATTGATTAGATATGTTTTAATAATAGAAAAGGTTATAAAGGGTTCCATTTCCAAATAAATGACTTCAAATGATTTATTACAGGCTATCATAACTTAATCAGATGTCGTTTTTTTTTTTGTAGTTCATCAAGTGAGCAATCAAAAATCTCTAACCATCCGAACAATTATAAATTTTGAAATAGCTTTAATGCACACAAATATCACAAGTTCACTTTTCTACGTTAAAGATAATAAGCACATTGCATATTGATTATTTAGCCTGCTTTTGAATATGTGATATATTTGTGATGAAATTAGAAAATAATTATTTTAAATTACAAGGTGTGTTCTTCCATTCTTTTCGTACCCTGTGAGCCTTCCCCATCTTTTCTCCTTTCTTCTTTTCCCCTTCTTTGTCATTTCTGGCATTCCATAGCATATCACTGTTCAGAATATTGAAATAACACTTTATATATTAATATCAAAGTATAAAATAAATATTAATTTATATAGCATCAGAGACACTTTCATAGAACTTGTTTGCATAATATCAGGTTCTCATTATTTTAAATGTCCTTCATTATGTTCTTCTCTACTAGGTGTCTTAAATGAAAACCCTTGTTTTTGTCAGCAACCTCACTTAATTTCCTACTTATTCTAAAAATAAAAGAAATGAGATGTAAATGCCAACTCAGAGTTTCAATTTGCTGGCAATTTGCTTTTAAACCACATATGGAATTAGAGACATCAATCCATGCACAATGTTGCCACCTTCTGCTGAACACTTTACATCTTTGAAAAGATTTGTTTTACTTTTGGAGTCAGTATCAACTTGAACAAATGAAGGGCCTTATAAGAATTTAAATTCAGTTTTGGTTATATGAAAAAAAAAATGCATCTGTCAGATGACCTGAAGACTCATTTCCTTTTTCTATGATGTATATAAGAGCTGCTGGTAAGAATCTGAATAACTCTCTTTAAAAATTTGTAGTATATTTTGTTGGCAAAATCTAATAATTAGCAGTTCACTGTTAATTAACAATGGAAAGTAATAGAGATGATTTTCTAAAATGTTACCAAGAAAATTTTTGTGTTTATAGTAGAAAATGTATATGGCATTTATTATGATTATGATTATGATTATGATTATTACCTCTTGTCTTATTTATCATCAAATATTGGGAGGGATTCAGTTTTCTTTTTGTAGACAAGCATAACAGCATGCTGAAGAGTAGATTTATTTTAGGTTTAAAAATATATTTAGCTTACACTTATTAATAAGGGATAATTCTCACAATTTTCTTATTTATTTTAATGAAAGAACTTAGTTGAAATTTAACAACTTCTTAAAAGTCACGTTCACTGAGTAACTTTTTGTCATATATAATGCCAAGATTTTAGCTCCATGTGATCTCAGCTTATTGGTGTCATGCATTCATTGTTTCAATGCAAATGTTTCTAAAGGGTTACTATGATTTTGCAAATACTTCACAAAATAAATATGCGTAAATCTGATACAGGATTAATACGAAACTGGAATGGGCCAGCCTAATGAATGCCAAGCTTAATGTACAATATAATTTTTGAATAAATCATACTATTAAATTGCAAAGTGTGTAAATTACATAGTTATCATAAATCAATATTTCTTAGATTGTTCTGCCTTAGATAAAGGGAGCACTGCAGAGGCCACTAAATACTTGAAAGTGAATGAGAGGAAGGCCATTAAAGTGAGAGAGGAATACTCATTGATGAAAGGAAATGCTAAGAAAATTGTTATGAAAGTTGAGTACACAAATTACACATCCCTGGGTGGTGGTTATTGGATGCAGAGTACATGGATGAATGAGATAGCTCATGCTAATTTTCACTATGTGACTGTTACAAAACTGAGTTAAGATATTGGAACTGTTTCTGTAAATTTGTCTCAATGCTTAAGAAAGAGTTCTCTAGATTGTAACATTGTTAAAGTAGTTTCTTATAAAGATTTCGAATTCATTGATAAAGCTGCAGATCCTGATCTCTACTCTAATCTCAATTCGGTATAAGAAAATTAACTTTCATGGAAGATACTGGTAATCTCTTAAACATATTTCACTATGGACCATCTGACCATTTTATTACAAAAAACATACATTGCCATCTACTTTACATTTGCATTGGATAAATGAAGAAAAATATTAGCTAGCGATAAAAATATTGTGTTTAAAGTATCACTTTAAAATATTTTCTATACTGGTAAAGTACAATTTGTGAAGAAATGTGAACACTTTTTTTTTTTTAAAGCCTTTTCACAGGATCATATTAACTGCCAGGAAGTTTTGCCAAACAGATTTTAAGGGGAAAATTAGGCTATCCTAACTGTCCAAATGTTTTCTCACGTTTCAAACAAGCAGCTGCTGGGAGTTCCTGCCAGTAGTAAACCTTTCGGGCAGATTGTGAGCAGCTGCCAATCTTGTGTCAATATTTTAAATTCATTTATAACCATCTTAACTGGTGTAAAAATTTCTCTTTCCCCCAAAAGGGCCAGCAGATAACTCTTTTTGATGCTTTGCTCTTTTGTACTCCCCTAGTGGTGAAATAGCCAAATAAGCACATTTAATAGAGAAAAAGATTTCTTTGGATATTAGGAGTTGAGAGCAAATCTCAATTTGCATGTTGATGAACATAAATATGTAATAACAAAAATAATAACAGCAGTAAGAAAAATGTAGAATAAGGTATAATCTATGAATATATCAGTGAATACTTATATAATGAATTTATTTATTTAGTGCTTATTGCTAGAGCTTTTTGTAAAGAAGGAAAATCTAGAATTTGACCATCAAGAACTTACAGGTCGAGATTGGCAAAGGCAAGAAATACATGCCTAGATTTTTAATATCTATTAAATTTAAACACAGGAAAATAATTATTTGCTTGAGTCTTAGATTATGATATAAAGATTTTATCATAATCTATAGGCTAAAGGAGTTTTCTTTAAGGCAGATAAAAATTAAAAGTTTATGGTATTATTGCAGATGTAAACTGAGAAGAAGAAATTGGCAGATTATACTTGAGACCAGATTGGATGAATCTTTGTTTCCTAGAGTAGGAGGATTTTATTAAAAGGGTGATGATGTGTAATAGTGTAGTAAGGATGATAGAGGAAGAGATAAAGAAACAATGAAATGAGGGCCATGTGTGAGAGGCCACTTGTTTGCTTGGAGAATGAGAATTTGTCCAGAGTTAAAGATGGTGAATTGCAGGGTACTAGTGGAGACTTTGAAGCAAATGGTTCAAAATCCATCCTGTCCTTGCATATTTTTATCTAAAAAATACGTATTTGGGATTTTTTATTAAAAGATGAACAGTTTGTGGAACTTAGCATTGTTTACTTCTCCTTGAACAATTTTCACTTTCTTTTTCTTTTATTTTGCATAGTGTTGAAAAAAAATTTCTTTAGTCATGGATTTTTTTAAAAAAATTTAATGTCACCTCTAAAGTTTTGTGGTTTTTATTACTGAAGTTCAAAAATAGCTGACAAGTCATTATGCATATTAATAATTAAAAACATTTACAAAATGAAATTTTAACTCATTATTTATGTTAGATTATGAGATGTAACTACAAGATAATATAATTTTAAACACCAGTCTTACAGAATTAGTGCAATTAATGCAAATAAGACATCTTTTAAAGTAGTCAGTTTGGAAAACTACACTTGTCTAGTGATGAGGATATTGTTGAATCATCTTTAAAATTTGTAATTGGAATTTTCTTTATAACCAGTAATGGATAAGAAAGTAAATCAAACTGTTTTGCTGAAAACTATATGAACTATTTCTGTCACTCACTTATCTGGCTTGGCTCAAAATATATTTTGACTTTTCAAAAAAATGAAATCCACTCCCAAAAGATACTATACTATTAAATGTAATATGGACCTCATTGGTATCACTAAAACATTAGTGATTAATGAATATGAAAATTAACTTTAACAGAGTCTCTAAATTCAAAGACACTCCCCAATATATTTTTTAATTAAAGAAAAATTTGCTATTACTATTGCATGTAATCACATTTCTTAGTCTGTATAAATTCTAATAAACATTTCTTAGTCTGTATAAATTCTAATAAACATTGAAAAAATAAGATTGATTATTTTATAATATCAACCATGTGACTATCCAAATTTATTATTGATGTTTATGTAGTTAACATACCAAAACATTTGCTTCTTGAGAGAGTGGATTAGATACATTAGATAATGTGTAGTAGACTGTCAGGGGCAGGGAGACAGAATGCCTGTTTTGAAAGCCCATCTTCAGCCTTTACTAACTCTATGGTTTTAGGGGGAAAATCACTTCATCTTTCTGTTGAAAAGTGTTGCCAGTCTTTTTTTTTTCCTCACTAGAAAATTTAATATAAAATGATCCTATTTGTGATTTTCACCAGAAAGTGGTGAAAATGGTTTCTGGAAAAGTACTGTTATATGACTAAATTTGTCATTTTCTTTGATTATTTGGAGTATTATACATCCAAAATAATGACTTAATTAATTACACACTCATACATTTTATAGTTTAGGTGACAGCATTAAGTGTCTCAAATGTGGGATTTTTAAGGTTAGTTAGCACAGATTTTTTTTTCTCAGAGTTTTAAAGTTAATAATTCTGTGTTCTTAAACATAAGAGGTAAATTTTATGAATGGTTTCCCAAACTGTCTAGTATAGTTTAATTATCTGATTTAATAAATACTAAAGAATGCACACCAGTTTTAGATGGTTACATAAAACATGGATTGACAGAAAAATAAAGATACATTTAATTAAACCTTGCAAAAAATCACAATTTAAAGAAATGTATTTAAACGCAACACTGAATCTTTGCTCTATTCACAAGGCACCTTGTTCAGTATTAGCAGATGATAATAGATAGCTTGTTTTTTCAAGGGTGTGAACACGTTCCTTCTCTGCCTTGGGTAGCAGCTGTGGCTGCTGTGCACAGATGTGACAGACTCTCCAGGTAAATGAGAGCTACAACGTTGTTTGTGTAGCCACCGCTGATAATTGTAGAATATCTGTGCCATAGCCTTCCTACCTTTCTCTTCTGCTGCATTTGTAGTGGTAAAGATTTCATTGTGAGATTGGTTTTGCCTTCAGGTAATTGATTCAATCCTTGTTTCACGTTCTGTAGAGAAATGCATTTGATTTTAATCCAATAGTTGTGCAACTCTCAAAAGACTACCCACTGTACTACTGTAGAGGAAATTCCCTTTGCACTTGAGGTCATGAGGCTTCTGGCTTTTTTGTTTATAATATTGGGTAAAGTGAATAAATACCCCTCTCCAACTTTGAGTTATGCTGCTGAAAAACAAATTCCTGAATGGCAACAGGCAGTAAGGAGGTCTTTTTAAAGAAAATATTTTTAAGTTCTATACTTGAGGTTTTTTACTTTGTATATATTCTCACACTTAATAATATATGAATTGTTTTGACTTTTGTTTGCTAATTATTTTCTGTTTTTGTATTGGTTATAATTTTCAGATTTTTATTTTAGGAGAAGTTTGTGTGTGTGTGTGAGAGAGAGAGAGAGAGAGAGAGAGAGAGAGAGTGTGTGTGTGTGTGTGTGTGTGTGTGTGGTGTGTGTTCATTCCTTGTAATACTCCATTTCTGCGGTTCTGACTATGTCTGTTTTTACAAGCTCCAAAGGGCTTTGGAGTAACTTCTCTTAGGTGTCTTCACATTGATTTAAATCTCATAAATGAATATTACTAACATAGTGAGCGCTTAATGAAATCCCAGAGCATTATAGATTTTTGATAGGAAGTTTCTTCCCATCTTGAGATAAGAATCACCTGAAGTGATTCTGACAGTCCTGGAAGTGACTTGTTTCAACAGTGCAACACTGGTGCTTGCATTAAACTCCTTTGTCATGGATACTACCACTCAAGTTGTAGGCAAAGAAAGCAGAGTTCTGGAACATAGTTATAATTCATTCAATTATAAGACAACATTGAATTATTAGATTATGAAGACAAAATTGTATTATTCAAAATCAAACAATTAATGTTTGTCGCCAATCATAAACCCTGTGATTTGCATAAACCATTTACAGGAATGGTTTGAATGGTTACATAAAACATAGATAAACAAAAATAAAGATATATTAAACATTGCAAAAATATCAATTTAAATAAATATATTACAACTCAGAAATAATTTGAAGCATTTAGTTCTTTGAGATTGCAGATCTTGCAGATGATTTTCTTCAACAATTTCACTTTAAGTCTATAATAAAAGATATAAAAGAACACTTAAATTTTGAATATATTTAAGTTTTAGTTTGCATTTGCTCTTTCAGTGGTAAGACACATGTATTAGAATTTCTTCATTATTTTATTGTTATAGAACATGTTTAGCATCTTCACATGTTCCCCTTCAGAGGAGAGTTCAAGTTTAAAGTACCAAACATCTGTATTACATACAATGTTGTAGAATGGATTAAAATATCTGTGAGGCTTCTATTCACATAAGTATGTATAGTTGGTGTAGGGAATACTAGAGTTGGTAGAGTCTGGGGCAAACTCTTTCTAAAAGGTTAGCTTTTATTCAGCTTTAGTGATTGTTGTCTTGAGGAATGTGGGTTCACTCTTACCAGATCTGATTTTTAAAGAGAAGGGCATGTAGATTTCCATGTAAACTTTCCTACTGAATCAAACTTCTTTTTTCTATATTTATTTAATAGTAAATGGTTCATAGAAAAAAAGATATATCGCATCTATTCATAAAGCCTGCAGATTTTCTAACTCTAGATCAACCTGGGTTTTAAAAAATTGAGACATGATTAACATAAAATAATATGAACACCTCTGAAGTATTCAGTGATTTTTGACAGTTATACAACTGTGTAGCCACCACCTAAAACAAGATTTAGAACATTCTCATCACCCAGTGTGGAACTTTCTGGTTCCACACTGACCCTTTCTAGTCAATTCCCCATCGCCCACTTATGTTACTGTTTTCTAGAACTTTAACAGTTGAAGCTCAAGAGCTGCAGCTGCTATTGCGCTATCTCCTCCTACAAAGAAAACAAAATGAACTCACGCCTTTGGTCAACGGGAGGAGGGAAAGGAAAGTATATTTGTTTACTGCTTACCCTATGCTAACCACTTTATTTCCATTATTGAATCCCATGTGAAAATATTCTACAGTTTTTGAAGCATCGTTTTCTAGATATAGAGACTGAGGCTCATAATGAAAATTTGACTTGCCGAATGTCAAACAATTTGTGACCAAGGTGAGAAAAAAAACCAGAACCATAGTTTTAAAGTTTTTTTTTCCTACTGCTATAGGCCTGGAAATATATTTTTGAAGATTAATGTAATAATAAAAAATGGTTATATATAAGATTACCACATAATGATGACAGTATCTAAAATATCTTGATCATTTACTAATTGCCTAATACCAATCTGAGATAGTTTCCAATCTTACATTCACATTTATGAGGTAGTATTTTTATTCCTATTTAACAGATTAGGAAAATAGAAATTAGAGATATTAAGTATATTGCCCGAATTCACATATCAAGTGAATCATGGAGGTTGATTTAAAGAGATGTTTAAGACTAGATTGTACTTTTTATAAAACTATTTTGTTGTTATATTTTAATGTTTTAATGTTACTGATTTTCTATTTTAAAAGAAAACTTCCTGATGAGTTATTCATTCTATAACAAATGTTCATAAATTAAAATTTCAATGAATATGAAGTATGAAAATATGCAAACAATATGTTTCTAAAAGTATGGAAACGATATGGACAGAAATGATATATTTCACATATAAACATAATGTAATATTAGAAAAAAACATTTAAAGTGCAATTAACATGTATAGCATAATGAACTAAAGAGTGAATTTTTACAGTCCAGACATTGGATGATTAGCAATTCAATTTTTTTCAATTTTTTTTGAGTTGAATAGTACAAATTAATCACGCACTTATTTTCATCTCATTTCTGAACCAATTGGGAAATTAAGATCAAACTGTTATTTTTAAAATTGTCACAGCTAACTTAAAAAATGTAGTATGAAATAGTGAAGTTTCCAACTACATCTGCCTGAAATTTTATAACTTGCCAGTTTGTAGAGAGAGGGGCTAGAGAATCAAGATTTTTCTAAGCAAGCACAAGACTTCTCTTAGTGACTTCCTAGTAGGAAGAAAAAGATGCTATGGATATGCATGTCTCTGAAAAAGGAAAAGGGCCTTTGCCTTTTGTCAGTGTGACCTTGACACATTGACTTACTGAAAGCTAGTGACTTAACAATTCTTTCTCTCCTTTGGGGGGAACAAGTATGGGATGGAGAGAGAGAGAACACTGCTCCTGAGAATGGAAAGGTGCTAGGGAAAAACCAGCATGTCCCTGGAAGTGTGGCAGTGAGAAGAGAGGGAGGCGGGAAAGGGGCCCATCTATATTAATTTGTTGCTCATTGTTTTTATACATCTGCTTGTGTCTTCATACTTTAATGTTTTTAAGATTTCCTTTAGAGGACACTTAGTACACTTAACCTGTTCATTCACTTGAGTCTACTGTTAATTCATCCTGGTACCATAACTGCATTTGAAATTCACAATAAAATAAAAACCATTAGTGAAGGCATCAGTCAATAATAAAAATAAGGTCTGCAAAACTTGTACTTTAATTAAAAAGTGGGGGATTTTGAAAATGAGAGATGAATGGAGTCATAACATAGAAAAATTAAAATGCATCTGTAAAACTGAATGGAATAATATTTCTAAAGATTTACTTTGTCTTAAAAGGGTCTCTGAAACTTTACTTTTAATAATAGATGGCAATTCTGAAGGTCTTGAAGCCAAAGAGGGAGGAGTTTTCATAATCAATATTACTGAATGGATGATAGCATATTATAACTTACTGTTTTACTTGAAAAGATAATACAGTGAAAGAAACACTATTTTGTTTTTTCATTTTATTTTTGTTTTCTATAAAATAAAGTAAAAAATATATTTGTTTAAGACCTTCAGTTATATCTTTGCTGCACATATAGACAAAAGAATACTCCTTCGAATTATGTGACTTTAAAATTTCAAGAGATCAAAATTTATTTTGAGCCATGAAAATGTAGAGATTTAAATGTTGCTCATTTCTAATTGATTTTCCAGAGAGGAGAAAAATGTGAAGGAAGAAAGTCACATCTGTCAATTACTTTCTTGGAAATCTATTTGAATTCAGTAAATTAAGAGACAACCTCATCTACTATGTAGTTCAGTATCTGAAGTCAGGACATCTGGTACCCTAATTTGGCTCTGCCATAGTTATACAGTGGGGATTTGGATAAAATTGTTTAAATGCTTTTTTTTTTTTTTTTGCCTCTACAAATTAAAATGCAGGAGAGTAACTCCTGGGTTTTGTTACCAGAACCTTATCTGTTCATTGTCTATGTGAGAAAATTAACAAGACAGTTACCTCCCCCATAGTACTTCCTATTGTATAGCAATGATCATTTATCCACAATAAAAAATCTCTTCCTTATGTACACAGCTCTTCTAATAAATAATGTATAGCATAGCAGTATCTTCAGATACGAATAACGACTCGTTCTTTAAAGTAGTTCGAAGGAAAAGAAAGGTAGATTGCAGATAATTCATTGGCTCAGAGTATTGGTTTTTAGTTGTTTTCACCAGTACACCTGCAATAGATGGACATTATCCACAAAAACCTCTCTATGACATCTTCCACTTAAATACAATGGAAAATATAATTTGGTTATCCCATAAATTATCTTTCCAAGAAAGCAAGTTGTTTTTGGCAGATGGAGCAGCTTTTTACCAGTAGGGGGGTTTTGTTCTCTGCTGTCAAAGATATTGAGGAAAGAAGGAATTATACTAATTTATCTGTTTTTCTCCTTTGCAAGCAGTTTTACATATAAGGAATTCACTCATTTTGGGATCTAAGTTATTATTTTTTGGCACTTGGTACTTAGCACAAATTGTCTGCTGATTGTATATGTACACTATTTAATCTTTAAACACTAGCTATAAATGCAATATCTGTTAAAGGGTCTTCTGCTTGTTGAATTTGAAAAAGTCATGGGAAGATTAAGTCTGGAAAATTTTCCAAGTAGTCACTTGGTGCCCAGTTTCCAAGATCATGTACACTATATGAGCACTCTTAGAATAGTAGAGATTTTATGTTCCCAGGCCAAAACCTAATACACACTCCCCCGTCTCCCCCACATAGGACCGACTCTTATTCCAATTAACCATTTAAAGATTATTTATTAAATGACCAGGTTTATAAAAGAATAGAGTGCTTAGACTGGCAAACTACTCATGGTATTGGCCTCTAATACATGTACAGATAGTTTTGCTGTCTCTCCTGACTTTATATATTCTACTAAAATGCAGAATGTATGTGTGTGTGTGTTTTTCTTTAAAGAACAATGCCAATTTTCTATTCTTTGCCAAGGGCATGGGTTATTCCAGGGTGAAGTCAAGTGATCAATCCATCGGGACACATGATATATCCTGCTCTTTGATGCCTTCAAAGAGAATATTTTGCAAGAATTATCAGTTTTCTCAAGCAGTCACATGTGTATTGAAATTACAAGATAAAATCCAAAATCCTTTGAGCTTTTTGGGAATAAAGATAGCATGTGAAAATGCTGAGCATTCTCATTACAATTACTACTTTCTAAGGAAGGCTTTTTTTTTATGCCCTCTAAGATCAGCATTTTTTTTTTTTTTTAGAATTTTATTGTTCCCTTTTCTTTCATCTGCTGGTTTTTTACTTGTCCTATTTCAGGGGAAGATAATTGAATCACCTCAGGCTGAGTGCTTGTGGATCCTACAAACTTAGTGCCTCTAAATTATGCATGTTACGCAGAAGTTAGAAAAACTAGAATGGGTATATTCCAGTCTAGGTTGTGATTTATTAGGTGTCTTGTATTATTTTGATACAAAAGGGATAAGAAAAGGATATTCAGATCTTATGCAAGTACATTTTACTTTGTGTCAAATTTCAAAATGTCTGTTTTTTGAACTTCTCATCCTTATTGGTGAATGATTCTGACCAAAAAAAAACAAACTATTTTTAGTGTATTAATATATTTAGTGTCTAGGGTATGTTGTGACAAATACAAGGTTTTAACACTAAAGATTTGTTTATTGCTTGTATACAATGCATATCAGGTGATTTTCTTGGGCACTTCTCTAAATTATGATGTATAGACTCAGCTTGCTTCCATTTTGTTTTTATACCTTCAGGAATATATGGCTTCTAACATTTCTCTAATAGTTCACTTAAGCCCAAAGATTCTCAACTGGGGGCAGTTTTGCTCTCCAGGAAACATTTGACAATGTGTGGAAACATTTTTTGGTCGTCATAGTTGAGGAGGTGCAGTGTGTGTGCTACTGAAATATCGTGAATAGAGATCAGGGATATTGCCAAACATTCTATAATGCATAAGACAGCCTCCCACAACAAATAAATATTCACCTTCACATGTCAGTAGTACTATGGTTAAGAAATTCTGCTTAGCCTTACTGTTTTTCACTCTTTGTTGAAAATGGAATCTATTATCTAATCATTGACATATTTATTCAGTCATTGGATACTTATTGGATAACTACTATAATAAGAAATTATAATTAATGTTTTTAAGCTTGAATATACATGTGGGGACTTGATATAACCTGCAATATCAATGAGGTCTACCTAAGGAAAGGACATTTAAGCTAAGATTTGAAGGATAAGGAATAGTGAAAGTTATAAGAGTGGCATAGGAAAGGGTGTGGAGAGGGAAGAGTATCGAAAGCAGAGCTAAACTCCCTGAGATGGATGAGAATCAGGTTCAACTTCAAGAGGAAGAACTGCTTGATTCTTGACCAAGATCTTAACTCACGGGGGCCTTGTTCCTGGATCTCCTCCCTTACATCTGATCTGATATCTAATCCCATGGATGGCCATGGACAGTGAGTGTTTGATTCTCTACCCCAATTCCAAGACACAGAATTTAAGGACTGTGATTCATGGGTTTCCTCCCATCACTCAAAGGAGTCAAATGGACGTTCTGATGTCCAATGTAGATACATTGGTATAGATACACAGATACCTTGGTGGTGAGCCTCAGGATGTTAGGCAGGGGCTCTGTATGAGGTCAGGAACTAAGCCCCAATGGCAGTGTTACAAAGTGTAGTTCAAGTGATCTTGAAGGAGGAGCTGCAGAGGCAAAGAACCAGGCTGGGGTTGATTTTAAGTCTTGAATATGTAGATTTAACAGGTCTCTTCCTCTTATCAGCAACTAATGGATACCATGAAAGAAAGTTAGGAACCTAAATACATAACAGGAGCCAGACTTGGTTTGCTTTCGTGGGCCTTGATTGCTGTTTTCTAAATCACCATAAAACCATATCTCAGTCTTATTAAAGAGTCCTTGAGATGACTTCTTAGCAGCAAGTTAAATGCCAAATGGACTTATAGGATAAGTTTCTCTCATTTTCTCTACCATTTTCCAGATAAGTATCACGTGTAATACTTATGTACTGCTACTGGGGTATAACAGCAAATGAAAGTTTATGACTGCTCTCATGAAACTTAATTCTACTTGAGGGAGACAGATTATGAAAAAAATTATAAATAACTTACTGGATGAAATAATTTCAGATTGTGTTAAATATAATTAAATAGTACAAGGCAAATGTGTGTAGTGTGATCTGGGAATGAGGCTCAACTAGGTTTCATTAAGGAGTAAGATTTGGGATGCGATCCAAAAGATAAAAAAGAGGAAGCCTTTGAGGATCTGAGGGAATAGAAAATGCAAAAGTCCTGAAACACAAACAAGTTTGGCTTATTTCAGGACAGAAAAGGCTAGTTTAGTCGGCATTTAGTTTGGTAGGCCAAGTGAGGTAAAGCAGAAAGTTAGAAAGGTAGGCAGGTATAAAATGTGTAGGGTCTCGAAATGTCACAGTAAGAAATTTGAATTGTCTTCTACTTTCTTGCAAGTCATTTTTAAGTCTTATAATAAAAAAAAATGAATTACATATCTGATTTACATTGTGAAAGACCATTCTGATTACTGGATAGATAATGAGCTAGGGAGTTGGGCAAAAGTAGAAGGCAGATAGCTATAAGGCCTCTGTAATTTTCTCAGTGAGAGAGATAATGGGAAGTTGCTAGAACTGAACAAAAAAAATAACTTGTGTGATTCAAGAAGTAATTTGGAATTGTTCAATTCATGTTTTTTTAGGACTGTTTACTTATATTATTTTAAATATTTGAGTACATTTTTTGCTAACATACCAAGTATCTGATATATAATGTGGACACTACTCTCTTTTGCTCTCCTCTTTCCTTCCTTATATTTCTGGGAATTATGTAAAGGGAAGTAGAGCATTTTAAGCCATTTTTCTAATGTCTCTTTTTTCAGCGTGCATTTATTAAACATAGTAGTAAAATTCCCAATAATACAGAAATCAAACAGTGTAAGTTGATTTCTTTTGAAGTTTTTTTAAGGCTTTGAAACTTTTAAGCTTCCACCCAGACTTACCTTTTGTGGGTGTCTATCTATCTATCTATCTATCTATCTATCTATCTATCTATCTATCTATCTATCTATCTATCATCTATCTATGTCTAGAAAAGCATAAGAGAGAAGTAAACCCTGTAACTTGTGAATGAAAGCACTATTGATTTCTGAATTCCCTTACAGCTCTGAAAACTTTGGTTACCTTCTGATTGTATGATTGCTTTGTTATAAACCACAAGGCTAAATTCTGTGCTGTTCAAGCACATGAGTATGTTTGTTAGAGCTAAATCTGAGAGAGAATCTGGCAGACTACTATCCTAGCTACTGGTATTAAAGTAGCAGCAATTATTTTAACTTTTTGAAATATAAAGCAGATTTTCAGTGCAATCACATGCAAGTACCCTAGTAGATTGTAAGGTACTTTTGACACAAAGATTAATAGGGTCCTTACAAAGGCTTTGCATCATGTCATAATTCAAGGAGTGGTTAGAGTACATTCATTATGTACTGCCAGGATCCTTAAGGGGTTTACAGAAGGGCTGGAAATGTATCTCCCTACATCAAAAGCTATTAACTTCTTTTTTCCTTCTTGCATAAGGCATACATTAGTAGGCTTTTCTTTATGTATTGGATTTAGTACTTTTTTGAAGGGCACAGTAAGAATGAATTGTGAAATATGAATGCAGATGAGTGGAGAGCAAAGTAGCTTGTTTCCTAATTATATATATTTTTTGATTGGGGAAAGAAAAGCAAAAGTGAAGATTGTAGCTTCTGTCCTCATAGAGTAACCCGAGTATATATTAGCCTTCCAAACTGCCACACTGACAGTTGTAATAGCAAAATACTGTATTTTAAAATCTTTTTACTTTTCTTCATCCTGACCCAAAAACTCAAAAAGAAAGCTATTATTTCTGTGCATTATATAAAGAAAGTTAATGGGGGTATTATTGTAAATAAATTATTTTTTCAAACTCAATCTACTTAATTTTAGAAAATGATCCTTAGAAGTAACATTGGACAAGGTGACTCAAGATTAGGAAGTTTAGCTCTGGTTTTGCTAATGCGCCAAAATTCTACTTTCTCAGAACTCCAGAGCTTCCGGCAGCAAAAGCTGCCATAGTATTTGTCTTGCGTATATAGCATGATGTTTTGAGAATCAAACGAGATAATGTTTGGAAAAGTTTGTAAATCACTAACTAGTGTACTGTCATTATCATTCTCATGATTTGAGACATCACTCTTTTTCAGAAGATTTAACTATGCACACTGTCTGCTGAAGTTTCCTCACTCTGTTTTATAAAGTTAGTCCATGCTAGTCTACAAAATAATAAATGCACAATGAACATATTCTTCAGATAAGCATCATCAGGGTCCCTCATCAGGATAACAGCTTAACATCACCCCACTACACTACAACTACAATTATAGTGCACATCAGAATTTCCCCAGTTACAAACTCTGTAAAATTTTGAAAATGTGAAAACTTCCTCAGTTAAATTTTCTGTTTTTTTTTTTCTTGGCAAATTTAATATTCCAAAAGAATTTAAAATATTTTAAATAGAATTACTGTATTGACAGTCACATTGCTAATTAAATATCATGTTTATTTAGCAAATATTAGTTGTCAGATATTTGGCAAGTTCTATAAATACTCTAACTCAGTCGTAATAGCAGTTTTGCATTATTATGTCCATTTGAGTTAACAAACAAACGAACAAACAAAAAAACATGAAACTTAGGCATATTAAGTAACTTGTCTGGGTGACAACTGATTTGTAAATGGTATAATTGAGAACCAGGCTGCCTGATTTTAAAACATGCACTGAAATGCTACCTTATACCACCTCATCCCAGGGTCACTTTTGGTGAAAAACCTAAGAACCATTTTAGATAGAAATGATGTAGCACTTTCAAAAATTCAAAAAACACTACTCAGAAAACATATGACAGTCATTCACTTTTGTTTCATTCTGAGGAAAGAAAATTTCAGTCCTTGCTACAACCACTGAGAATAAATTACTAAGTAATGTGATACATATCTTCACATCAATATTACTTTTTGTCCCATATGCCCAAAATATTTAAATTTTTTTCTTATTTTTTATTCTGTTAAAAACCCTGGGTGTATTTTACATGTTTACACTTAGAGCTAAGAAAAGTATGGGAATGTCTGGCTAATCCCTGAAAGTCGACTTTAATATATTGTCCAGAAATTCTTCCCCTTTCTCCCATGTGTTACAGTTGATATTCAGTTCTGAATATACTAAGCCTGTAACTTTTTGAATCAACAGGCATAAATTCAACTCCTGTAACCTGTTTGAGAATGTGTCATAAACTCTCAAATGCTATATAAATTATTACATTAATTATATTATAATGTAATAAACTATAGATCCTTGGCAATTGAGTAAGGTAAGGTGCTCATATCTACCTAACTTTCTTAAATTTTAAATATAAAAGCTACTAAAATATGTGCATGTGCTTTGAAGAATGGTTTCTGCTCTGCTATGGACTGAATTTGCATTCCCCCCACCCCTCGCACCACCAATTCATATGTTGAAGCCCTAGCCCCCAATGTGACTGCATTTGGAGATAAAATTTGTGAAAGAGCGATAAAGGTTAAATGAGGTTGTAAGTGTGGGGCCCTAATTCAATAGTACTAGTGACCTTATAAGAAGGGACACCAGAGCTCTCTCCTCTATGTGAAGACACAGTGAGAAGGCAGCTGTCTACAAACCAGGAAGAGAGGCTCAGCAGGAACTAAATTGTGTGGCACCTTGATCTTGGACTTGCTAGCATCCAGAATGCTGAGGAATAAATTTCTATTGTTTAAGCCACCCAGAGTGTGGTATTTTATTATGGCAGCCCAAGCTTACTAATATACCATCTTCAATATACTGTGGGTCCCAGGCCTGGCTGTGATCCAGGCTCGTGGCTAGGGACAGGACCCCGGATTTAGAATGTTACATTAGTGTAGTAGGGTGCCACACCTAACATATGTAAGCATGCTTCAGCTTATTGTATCACACACATGTGGCAGAATGCCACTATTGTACTCTGATATATGTGGAGCCCATGTGGTCCCCGGGGGCATTAGTGTGTTCCCCGCAACAGAAGCGCGCTCCCCACAATAAAGTTGATGCCTGCTGTTTCATTCTCATGTCGGCCCCTTGTGCGTTCTTTCAACTGGGTGTCTCACCACTGAAACCTTCCCTTCTCAATCAGCTCCACGCTGACATTTACTTAAGAATGATTGTAACAAATAGAATTAATGGTAAGTAACTAGTAGTAAGTAACATAAAAACAGAGAGGGTGGCACATTGAGTTTAAGGAATTGGATCAAGCTGGAGAGTCAGGTAAATGCTGACATTGCAGTTTTGAGTGTTTACTCAGGTAGAATTTCTGTGTTGTAGCCGGAGGTAGAATTCTTTATCTTTGGGAAACCTTGGTCTTTACTCTAAATACCTTCAACTTATTGGATGAGGCCCACCCATATTATGAAAAGTCATCTGCTTTACTTAAAGTCAACCGATTTTAAATGTTAATCACATTTAAAAAATACCTTTACTGTGCCATACAGACTGATGATTGGTCAAACAATTGGTCCTCATAGTCTAGCCAAGTTACATAAAATTAACTATTATATTGCTGTAACAAATTACTACAAATTTCATGGCTTAAAACAATGCAAATTTTGTACCTTACAGCCTGGAGGTCAGGAGTCTGAAATAGTTCTCACTGTCCTAAGGCAAGGATCTCGGCTTTATGGAAGTTATAGGAGAAAATCCATTTCCT
>NW_011888838.1:1797517-1820880 GCF_000151845.1 Pteropus vampyrus
GAAGGAGGTGGGAGTTTTAGAAAAAGATATAATAAGTTAGGCTTGATTATGTTTAAGAATATAAATAAATATAAAATTTTCTCATAGAAAATCAAAAGCAAAACCCAATTAGATTACAAAATTGACTAAAGGCATAGATTTGCATTTGCTTGCAATTTTTATTGTTGGAAATGAGAAGTAATCTGCCAAATATTTTACCTATTAGCATCTGATAGCTCAATAGGAAAATAAGGAAGCAGCAAAGATGATATATCATCTTTATATTGAATTTGAGAATATTTACAAAACATTTTGGTATGCATTTTTAATTTTAAGATTTTTGACAGCAATGGACACATATTAAACTTTTTTGCATTTTTCTTTATTGGCTATCAAATTCCTATTTATGAAAAATATTGTGAATTTAGCACTTACATTGGTATAGTTAAAGAGAAGCTAAATTTCAACTAAGCACATGGGTAATATAATGCATTAAATCATACATAAAATAGAATGTTAAATTCTAAAAGCCTCAAATGGTAACTCTATTATCAGTTATCATAGAGTTCTTATTGTGTGGAATTCTGACTTTATAGATTACTTCACTGAATGCATGGCTTAAAAATAGCATATATAAAATTTATAACAGATTTTGTACTGTTATTTTTATTTATGTTGTAGGGCAATATTTGGATATTAACATATGCTCATATACCAAGGCAGAAGTACTACTGAAATGTTAGTAGAAGGAACTTTTTCAGTAGCTCAACAGAAAACTATTACTTTGAAAGTTGCATGCAAATTCTCATTTAACAGATTTTTTCTTTTTCTAAGTTTTTCACTTAACAAATATTTGTTGAGCATGTTCCAATACTAACTCTCGGTGTTAAGTACAGTTTAATAAAACAGAAAAGATTGTACCACTATGCATTTTACATTCTAGTCTTTTTTTCCTAACATAATTTTTTATCTTCCCCAGTCATTTTAAAGTAGTATTCTTTTGTTACTGGATATATAAAATAAATTAGAGGAGTAAAAGAACATTTAATGTAATAAATTATTATGTAAAAAGTTAGTTTTGAGCTAGTAGGATTAAATAGCTTACAGTGAAATAGAAAGAGAGTGTTTTCTGAATTAAAAAAATTGATTATTTCATATTGCAGAGCATATGTCCTTTAGTAATATGAGAGCCTATTACATTGAAAAGTATAACTTCTATATAAGAAATTAAGAAAAAGGGCTACAGAGAAACTGGGACATAGAGAGTTAAATAGTTTGCCTATGGTTATACAGGTGAAAAAGCAGAACTCTTCACTGAGACTGGAAACCAGGTGTGTTTCATTCAAACATAAATACTCTAAACCAAAGGAAACCCGACTTCTTGTTTTTTTATAAGTTGCTCCTTCTCCTGAGTGAGATACTTTTAGTGTGTGTAAGCTGTTAATATGCGCTGTGTTATGAGAAATTTGAAGTTTCTTTGGCCACATTTTGTGTATTATCACAAAGAAGGAGTCCTCTGAACTCATAACCATTATAACCTAGTGGGATCCACATGCAAGTAAGAAAACAGGCTCATTTGTCTGTAACTTCATGGGAATTCTGGGATATATGATTTTCATATAGATTTCAAATGAGCACTTAAGTACTTCAGAACAGTATAGAAAATAAACATTTATTACTCGTTTAATTATGAGAGAAAAATAGATCCTCTGTAGTTTTTTAATCAAGAAATTTAATTTTGAATCTTAACATGAAATCATTTTTCATAGTTGAAATTTATTTGTAACATTTTTCCTTATTTTTCACATATGTGGAAAAATTTTGTCAATATAAAGCTTATTTTGTTAATCTAAAAACTGCTATATATTAAACAAGATTTTACAATAAGCATTTTTGATTAGTTACTATTTGTTATGTGCTAGGCATAAGAGGATGAATTTGCAAATCTCTTTCCTCAGTAACTAAATATTTAGAGATGTGTTCACTTCATTTAAATGTTATCCGAGACACATAAAGAGATATCTTTGTTATGTTTTATTAGATATTTTCATTAGAGAAGTATTTCTAATTGTTCATTTATTTTAAAACCATTACAAAAGAAATCATTAAAAATCATATAAAATTCAGGCAGCTAATTTTATTTCTAATAGTAGCTAGAATTATTTATTTAATATGGCAAAATGTATAAAATTTTATTTGATAGTTTTTTTCTTAGGACAATTTAATTTTGATTACAAATTGTTTTTGCATTGTTACTGATATCCAACAGACCACTTATCTAGTTAAAAATGTAATTAGAAAAAAAGGAATTCCACATGTGATATTAGAATATTTCTAGCCAAGAATTTTCTGAGAATTGGTAATATTCGAAGATGGTACTTTTTGCCCAATAATATTCATGTTTTATACAATAAGCTCTAAATTCAAACATGAGTTTAAATTTATATGAGCCAAATTTTTGGAAAATATGTAAGACAAATTTGAAGATATAAGGTACAAAAAACGCATTTATTATTCTTTTTGCGCTGAAGGTTATCCACAGTCAACAGAAAGGCACATAGTTAAAGTAGCATATTTTGGTAAGTACAAGACTTAAGTCATTTAACAACACACTATTTTTAGTGAACTCTCCAAAATATTTGGAAGAGTTTCTTTATGATGTTAATATTAATGGAGAGCAGAGCCATCATTATTAAAATTTATCATTAAACAATTTTGTTTTTGCTTTGAGAAAACAACTAATGTTAAGGAAAAGAATACTGGTTTATTTTATGAGTTTAAGAATGGCGAATGGGTAATTCAACCGAAAAGTCTAGATTTGTGTTGGAAAATTTAAAATTTACTTCCTTTTGGGGAGCTTTTGCTCAAATGCTTTGGGGTAAATTTTCAAACACAGTGTGTGTTAAGATTGAACCATGCAACTATCATTGAAGTTAATGGGAATGTCTGGGCTAAATCTGCTCATGCTGTGCTAAAAATGTACCCCCTAACGTTTGAATAGTTTTCGGCTATCATAGATACTAAAATAGAGTTATTATGGTCTACTGTATAAATGTATATTTAGATAGTTTTAACAATATTTATTTGATAAAGGGTTATGTGAATTTTTATATAGTGCTCAAACCTAATCTTCTACCTCTTAATGTTGAAAATAGTGATATTCAACGAACTAAACTATACATTTTACTTCAAACAAGACAGAAATGTTATGTTTCATTTTGACTTTATTTTACTCCTTGCTATAATTCTGAAAAGAAGCCACTACTGCACAAAGTGAGAGTACCCAGTGGATTTGTTAATGTAATGCCATATGTTAGGAGTATTCTTAGAGCTTCCTTCTTTTTCCCCATTGTCCTTTTTTTTAATTTAAGTACTTCCAATGCTTTAAAAACATTTTATCTAGTGAAAGCTACACATAGAGTATCACTCATTTTTTCTTTCATTTTGCTGGTTGAGGTAAAGTACATAAATATATTCTATAAAATGTGCTCCTAGCTCTTTTTCTATTTTACTACAAGTAGATATTTTATCGTTAAAATGCTTTGCCATTCTTTTTTAAACACTTGAGTCAGAGAAACTCAAACCTATTGCAAAGCTAATTTATTGGATATTTACTGTAATAAATAGTCAACAGAAAATTTTTGATCATTGAAGAATGACAAAAAAACATTTCTTATGTAGTACTTTCTGGTTAACAGGCTCCAAGTAAGATACATCCTAAGTTTTGCTTTGATTGTTAGTGTTTTATACTTGTTTAAAAAAACGTTATTATAGGAGGTTTCAGAAGAAATATTAGAAGGAAAGGAAATCTGAAACTATGTAATGAGATAGAATATTATAGTGATATAGCATATTTAAATTATGGGAAAATAAATGAAGGTATTATTGAAGATATTTTGACTTTGTTAGAAGTATTATAATATAACTCCACAACAGACTTAATTTACAAAATTTAGCTTTCCCCGTGTCAAGAACACTTTCTTTTTTATTCACAAGTAATGTTATTGAACATCACAATCCAGGGCTTACTCAGCATTATATACTCTTTAAGAATGAAAGATTAATAACATGTAATTGGAAAGAGATTACACATTTAAGAGCAATAAAGACTAGTTTAGACTTATTGAGTTCAAAGTGCTTCTAGGTGCCACAAAGAAATAACTTCTAGTCAGATTAAAATTGGAAGTTCACAGTTTTGAGAGAAGTTAAAGGGACAGATTTTGGAGTCATGAACATAGAAGAGATTGTGAAAATAATAGACAAGGAAGAAACAATTTTAAGAAAGGTGAAGTGATCAAATATCTAATATTCTGTAATATTAACATATCAACTGAGAAAAGGCAATTTAATTTATTAATTCATGAGCGTGTTCAATAGTTTGAAAGATATAGAACTTAGGCTCGAAAATATTAAGGTGTAAATGGAAAATGAAGAAACCAAAACTACCATTAAGACTCTCAAAAATTATATCAAGAAATTAGCCATGAGAATAAGGAGTCAAGTACAATGGTAGTATAGTATAGAGCAAGAGTTAGAGAATAATTTTCGTTGATTTGTTTCTTTTACATGAGCAAGACTTTTCACTGGGAAAATGTGTTAATTTATAGTCTAAACTGAGTCACTTCTGACAGTGAAAAGGAGCTACTGTTATTTACTCCAGGACAATAGGCGTGTACTCCAACTGTGCCCAGCAAACTAGGATATAATAGATACCCTCTTTATAGGTGAAAAAATTAAGCCTGGTAATTTTTAATTCTAATCTGTTGGGTGGACAGGCTGAGGTAGCATAGAAAGCTTTTAGGATTCTGGATGATATATAAAACAGAAATAATTTGACATTAATTCCTGAGATTATTGGATCCAGTGACACTTTCCCAATGATTGGTAATAATATAAAGGCAAAACTTGTAAGACCTATGCCAATTGTTTCATTAAATAGTAAAGAAGATCTTCTTGCAGTGAAAAGACAGAAACACATCATATACAGCGGTCCTGGACCCTTTTTGGCACCAGAGACCAGTGATCCTATGAGAATCTAATGCCTGATGATGTGAGGTGGAGCTGAGTGGCTAGTGCTTGGGGAGTGGCTGCAAATACAGGTGAAGCTTCACTTGCTTGCTGGCCACTCACCTCCTGCTGTGCAGCCTGGTTCCTAAGAGGCCATGGACAGGTACTGCTCTGCAGCCCGGGGCATGGGGACCCCTGGCATGTGACGTTGTAAATAACTTTTACATAGGCATGTATGCAGAGCATATAAAGGGATACGACAAAGAGAATACAACATATTGCAAGAGAAAGTAGCTCGAATTGCAGTATTTTTCTTTTGAGTTCCAGTTATTTTTTTTTCCATATATAATATGGGACATCTAAGATTTATATACAATTTTATTTGTATATTTTAAGTCTTTTTTTTTTTTTTTTTCTAAAGTAGAATATTTTCCTGATAAATATAGTCAGAATGTTAGGTGATATGCTTGGCTTCTCTTTATACTAAGGGGGTCTCGTTTGGTTTGTTACACTTTTGAATTTGCCTGGTCCGCCCCCTGCCTTATTGTATACTGTTCTCCATAGTCCCTCAAGCTGAAAATTTATCTCTAGCCAAAGTGTGCAGTGATTTAACCTGCTCCGTAATCACTCCCAATCTGTGAATGAAATTCATGGTGGGAGACTTGATTACTATCTCTGTTAGGCCTGACCTGTATTGAAAGGGCTGTCAAGCTGCCTGAAATTTAGATGCTTTGGACGTTTGCCATAAGGAATTCTTTGCTCACCAAAAGAGCTAAAATTAGCAGAGACGAAGGAATGGTGTTTTTGATTTCTTTTCCCCCTTGCTTCTGAACAGCTAGAAGACAAAATACAAATTTAAATGTGATACCCTCAGCATTTAAGTAAAATACTCCTCTACTCTTACAAGTCTTCTTGATATGATATCACATAACTTTGTAAAACAAAGAAAGTTTTATAATTAAAAAAAAGACACATTTAGCTAGCTAATAGAAACTAAGAGATTTTCGACTGTTTTTGTCATTGCTTGTACGTGCTCTTGAAAGCTGATAGTAATGTCAGAGTTTCCTTTCTATAGGGATCAAACCATCCTTTGTTTGAAATGAAAGTCAGTCCTTTGATGTTTCATTGAGGCTTTTTTTCCCTTTTGCTCTTTTTTTTGTGTGTGTCCAATTTGTTTTAAATTTAGAAATTAGATTTTCTCCTGATTTATCAATAAAAGATAAATGTTCAATGAAAAGCTAACAATACAGGATAATATAGAGGAGAATAACATCACTTGATATCTCTATTTAAAATAAATTTAAGTTACTATCATTTTAGATTTCTCTTTGTGCTCATATATTGAATTGATGATGTTCTGTAAGCTGCCTTTTTAACTCAACAGTATGTCGTGACCACTTTCTAAGACAGTAATTATAGGTCTATGTTCCCTTTTTATGATTGTAGAGATTCAGATATTTAACTTATTTTCTAATGATGAGCATATGTAGATGTTTTCCATTTTCTAATATAAACAAGGCAGAGGAATAAATTTGTCTTATTCATTGGTGTTCGTAGAGAGCCCTTCAAGTTGTCTGAACACATACAGATGTGTTAGCAGGGGACAGATGCACCTCCTAGAACCTAAGGATGTTCAGTGAAGTTGGGCCTTTTTTAGTGCTTGGAATTAAGAAATAAATTTGGGTCACTTTTGGGCACATTTCATTATCTTAGTTTCTCTTTGGCATCTGCTGGCAGCCTTGCATCTGTGTATTTAGTGAAAAATGGCTGCTATACTACTACATTGCCTCACAATTTAAGGTTGATAAAGATTTTCATTTGTATTTCCAAATTCCAAGGGGAAGGACAGTAATTAGTCACCCTGGGTCAAGTGGCTCTTGCTTTTCTAATCAATTATAGGTTCAAAGGAGCGGTAATGTGTAGCCTGTGCACTCAGTAGGGAGAATGGAAGTAGTACTTGATGATGGAGAGAATACTTATGCATGTATGTATTTTTGTGTTCATCTCATTATAACCCTAGGATAAATAACAATAAATAAAATTTTGAGATAAAAAATACATTTTGTAAATTTTAACATATACAGCTAACTCGATTATCAGAAAGATTTTTCCAGTAGACATTCCTTCCAATAGTAACTGAAATACCTATTCTCTTTGATACTTATACAAACAACACTTAGTTCTCAATGTTTTAACTTGTAACCTAGATCATAGCCAAAAATTATAACCAATTATGTTTTAATAAAATTTATTTTAAAATGAAGTTAATGTTTTATATACACTTCCCAGTGTTTTTTGTTCTGTTTAAATTTTTATAGGTTAATTTTATTTTCTCAATTTGTAGGAGCTTTTCCTTAATATTTAGATTATTAATACTTTGTCTATCATTGATTATAAGTTATTTTTCCAATGATATTTTCAATCTAGTTTATGATGGTTCTGCCATACAGGCATTAATTTTTTTAATTTAGTTAATTATTAGGCAATATGAAATTTTAGGTTTGAGAAATATACATTCTCAATAAGGTTAACTTTAGCTGTAAATAATAGTTTCTAACATTGCTACACACACACACACACACACACACACACATATATATATATATATATATATATAAATACTTGCAGAGTTTAGTCATTTTTCTAACTTGAATGCATGCTTTGAAATTTCAAGTTTGTCTTTTCTGATTTGGGGCACTAAGAGCACAATCTTTGAGCCTTTCTTGTGATAGTGGTAATAAAAACCTTCACTTTTCTTTTGGAGAAGCCAAGTCTCTTAGATATTATGGCTTCATTTTTTGTGCTATAAAACAAGACAGTTGGAACTGTAACTTCTACAAATGTGTAGCATCTATAATTTATCAGACTATTTACATGTGCTCTTTATTTATTCATCATTTCAAACCTCTAAAATAGATATTGTTGCCAGCTTTCTATGTGTGGAGAATCTGTGGTTCAGAGAAATGAAGAAGAGGATGTGTTTAGTGGGTGTTTGCTGTACAGACCAGGGATTGGTATCTAGAATGGCACCACCCCTGGAGCATTTGAAAACGTGCAAGAATGTTTTCTGTTGGCACATTGACTCAGAGTTGCCACTGTCATTTAGTGATTGGGGTATACAAATGTTAAATATTTTGCAATGCCTATTTCAGACCCCTAGAACAAAGAATTTTTCCTCACATTTTCCATTGGCACCCCCCATTGAGAAACATTGTTTTTCCCTTTGATATCTATGAAGACATTTTTTGTATTACTGCTGTGTAGTAGAATATGCAATGCCTTTTGCTTTAGTTTCTTATCATATGTACTGAAACTCCTAGAGTCATAGCCACAAATAAGAGCAACCACACTAATGGAACAATAGCTATTCCCACCATTTACCATCGGACCCAGAGTTTCAATAGCAGGCATGTTTGTTTACTAAGAGATTATCCAGAGCCTTCATGGTG
Source organism: Pteropus vampyrus (assembly GCF_000151845.1). Classification (NCBI taxonomy): domain Eukaryota; kingdom Metazoa; phylum Chordata; class Mammalia; order Chiroptera; family Pteropodidae; genus Pteropus; species Pteropus vampyrus. The sequence continues at coordinate 1,805,953 of NW_011888838.1, forward strand.
TTATAGATTGCACATCATAATCTGCTCCTATGATCCGACTTTTTCCCTGTCAAAATATGTCACTGATTGCCTACTTTCCTCACACTTCTATTCTGTTAGTAGATAATTACCAAAATAACCCCGCTTTCATGCTCTTTCATGTTACTCTCTCCTGGATCTTGTTTTTCTCTACTAAGAATGCCATTCAATTTTTTTCTTTACCTCAGTAGATCTAACCCCCTTTCATTACTTAGTTCAGGTACACTCTTCTCCTGGAAGTCTTTTCTGAATCCCGAGGTGTGGGGGTAAGTGTTCCTCCTCTGCAATTCCAGAACATCCTGTTCATATTGCTTTTAAGGCATTTAACACTTTTATTGTGTTTTTGTCCTTGTTTCCCCTCTAGCCTATAAGATTCTAAAATATTTGGGATGATGTTTATTTTAGTAGATAAAAGATTATAGAGTACTTTCCTTATAATTGGAGTTAAATTAATGTTTGAACTGTTCTTGAAGAGTATACCACCAAGGTGAGAACCTTTAGAGTGATTTTGGAGCAAGCTGTCCTTGCACCGACTCAAACTATCCAAACATTGAATTATATCTTTGCATTCTTTTCATTGGAATGAACCTTGTAAAATCTTAGTGTGTGTCCTTTCACAAAAGAGATATTTTATTAGGCTTTCAATCCTTCATAGATTTCTAAATCTATCATCATTTTGCAGTAGATATGCTTTATGGGTTAATAAGGCTAAAAGTTTGTTAAAATTCACTCTCTGCAGAGGCACCATTCAAAAAAAAATGGCTTTAAATAAGCAATTTAATCAAAGTAAAATAAAATTATATATGCTTTTCAAGTAAAATAAGAACAGGAATTAACAGCCATGAATAAGAGGGAAACTTGGAAATTTATTAGTGACTTCTATTTTGCACTATCATCATAAATTGACTTAAAAGCAAACTATAGTTTGGTTAAATCCTGAAAAGAAAACTTTTGTGGGCCTGGGACACTATTAAGAAAGCAAATATTTGAAATTCAAAAGTGCAAGAAATCAGTGACAAATGGAATTCTCAGATAATTAAATATTCTGATTTAAAGGAGATTCGAATTGAAAAATTGTGAACTAGTTACCTCAGTTTTTGAGTTGTATTACTAATATTCTAAAATGCTTTAGCTCATTAATTTAGAAGTAGGACATTATAAAAATCATATATCCTCCTTGATATAGGATCTTATAGTGCCTGAGGATATTTTGAAATATGAAGTCTCTAACTGTAATTGTGGATTCTGAAAAAAATTATGTGACATACCTTCTGAGTCCAGGACTTCCCCTGGATAAATAGTGTTTTAAGAATAATTTATAATGTGTTTTCTTGTGATTTATCTCTTTTTCTTAAAAACTGTACAATAAAAAAATAACTTTTTAGTTGGAGTTTTATTGATAATTAAGGTTTTAATGTGTCTATGAAATATAAGCTCTTTTGTTAATGCTATCAATGCTAGTGACCAAAATGACCTATGAAACATTAGTTCACAAATAAATAAATGGTGATAGGTTGACAAGAAAAAAAATATATATATCATTTAAATTAATGAAGTTCTCTTTCCTATTATGATGTATATCTGAACTTGTTTTTAGGTTATAAATAACTATGTATACTTATATATGTAGTGAGGAAAGTCAAACAATTCCGTAATTCTAATAAAAACCTCATGCTATTATGTTCTCATTTTATATAATTGATTTTAATTGAAAAAACAAATACATGCACTAAACCTCAATGAAAATAAAGCTGTCTCCTCAAATTTTGTGAATTTTGTCCTGAGAAAACACACTAGTTAAAGAAGTTATTGTCTATGAAGGCTCTGACAATTGAGTTGCTGTCATGGTAAAAGAATTTGTATTCCACTGAGTGAACTTCTTACCCATGTGATACATACTATACTGTACAAAGAAGTGGAGTGATGAAATTTATATCCTCTGCTTCTGGAAAATGAGGCAAGATGAATATGGGTATCTTGTCTTAAAACTCTGTCTTCTTACCACTAAACCACAGATAAAAATGCCTTGAGTCCAGATCCTAAGCACATGACAATATTTATTGAATCTTTTCTTTGGATTTTTTGTACATTAAATGAAAAAGAATACATTGTGAAATTTCAACTCTGGATTAAACAATGCTAATATTGCTTACAGAACTAATATTTATATGAAAAACTAGCTAAGTTATATAGGGTTTTACCACATAGAGCTGTAATGACTCAGGGGTCATGAATTGAACTCAAGAACTTTCAAATTTTTATAATTATGAACTGATAGGATTCTATTTTATTTAGTATTCTTCTGTTCAAGGTACAGATAATGTCCTGAGAAGGTACTAAATTAAAAAATGCCTTAATTTTATTTGACAGTGTCACTTATTGTTTCCTTTATTCTGGATATGTCCAATTCTTATTTAAACTTCAAATTTTATTGAACTTCCTGATCTTTGTATTACTAAAGCATCCTTAAATATAAAATTTTATTTGTAAAAATACTTTAAAATAGTTCCATTGTTTCAGATAATTTAAATGTGTTTCTTTATCCAAGGATTAGACTAGATTTTCTAGAACATTGTGGAGGAGAGGGAGAAATTCCACCCTTGAAACTTTTGGTAAATTTCTTTCTTCCATTTTGTGTAATCAGGAAAGAAACTCTGAGAATACTGTGTGATAGATATTAATTACTTGTAGCAAAGTTTAAAAGTGTATATTTGGCATGAAATAAAAGTAAAAGGAAGTATTTTCAAATTTAGATTAGATACTAATGCTTTCAAAACAAAATACAGAGTGGTCACTATCAAGAGTGCCATCACTGAATGTTTTCTAGGGTAATGTTCCTTTTCTCATACAAATCGTGATCAGTTTCCACAGGTCTAGAAAATGTACCTTAGAAGCCAGGTTTCTCTGGCTGTGTTTAAGGTCTCCAATAAAACTTTTTTTTTTTTTTTTTTTAAATTAGGAACAACCAATGTGAATATGAGGTTATGTAATACATATTTTTAAAAGGCTCCTAGACAAGACTATAAAATGTGTTTTTCAAATTCAGTTGAGTTAGATTTGTGAGAAACCTTTGGTAGGATTTTTCTATTCATTAAATTGGATTTAGAAAGAGAGCTGTCATCCTAATAGGTTAAATTGGAAACATATCTTGTCTTAAGTTATATCCTACCATAATAATGAATAAAATTTCCCAAATATACATAATAAATACAATATTTGCTTCCTCATTAAACACAAAAGAATGACTTATAATCTGTATGAATTTAATTCATAACTTTCTCTTTTAAAAACACTATTTTTTATGAAAAAAATAGAATGATTTATGCTTTTCTTTAAAGAGCTTGCTTAAAATAATAAGCTAGTTTATTAAAAACTAATAAAATGTTGAGTTTATAACCAGTTATCTATTTTTGTTTGAAGAAAAGACATTTTAAAAGACCTCATTATGTCTTTACGAAGAATTTGTATTGGGTTGTGAAGGTGGGCTTGTTCCTCATAAATGGCTTACCTAGAAAAGCAGTGCTTCATGCACATTCCTTTTCATTCTGTTTTACTCTTTCAATTACTCAGCTTTTAGAGAAATATCATTGCTGTTTAAGATTATTCTTTTAATGAGAAATCACAGCATGCATCTTGAAAAATGATTTCCACTTCATCTTTTCTCATTCATCTCCTAGTGTAATTATAAATGCATGAGTGTAATGTATGGCTATTCAGGTCAAATTATCTATCAGGATTGATGTTTCAGTTGTACAGTTTATCTATCTATTAAAACCCTGAAATGTCAAAAGCTTCATTTTTTAAGAGTAGAATGTCGGTTTCTTTTTTACTTAGAGCAATTCACCCAGCACAAATGCAAGAGATTTGACAGTTGCAACCATTAAGGCAAAAACTGGCTGATGATTTGAGGAAAAATGAGTAAATGTTCAAATATGTATCAGGGTGCCCACAGTTTATACAAGTAGGACAATGAATAAGATAATATGGAAGCACTAATCGGAATGATCCATGTGCAAATAAAAAAAGCCACATCTGACTCCTAAATTTCAGGTTTTCAGAAATATTTATACATTCCTGTTAATTATTTCAAACTCAAGTGACTTTTATACTTCAACCTAGTGTGTTATCATGATTGTATCAAAGTAGTTTTCAATTAACTATTGGTTACATCTAAGTATTTGCAACTGTGATTAAATGCTTTTCATTGATAATTATAATTTTATTGTAAGCATACTAACACTAAGGAGACTGAAGATATATATATATATATTGAAAAGATGTTGGATAGAGAATAAAGATTATATATATTAATAATAGAGATTATATAAGATATTCTATAAGTACTTAATTTTAATATATAAAATGTATAATATATATACAATATTAAAATTACTATACGATACTGTTAATATGAATATGCTAATTTAATTGAAGTAATCATTTCACATTAAGTCATCACATTGTACACTTTAATTTTTTTTTTAATATTGTAAGTACTATTTAGATCAGTGAAAGACTACACAGCCACATAGTTTCCAAGTTGGCAGTCAAATCCAAACAATAAGCTTCTGTCAAGTCTGTCTGAAAATTCTCCTTTCTGTGAGAGAATGAATTTGGGTGGCTGTTTTTCTTTTTCATTTCAAAAATAATTTAAATGAGAGGACTGATTCGGTTGCTATTTGCACTCCAAATGGATTGAAAATACCTTCTTAATGCCTGTGTTGTGAGATTCCGACTAGCCTATGCAGTCCTGGAGGGTCTATGTGGCTGAGCCTCTGCTCCTTTCTTTTATTTTCATTCTCTGGGCAGTACTGTTCTGTCTTGAGAAGTTCTGTTTAGAATTTGCCGCTCTAAAAGCAAAGAGCACGGAGGGTAGCCGATAATTTCGGTGGCTTGTTTTCTTGGTATGTAAGTGTGTGAGGAAGTGTGAGGGTGGAAGTCGGGCTCATTATGCTTTTCTATTTATTCGTTTGTTGGTCCCCTGTCATTCTGCCAGCCCTCTCGGTGGAATAACTGCTCTTTGTATAATAATCTGCCAACATTCATGGTGGTTGCATTCACTGTACCCATTCTACTGTGGAACTCCATTACGACTGGGGTTTGAATGCAAAGCTTCATGATATCTGGGTATAATGCTGAGCCACAAAGGCATCCTTTGTAGTCCTTAGTCTTCTTATAACCCCCGCTCTCTTGCAAAAAACTCCCCCAAAACTAGCTTTGAAGAGGGAATTTTCTGGAAATAGGAAGAGAAATACATGCAGTTACTACTCTGTTCCACACTTTAATATTGTGTTTAGAGAGGAGGGAAGCTTCTAATTTTAAAACCTGATTTGTTAGGCTAAAGCGTGCTACATTTGAGGCTAATTTTCTACCTGTGGAGGTGTGGGTGAATTGGCCTTTGTTCTTTGCAGTTACCTTGCCTGGCAGGTGGCCACTTTGATTATTCTTAGCATGTGCTTTAGAAGTGCCTCTCTGATCCTTGTAAGCTCCTGCTTTATCCGCAGCACTCCTGTAGAATTTTTAACCCTGAACTCTCTTATCAAAGGGAGATTCACCTCTGACCTCTTTATGGTTGCTTCTTCTTCGTCTCTTTTGTTTATTCTCTCTTGTCTGTGGGTGTGCGAGGTGATTTTGAGAATAAAAAAATGACAGAATCTTCAATCAGCAGACAAGTAACAATTACAAATTGAACAGGGAAGGTTTGTTTTCTTTCCCTTCACACCCCTACACATTGCTTTAGAGACAATTACAGTTTTGAGTTATGAAGAAAAGCAACACAATGGGGATGCTAAAGCAAACTAAGGGAACTGTCATGCTTCTGCATTTTGTCATTTCCTGCCCCTCCCAGGGAACTTTCAGAGGCTTTTTGAAGGTCAGGGTACTCTCTCCCTCTTTTCCCCTTTTCTATTTTGATTTGTCGAAATATTTGACTTAGATGGAAATGATATATGTTCATTCTTTTTGTGATAAATCAGTATAAACTGATATTTAAATGATCACATTAAAGTATCGAGCATTTGATGAGTACCCTACTTTACATGTGTTTTCCCATTTAACTGATGAACTTATAAATGACCATGAAAGTCAATGCTTCCTTTGGAGATTCTTTGGCTTTTCAAGACAAATATGTCTGTTCATGTTGTTTACCTTAGCTGTTGAACCTTAGCAGAACATTGATCTCTATAAATTCTTACATATACTTAGACACCTACCCACACACACACTAAAGATAGCAATGTCTGCTAATATCTTAATAACTACAGATGGATACAAGGCAGACCATAGGTCTTTAACTACTGTAATTAAAAGAAAAAAAAATCTTGTTATATTGTGTTCTCTTTAACATTGGTTTTAATACATCTTCAGAGTGGTACTTTAAAGACTTCCATTGCAAGACAGAATGGAGGAATCCTGTCTTTCCGTTCTTTATGTTTGTAGGTCTCAAATTTTAGTGTGCCTGTGATTCTCTGGTGTGTGTGTGTGTGTTTATGTGTGTGTGTAACAGAGAGACAGAGAGAGAGAAAGAGGAGAGGAGAGGAGAGGAGAGGAGAGGAGAAGAGAGGTTGATTTGATTAAGCAGGTGTTGTGGCACAGAGATTTGCATGTTAAATAAACAGTTTGATTTTCATACAAGAAGTTGCTCAAAATCCATGGTTTGAAGATCTCTGAGAAGAATCATCACGTGTGGCATCTAAGCTTATACATGTATCATTCAGTATTGAGGCCCTGCTCATCAACTGGGCTAATTTAAGCATTTCTAAATTTGATCATCAGAAGAACACTTCAATTTATATACTCTTTTTTTTATATACATGTATTTAAATATTGTGTAGATGGTACCATATATTGGTTTCCATTCATCATTCAAAAACTATTGAATGGCTAGTAAGTGAAAGTCAGTGTATAAATCATAATGAACATTTTATATGAATGTACATTATTGTATTCTTTGGGCAAATTTTAGATAAATTAAAAAATATAACAGTATTATGAAAGTGTATTTTATGTTAGATTGAGCTTATCAAATAATGCCATTTCCGTGTGTCAGCAAACTTGACTTATAAACATTCTATTTCACACATGCAGTAATTCCTAACCCATGCCACTGCTCTCATTAAAGAGTACTTATGGTAGTATTGAGAAGATTTAAACTTTTTTTTTATAGCCCACCAATATGGTATAAAGTGCTTTCCTGTCAGACTAACTCTAGCAGTGATTGCTTCAAATTTACTCTTTTCTAGTCTTTGCTTAAGATACTTAACTTCTCAGTACTTCCTATTAAAGAATTATAACAATATTGCTAACTCATAGATTTATTGTCAGGCTTGATGAAAATATTTATGCACAAGCCCTTAGCACAATGCTTCATATATACTAAACCTTTCATGAATGATTAATCAGGTGGTCAGAAGTGTCAAGGAAACACATGCAATGTGGACATTTGTTGATTGTGGGTACCAGCACAATTTTGTTTTATTTAGATGTTTCTTAACCTTGACAATGCAGTTACATATAGATTATTTTATACTAAAACAGATCCGAAAGATTTTCAAGTAAACATTCGTGCTGCCATCTTTCATTTTAGAAACAGGAAAATGTATATAGAATAATGAACGGACTGGCATTGGATTTGGTTTATTTGATCCAGATTTGGAATATGTACCTTATAGTCTCACTTGAACTTTTGAATATTAAATTATGGTTCCTTAACTCATGGAGATTGAGGTCATTGTTATTAGATAGCTCCCATTTGATAATCATTTATGCCATGCAAGACACTTTGTGTGTATTTTAAATGTTAGCAGGAATATGAAATTTCTTTGTACTTAATTTTTGAAATAATTTTTTCTTTTGAATTTGTTCTAGTAACAACATGTAGCTACACAGATATTTAAAACAGACTTGTTACTAAAATTGTCTTGCCTTTTGTATATTAATTTAAATTGACTAAGGTGGTTCTATAGTTTGGCAGTGGCTTTACATGATGATGGAGCCCAGGGGGACAATCTTAGATCCCTTGGTCCTCGGGTATATGAAGCTCAGATGTTTTGGAACCAGTCTTCTGCCAGCTGGCTTATTCTCAGAGGAGATACTCCGGCAGTAACTCTTCAAGTAGGTAGAAGCAGCCAGTTTGGTCAAAATAACTGAAAAACATTATTGGAATCCCTGTTCAGAATAATTCCTTTTCAACTGGACCTGGCTGCCTCATAAAGAGGAGTGCAGAGGTGGAGAGGGTATCTAACTGTGCTTGTCTGCCCGTCATAAAGTACTCCATCTGAGGACACAGTGCTTTATTTTGGCAGCTGTGATGTGATTAGGCTTGTATTTTAGAAAGGATATGCATCAGAGCCGTCATTCTTCATATTCAAACTAAATTGGACATTCTGCTCTAGGGAATAATTCTGTTCTATTCACATCTGACTGCTTGCTGCTTACCAGCGGGTGGCCCCATTAACCCTATTAATCCTCATTTTAAAGTCCAGCCCAAAATATCACTTCAGTGAATCCTTTCTCACCTTCCTCTCTGCCACCATATCTTCCATGCTTCTCTTTATTATAGCAATTAGTGATTTCTAATTTTTTATCTCACTTTCGGAGGGCAAGGAGAGTGAGATGGACATTTACAGACTGTTTCTTTAGAGCTTTTTTTTTTTTTTTTCAAATCTCTAGTATAATGTCAGGCCCATGCCAAGTGCTCAATAAAAGTGGAATGAATGAATGTATCATTTGGATCTCTTTTTGTTAGGTAGTCTTTAATATGGTGTCACTGATCATCAATGGACATTGTTGCTATTGTCTATTTTAAATAAACATAATTTATAGTAGACCGTCTCCCTTAAGCTATTTTACTTGCTCAGAATACTACTCCTCATCTGGAGAGCTCTGTTCAACTCCTTTAGAGACTCTTTTATAAAGCTGTTTTTCACTAATATTTAAGAACAACAGTAATAATAATGATTTGTCAAGAGCCAAAGATCTTTCTTTAGGTTTCTTCATTGGTTGGAGATTATATATACATATATACATAATTTCTCTACCCTTTTAATTGGGTCTTTATGGGGGGTATGGGCTGGAGTATGCAGTGGTGGCAGTATATTTGAGGAACCATGCTAACTTTGAGGTAAAAGGTGGATTTAATAACAACTTTTAAAAAAGTTTGCTTTAAATGCACTCTCTTAGATGCAACCTTGGCAAAATAACATTGAGGTTTTAAAAATATATGTGTGCTTTGTCTTATTTTCAGTGTAATGAGGTATCTGGGTTTTTTGTTTGTTTTTAATTGCAAAACTATTTTGTTAAAGGTATAACCTATTGAAATCAATATAATCGTGAGAATGTATATATATATTTTCAAAAGTATTAATCTATGGTGATATTCGTTAATTTGGGGCTTTTATATTTTATTTTGGGTAAATTTTATTTTAATATATTATTAGAAAAGTAATTTATGAATTCTTAGGAAAAACTTAGAGTACAGAGGCGTATCAAGTTAGAAGTATAAACCTCCAACACTTTCTATTGCCTCATAAGTAGATATGGTGAATGATTTAATATGTATTTTTTAGACTCTTCTCTGTATATACTGAGTCACATATAAGATAGCATATTTATATAGGCAGAGTATATATATGCACATATATGATATATAAAATATTTAAAAATAGAAATATAGCAGTTATATAGAATGTTTATTCAGATGTTTTTGTCACTTCAAAACTTAGAAATCTTTCTCTGTTACTATATATATATTTTCTTTTTATCAGCTCTGTAGTAGTTTTTTATATATGAGGTTCACATTCTTCTATACCTGGACTTTTGCATTGTTTTCAGTTTTTCCCTACTTTGAATATAGCTGCAGCAGATATCATGGGCATACTTATTGGTACAAGTATTTTGGGAGACTATATTTGTAAAAGTGGGATTACTGAGGAAATTATAAAACATATAGCAAATATCTTCCTAGATATTTTCAAAACACTCTCTAAAATGTGAGCTCTTTCTTATATATGATTATTTTAAAACCAGCTCTTATGTTTTAGGGCAAGTACTTTTTTTAAGTTATAAAACAATGTATATTTATTGTAGAAATTTAGAATTTTAGAAATTTTACAGATTTTTAAAAAAAGTTTTCTAATTCTATCATCTAGAAGCAAGCACTATTGCGATTTTGATATATTTACCTCCTGGCCATATTTCCTATGCATAATTTTTACTCTGTTGATATCTCACAATTTTATATTATGATTTTCTTATTTGGCATGATAACATAGGCATTTATACATGCATCATTAGAGATATTGAAACACCAATAATACTGATTACCTAATAGTTTATTATTTAGCACTAGCATGATAACTTTGTATGTCTGTATTTTATTTCGATACTTAACGTGTCTCTATTTTGGGCAGTCGTAAATAATAAGGTACAAAATGTCTCATGTAAAGCTTTCTCTGCTTTACATATTATCTCTTAGGGCATATTAAAAGTTATAGAAATATTAGGTAAAATCACATTTGAATTATCATGAATTTTGATGTCCTTTGCCTTATTATTTCCCACAAAGATTACACCGACTACAGTCTCTCCTGTAGAGTATGCCTATTTCAGTATATCCATGCTGCTGCTGACGGGTTTTTATGACACTTAAAAGGCTTCAATCTATTTCACTTCTTTGAGTCCCAGAGTGTTATTTCTTATTTGCTATAGGTGCTTCTTTTTATTTTTGGCTTAAAGTTACAACTTGGGCTAAACCTTTTGAGCCTGCCAGATGGCCAAAATTATTGGACAGTTTCTGACTATTTACTTATTATATAGTTTTATGTGCATTGTGGGCGGTAACCAATGGTCAACTATTGAATTATGTAAATATTTAATAGTGATGATAAAAACCTAGGTTCTCTTTTCAGAGAAATGCCATATACATAAAATTTGTTTTTAATTTGTTTATCTCTGAGTGATAGTTGAGGAGACCATGTCTTCATACCCATTTCCCACATAACCTGTGTATCTCTGGGTGGGAAAAGGGGGTCAGTGATTTCTTTGGTTGCTATTTTCTCTTTCATATTTATCTTCTTTTTGTGACAAGCCATATCCTTTTGAGACATTTGCGACTGGGCTTTATCACCTCTTCACTCCTTCTTATTCCTGACATGACTGAACTCAGTCATTTTCTCATTCAGAGAACATTCTAGGATCAGTTTCATAGCTTTTCACTTGCCAAACCCTTATCCTTGTTTTCAGTGACTTCAAACAGCTGTGGTTTGAACACATCTTAGCTTTGAGACTTAACCATTTCTTATAATTTTACCCAACAGTCATGATTATCCTAAATCTTTTTATCACCAGATAGTTCAGGTTTCAAATCCACAAAAATCAGACTGTCTCTCTCACTACAGTCTCTTGTTCATATAGTGTACTTTCTCAGATACCCTCATAGCATCAATAACATTAGTGCGTTGATTTTTTTCCTTATTCGTATTAGATCCTGAATAATCATTTTTCTTACAGCCTTGCAAATACTCTCAAAAGCCTTGCTCCTTCTCCTTTCATCATACCAGCCTAGCAAGATGCCCTAGCCTATGTCAAAAGTGATAGGTCGGATGGACTCTGGCCTGGTATGGCTCTGGTCCTTGTTCTCGTCCTGATTGGCATTATAACCTTGGCAAGTTATTTCACTAATCCAGGCTATATAAATTGCAGTGTTTAGACTAAATCATTATTTTCTAAAATAGATCCTAGACCTTGAAGTTACATGAAAAACAAAAAAAAGCTTTGCAGTCAAATGTTTTGGCAAACACAGCGTATTATTATTCCCCCTTACAAATTCACAGTCATAATAACATCTTAAAGGCTCTGAGAATTCCTATTGGGAGGAAGACACCCCCAACAATTTAACGTTGTTTAACCTAGCATTTCTTAACCTATTTGACTAGGGATCCTCACATACTTAATTTATTTCTATAGAACTTCGGTTCAATTGAACACATTTTGGGAAATCCTGGGTCTGATTGTACTTGACATTATTTATTTTTCATCTTTAATTTCATTATGTTGTAATTTACTTTATATGCTTATTTAGTCACTAAGAATATCTAAGATACATGTAAGCATCACCATAATTCAGTGAGGTATATTTATACTGTATATCACCCAAAATAAAATAGTGCACTGGCAGCAATTCTTCTTTAAGGAGCATTCTTTTGAGACTAGCAGTATTTTATATGCTATATTAGAGAGATACAATTCATATGATTTATTAACTACATCATAGCAAGTAATCTCTTAATTAACGGCCTTCACTAAGAGAAATGAAGATTTCTTTAAGACTTTTCCCCAAAGTCATTTAAGTGAAAAAGTAGATACTTTTTTGGGGTGTGTATGGGGGTGTGGGTGTATATATATAAGTATTGCTGATAATTGCTTGCATAATTTAGTGATCTTGATAGGTTGCTTGAGTATGTACAAGTTAAACAGACACATGCAAGTACAGGATTGTAAAGTTCAAAGGAAACGCAAACTTGATTAACAAAAGTCACTGTCAAAAACAAATTGTAATTCTGCACCATATGAATCCTTGAATAATATTCCCTAAGAGGTCAGCCAAAAGTCTTGCTTCTGTCTACTGTTCCCTTGAAGAGAATTTTCAAATTTAGGCATTTCCTAACATCGTAAAAGTCAAGAGAGCTATAAGGCATTTTTTTTTTTTCACAAGTTAAGGCAACATGTGAATCGTGAGAATAGCTGAGTCTTTTCTAGTCCAGTAATAAAGAGATTTAGCTTTTAATTAAATTAACTAAGTGTACTACATGTGAATTAGAGCTCTATGAATTGTATTTTCCCCTTTTTTGTTTGCTTAAATTTATTTTTTGAGAAAATATTTCTAAATTTGACCTTTTTTATATGTTGTTAGTATATTAAACATTCATGTCAATGTTATTAGTTATCTCTTTAAAATAATTATGTTGGTTTTATTATAAATATGGAATATAATTTCCGAGGAGCATAGCAGAAATAATGAATTAGTACTTAGACATTTTTCTAGCTCTAATGATTAAATGATTGCTTCAATAGTGTAATTTTTCAACTCTACATAATTAATGACTCTGCATAAGTAATTAAATTATGTTTAATTTTGGTAAGTGTTATGATTAAATAATTACATATTTTGTTATTTCTAAAAATTAATTGTTTTATTGGCTATGATGTTGACTGAGTTCTCACTCATTTAATTTATTGATTTTTGTTTTATAGGAAACATTCTTTAAGGAAAAACAAAAAGACCATGTTGATAGCATGGAAAAATTTCTATATGTTTATTGCACTTTTCCATCTCTCATTCTCTTATAAAATGTTCAGTATTCCATGAGTGAGCTGAAGAAAGTCATCACAGGAAATTTCTCCATACTTTGTAGAAGACACTTATTTGGTAGCAAGATACTATTTTCAGAACTAAATTCCAAAATTTGTGCAGGTTGTAAAATTTACATGAGTTGAAGAAGAGGTTTACATATCTTATTTTCTTCAATTTAAGAAGCCATTAGAGTAATTGCTGGGATGAAATGGGTTAGGAGGTGCTCAGTGTGCATAAAACTGAAGGGTTTTTATTCATTTGTCAAACCTGATTGAGGGTTTCCTGCATACTGTTCTTGTGTCTTCAATGAACTTAAAGAAACAACTGAAATAGACATATACAAAGCAGTGAAGTGCCATGGTGTATAGATGCTTTGTCATAAATAGACTGTGTTTAAAGGAAAAAAAAATAAAGTCATTTTAACTATGGGCATCACCTTGGAAATTTGAGGTTTGAATTACCTTACCACAATTTGACACTGTGGTGGATTAATGACAATTAATACTATCCAGAATAAGGCAGTTACCCAACAGTCATGATTTAGTATCGAAGAGAAAGAAACATAAGTTTAGGGCCATTCTTAGATGCCCTAATTATGAAAAATCATGATGGTGAAGAAGTTCCAGACCATATTATATAAAGAAAAATTGAAAGACTGTTTAGCCTAAGGAAGAGAATTCTTGGGGGTGTGATAGCTTTGTATAGAAGTCTTTGGATACCATAATCCATGTTCTTACTATTCTATCCTTCCTATAAATTTCTCACAGTGTTTGTGAGAGTTAATGCAAATTTCAGAGCACCCTACATTACACAGTGAGTGTATTAGGAGCATTAAACATGTTCATTGGTGGGTAAAACTTTCCTAGATTGATAATAAAGAGAGTTGTCTTAAACTCTTTATGTGCCTTTCATTACACCTAAATGAAAATTTTTAGCTTCAGGAAAGAAAAAACATGGAAATATAGTTTTTTTTTGTTTTTTTTTTTTTTCCTGCTATAAATAGGAAGGTATATTAAATTTGATTTCTCCTAGTGACTAAGTCACTTCCTACAGCTATAGGAAGGTGAGTTAGCTCTTTCAAGGCCAGCAGGTATAGTTTAATATATTATTGAAATAATAGAGCCCACTGTGTTATTAATATACCATTCTGGTTTTCAGTATATAACTCAAAATTACTTAGAATGGTGTTTTGAACTTACTTCTACAGTATGATGTGTGAATTCACCAAAATGAAGAAAATCAATGCAATATATGCCTATGTTAAACCTCCTGATTCATATTTTAAAGTCTCAGGGAAAGTAATGACTTGATTCAAAGGAAAGGACCTATCACAGTAATTTGCTTTTTATTGTTAGGTACTAGAAAATCTTACATATGCTGTGAGAAAAAATTTTAAACTTTTATTCTGTGTTTAAAATCAGAATCAAAAGAGAAGGATTCACCAGTTTGATCCATGATATCTCTTTTTATTATCCTATATTTTGTACATCTTATATATGGAACATTTGCATTTTTTATGGTAAAAAGTCATATTGAGATACTTGTTAAAAATATTATTA
>NW_011888838.1:1822335-1844509 GCF_000151845.1 Pteropus vampyrus
CATCATTTTTAAAAAATAATAAAACATTTGAATCTTGTGAAGTAGTGAAACAATAATAAACAGGCTTTTATTTTGGTATTTAGAGATGTGTTGCATCAATATGTAGATTCCTTTCTTCCACAATTTTAACATGTAAAAAGTATTCTCTGTACTGTAGAACTGTACACCCGAAACTTACTGAATTTAATTAACAAATGTCACCATAAAAATAAATAAATTAAAAAGTTAAAAAACAAAACTAAAAAGTATTCTCTGAATAGCAGACAATGATATCAATTTTTAAAACTTTTCATTTCACTGAGAACCATTTATATGTTTTTACTTTAAAGTAATTAAACATTTTATTGTTTTGCTGTGTGATTATAGAAAATATACCACCATAATAATAACTCATAGTTATGTTAACAATAAATTTCTGCTTCCTAAAATGCTGTACAAAAATTCTCTAATGTATCTCTATATAAGGCTCACCATACTGTAAAACATAGTGTCCCTTTATAAACTTTCATCAAGTCCAGACTCCTAGCTGCATTACATGCAAAGTTACAACTGCTTACTTTTTGAATTGTCCTTTAAGTGGCATAATATTAGTACCTGTCTTATAGGTTATAGTGAGGATTGCATGAAATCAACATTAACAAATACCAGTATCTTTATATAAAGTAAGCACTCAAAAAATATTAGATGTCATTATTTTCTATTAAACTGTGGGGTCAATAAGAGTTTGTTCTCTAATATTTATCCATGGCTTCTAAAATTATGTCTTGCCCATAGTTAATATTTGTTATAAATCAGTAAATGAATGAATGTACATGGGTGGTATTTTTATACTATACCTTGCTCCTATTCATTTTTTAATTAGAAATTGAAAACATGCATTACTTCTTATATTTATTCTACAAATATTTATTGAGTAATCACTCAGAACCAGAACACTCTTTGATGTTGTAGGTTAGAATATATTCAGTTATTCTTTAAGTTTATTAGTTTCACAGATACATATTGAAAATTTATTATGTATGGGCCAGGTGTTGTAGAGAATGCTTCATAAAGGGTTCAGATTGGAAGAAGGGAAAAAGTTTGAATACAATGCTTATATCAATTAGAGAAAATAATTTTGAGTTCCTGACATCCATGGAACATTAACCCATATGTGTAATATTTTCAGTTAAGTTAATACAGCTATCGTGATCTTTTTTGGATTTTGAATTCTATACCGAAGAGTAAATATGAAGTAGAGAATGTAATTTTTATGAAAAGATATGCTTCTTACAAAATATTTTGACAGAATTTTTTCTTCTGTCTAGACAAAGCTAGACATTTGTAATAACTGTCCTGTCAGAAGTATAAAACTAAGAGCACTAATGCAGTACTTTTTCTCTTATTTCTAATTACTAATTTAGTGCATTCAGCACCCAATGATTTAAATAAGTTATGAACTGAAAATATTCAATGCCCATTAGTTCTCAGACTTGCAGTTTAAAGTGACTATAAAGGACCGAAGTCTCTCCATCTATCTGACCCTGGTTCAAAAATCTCAAGAGAGGAATATTTTAGGTATAGCTACTGTAGCTTAGGGAGACAGGCTCTAGCACTTTTTAGAAGGACGAGTTTTTTGATGTTTTAGGGAGACAAAGTGATCTTGATGGTTTAAGTTATCATTTATTTCTGTGCTATTTTGAATAAGTAAATAAGTATGTATTTATATATACATATTTATATTCAGTTGACCTTTGAACAAGGTGGTGGATTAGGAGCACTAACCCCCAGACAGTTAAAAATCTGCATATAACTTTTGACTTCCCAAACTCTTAGTGCGCCCTTAACATCTGAGGATTCAAGCAATTGTGGATCAAAAATGGCATCTTCTGTCTGTGGCTGGGAATATGCAGTTGAGAATGTGAAAATACTGTTTTTGATACGTTTTGTTGAATTCGTGAATGCAAAACCCACAGATATGAAGGGCTTACTGTATTTCTTGAACAAAATCTACCTATAAGTGGACCCATGCAGTTCAAACCCCTGTTATTCAAGGATCAACAGTGTTTATATATATTTATATATGTTTATTTATATGTGTGTTCATATGCATATATGTGTATATATGAGATATGTGTGTATAGCTATATACACATACATATGTATATTTAAAATATACTACACTGTGCAGATTTACACAGTATCTATTTTTAATGCATTTATATTTATGAATGTTTCCATGGAAAATATGGTAAAAACTCTAGTTAGACACTTGTACACATATGGATAAAAATATCATGTAAAATGACCATTCATATGTTCTAAGTTTCATCTCAAGAAGGCGTTTTAATAGGTAGCTTTAGCTTTCAAAATATTTTCATATAAATGTCTATATTATTTGCCTATGCATTTTCTAATTAATTAGATACACTTTTTAAAATTAACCACTTATAACTTTGAGGACAAAAACAAAGTAGTTAACTTTGTTTTCCCATACATCATCTTAATATCCATATTTAGGTTTTGATATCAGCTGTGTTAAAGGATAACAGGCACAAAAGGAATTTAATATGTGACATTATTGGATATAATTAGAGTTGCAAATTTTAATTTGTTGGTAGAAATGTCAAACCTTGTGATGCTGATTTGAGAAGTTGTGGGGTTTTTTGACAGGTGTGTTGGCCAGTGAAATGAAAAAGTTGGAAAATATCTGAAAAGTTTTAATGATTAAATCAAGAAAGAAGTATGAACAAAATATTGTATAGTTTTAAAATGCTAATTGGTGGCCCTGGCATATCAGTAAACTAGTTGAGGCATAGGAAGTGAAAAGATTAAAGGTAGGAGGAGGAGGTGGTGGTATTTCCAAAAGTCTTGATTAGAGAGAAGTTAGACTACACAAGGCTCCTCACACACAACCCTTCTCCTCATCATGCTTCCCAACATAAATCGTTTTGGAAGTTAAGAAGAATGTTAAAATAAATGAGAGAGAAAGACTAATTAACTGGTTAATGGTGTTTGAAGATTCTTTTAGAGAGGAAGGAAGGGGCAGATGCCTCTGGAATAGCCTACTGTTTGTGTCTCAAAATATGTGCTCAATAAATATTTGTTGATGGAGTAACTAGACTTCCCAAGGCTTCTCTTTTGTCTTGTGGTTCTACCATATAAATGTAACAGATAGGTCACCCTAACCTTGGGTAAAGGAATACTTTGTTTCATCTTGTGTTCACTCTACGCTAAAGAATCCATTTCTGGAAATGCAAATCAAAACCACAATGAGATATCACTTCAAACCTATTAGAATGACTATTATCAAAAAGAAAATACATTATAAGTACTGATGAGGATGTTGAGAAAAGGGAATCCTTGTGCACTGTTGGTGGAAACGTAAATTGGTGCAGCTGCTATGGAAATTGTATGGAGGTTCCTCAAAAAATTAATGATTATGATTTATGATTAATGATTAATGATTTATGATGGTTAGACATGATTTTTTGACTTTACAATGATGTGATAAACATTCAGTAGAAACTATACTTCAAATTTTAAATTCTGATCTTTTCCTGAGCTAGCAGTATGTGATGTGATACTCTCATGATGCTGGGCAGTGGCCATGAGATGATTTTGCCCAAGTGCAGGCTAATATACATATTCTTAGCACATTTTAAGGTAGGCTACGCTAAGCTATAATGTTCAGTAGGTTAGGTGTATTAAATGCATTTTTGAGCACATTATTTTCAACTTAAAATAGGTTTATTGGGATATAACCTCATTGTAAGTTGAGGAGCATCTGTAGAATTACCATAGGATCTAGCAATTTTACTCCTATCTGATGACTATGAAAACATTAAAACTTGAAAAAATATATGCACCCCTTTGCTTATTGCAGTATTATTTACAATAGCCAAGATGAGAAAACATCTTAAGCATCCATCCATGGATGAATTGATAAGAAAAATTACATATATGCATGTGTGTGTACACACACACACACACACACACACACACACACACACACAAGAATACTGTTCAGCCATAAAAAAGAATGAAATTTTACCATTTGTGAAAACACGAATGGACCTGGAGGACATTATTCTGAGTGAAACAAGTCATATAGACAGTACTGTATGATCTCACTTGTATGTGGAATCTAAAACAAAACAAAAATAGACAAAACTCACAATTATAGATAACAGATTGTTGGTTGCCAGCCTCAGGGGTTGAGGGGTGAGCAAACTAGGTGAAAAGAACTAAAAGGTATAAAATTCAAATTATAAAATCAATATATCATGAGAATTTAATGTACAGAATGACAACTACAGTTAATAATACTGTATTGCATTTTTGAAGGTTAATGTAAAGTAAATCTTAAAAGTTCTCTTCACAAGAAAAATAATTCTGTACCTATGTATGGTGATGGATGTTAGTAGACTATCGTGGCAATCATATACAAATATGGAATCATTACATTGTACACCTGAAAATAATGTAATGTTGTATGTTGCTTATATCTAAAAAAAAGAAAACAAAACAACAACAACAACAAAAAACATTATTTGAGATTAACTTAAGAAAGGCACTACTTAAAAAAATATGCCTTGTGGAAGGAGGTCTCTTCTAGATTAAAATATTAAAAAGCATGGTCAAATATAGATGTAAACTTTTATTAGATTTTTTTGAGCAAGTTAGCACAAATAAATTGGATAGTGGGTGGTATTAAATAATTGTTAAATCAGGTGTGAAATTAAAATAGTGGTTAAATAGAAAATATTCTTATTTTTTAGATAAGAATGCCAAAGTATTTAGAAGGGAAATGTCAATCTGAGTATAATTTATTTTAAAATGTGTTAGCCTTCATCCATCCCTCAAAAGAGATGAAGCAAAGAAGGCAAATTTTTAGCAAATTTTATATGAGGATAATGGGTATAAATGCATGCTTTGCATTGTTCTCTTCACTTTTCTAATTGGAATTAATTTTTTTATGTAGTAAAGTTTACCAGTACAGTTATCCACCTGTCTTTCTAAAACCACAAGTGGATTTAATAGTCTCACTTTTATGTTTCTAGTTAGAACCTACACCCAGCCATGCTTTGCATTTGTCTCTCTTCTTTCAGAAACATTTAGTATATAAATAATAAGTATAATACCAAGTATTTATTGGTTGTTTACTATGTGTCATGTGTAGTCTAAGTGATTGACTTGTCTTTTAATTCTCACAATAACCCTATGATTTGGGTAATGATATATTCTCTTTTCATAGGGGAACTGAGGTGTAGAGAAATTAAGTGGCTTGTCTTAGGTATCACAACTAGTAATTGGAGAGTCAGGAATGAGATCTTTGGCAGTCTAGCTACATTGCTTCTGCTATTAACCACTAAATTTGCTACTTCTATAAAATAGTTTATTACAAATAGCTGGAAATTCTAAGTATACCACATTACAATATAACCTGGACTTTCGGGAACTAAATTGTTTAAGAAAACATTATGTGAAAGGCAATACAAAGAATTACAGGAATGAAGGAAGGGTTAACTTAAGAAGGAATTTTAATGACTGAGGTTATTTATTTGGGAAATGAAGCATGAAGGCATACATATATAAAGTCCTCTATTACCCAGAGAGGGTAAGACTTTTTTTTTTTTAATGCTGTCGTGGCCCAGATAGAGTACAGACTTTGAACTCTGACTCAATAAGCTATTGTAAGATATATAAAATTTTCAAAATTATTAATCAGAAATGCAAATGATTTGCCCATTACCTCTTGGTTCAGAGAGGCCAGGATAGTGGGTTCTGAAGAAATTAGCATGATTTATTAGTAGTTCCAAGTCATATTCATTTCAATTTATCAGCATGCCCTTGCTAAGACTAAAAAGCCTCTAGCGTTCACCTTGAGTGACTGTTCTGCCTTGGTTTGAACAGTGGTATAGTTTTATGGTCTCTTTTTCTCTTCTCAGTTTATTCTCTCTGGAGCAGGTTACTCTCTGGTTTCAAATTTTCCTATGATCACAGTCCTAATTGATCGGAATATTTAAGGTCATTGGACCAGAATAATTTGTCCTTGGCCCTTTATTGTGGTTCTTGAAAGTAAAAAGACTAGGTTTTATGAACATAGAAGTATAGAGACCTCTTTTCTAATAGCAATGCTTTAAACTGCCTGACGGGTAATCTTAAATGAGACACAACTAAGGTTCGGTGTTCTCACTGAAATTTAGTAAAATGAAATCTAATCCATTTACTGCTCAGAAATGTTATAAAGGTCAAGTAATATAAAATATATTCATTAGCTATAGATAAGTCCCACAGCTGTGTGCATTATATTATTATGGTTGAATTTTATTAATGTTTTTGTATTTATTTTAAATCTCTTCTAAAAAGGCATTCTCTCAGAGACATGTATTTTACCCTCAGAATATATTTCTGCATCCATAGCCCATCTTTTCAGATAATTTCCCAGTCTTTAAATAGTAGTAATGCATTGCTCACTCCACAGAAATTGAGTCGGCTCCTATTATTTATAAGCACAACTTTTGTACATGGTTTAAAAGCATTTTCTAAGTTCTCAGGTGAAGGTATGTATCAAAATATGGAAACCTCAACTTATCTTTCTAAAATTGGAGATTTGAAAATTATATTGTGTATTTTTAATCTGTGCGGGGTTTATGACTGAACCCTTTGTGGCCATGTCTGTTTAGAAAAAGTATGATTTGGCAGTCACAGCAGATATTGACCCACTGTCTCTTTAAAATATGTATGTATGTATGTAATATTTAGTTGCTGGTCATTTCACCTCTCAGCACAGCTATGCCAACCTTTCTATGGGAGTTATGTGTCTAGCAGCAAAGAAAGGAAATGGCAGTTTTCATTAAATGAATGGAAAATAAATTTGTATTTCAAGGATACTCTTGGCTTTGGAGAAAATGTTCATAATATTCAAGTTTCGAAGGGTAATCCTGAAACTATTAATTAATGTATTAATTTGTTTATTTTTATTAATTTAAATTTAGTAATACCAACAGTTTTATAATTTATTAATATTTGACCCACAGCAATATATATGTTAATGCTATGCATTCCTGTAGAAAAACTTTGACACCAGATCCTTACATATAGAATGTGATATTTATGACTAATGGGTAGAGACGATACATTTTGACCACAATTTTGTTTCTTTTATCTGTGATAAATTCCTCTCCATTTTTTCCAAAAGTGGAAAAATGTAAAAGCTTTTGCCTCTGCTAACTCAGATTACTAACCTTCTGTATTCTCATTGATGTCTAGGTAAAGTTAGAGATTTCTGTCTGTCAAAATGATCTTGAAAACGAATGCTTTTGAACTCAAGACATAAGTTGCGTAGAATTCTTTTCTACAAAACACTTAAGACTGTATAAAATGCACTGTCTTTGGTACTTCATTAGCAAAATGGAACATTGTTTCTTTTAATGTAATAAAAATGATTTCACATGTTAAGATGAAGAATTTAATATTATTTTTCCTCAAAGAGGAAAAAAATCAGTTATGTTACATAACCATATACAATAGCTTTTTTCTCATATCCATAATACTGATTATAGCTTTTATTTTATTTTTGTAAGCATTTGTAATACTCTAGTGAAGCAAATACAATTTATTCCGTGGGATATTTGACAAGGTCATTGCATTAAATAGCTTCTTCAGTTTTGCTTAATTTTCTTTGCTTGGTTTCATTTTAAATTAAAAACAAACATTAAAATTTACCTTGCAGTTTCTTTTTGTAAATAGAATGGCTTACAAATGCATTTTATCATTTATTATAGGCAGCAAAATGATTAGTATAAGAAAATAACCAATTAAAATACCATTACTTCAAAGTCCTGACCTGAAAGGTTTTTTTTTTTTTTTTTTTTCTGTTCGATATATTGGGCACTTTCCCTCACTGAACACGTTCATGCTGTATCTCAATTTCCTCATTGGTAGCTGGCAATTTGCTGATACGATTCAATGACAAAATATGGTGCTTTATATTTTTTAAAATAAAGTGTTGGTTAATTATATGTGCAAACATGATTGAATTAGTCAACTAAAGTGGCATTAGTTTTAAATCTTGCCATTACAAATTCAGTCCACTATCTATTGGCATTATGAAATTTTAAAGTTTATCTTATTGCATTGATTTGGGGAAAGTTTTGATCCATAGCCTTCTTTTACCAAATTATTAGATTCTCTGATTTTACAATGTACTAAATTAATTGCTTATTAAAGGTTAATATATATTTCAGTTTATAGAATGTTAATCAAAATAATAGTGTGGGAAAAGAAAACTTTTAAGGGCATGGATTTCTGTATACATAATTAGAATTAAATAATGCAGTAGAATTTTTGGAATTATATTGAATGATAATAGAGAATATTTACTTTTTTCATTATAGTAATGCATGTCTATTAAGGAACAAATGCAGAGAAGAGGAAATTAAGAACTTTTCACTTACAAGGTCACCAAAATGTAAAATTAGTTAATATATTTTATTTTACCCCTTTTGGGTTTATTTTAAAAACATAATTATAATATATTTATCTACTTTGGTTTCCTGCTTTCTTTAATTCACATTGTATTATAAGTATTTTAAAGACTATTTTACATTTTTCGTATAGAGGATGGTTTTCTTTATGCATAGACAGCCACATATTTTTGGCCTTAATAAATAAGGAAACTTGATGAAAATATATAGATATGACAGTTTTCAGACACACATGGAAGTTGTCTAAAACCAATAAACACTTTGATCAGTTTGGAAAAAAAGCAAAATAAAATAAAATAAAAAAAGATCATATTTGATATATATAAAATAAAATATTTCTATGAAAAAAATTTGCTCTAATATAAGTCAGAAGCTATCACTTATATATGTTATGTGACGAAAACTAAAATATTGCCCAGAAGTTAAGGT
Source organism: Pteropus vampyrus (assembly GCF_000151845.1). NCBI lineage: Eukaryota > Metazoa > Chordata > Mammalia > Chiroptera > Pteropodidae > Pteropus > Pteropus vampyrus. The sequence goes on from NW_011888838.1 coordinate 1,831,236, forward strand.
ACAAACCTTAGAATCAGAATGATTAATTATAGGCAATTTATTTAGCTTTTGTCTCTTCATAGAGAGTTATGGGTAGTTAGGATGGTAAAAGGTACTAGTAGAATTTTCCTCCTTTCGTCTTTTTAAAAACCCACAACCAGGATGTGGTTCTATAGTGTAGTGGTTAGCGCGTCTGCTTTACACGCAGAAAGTCCTGGGTTCACGCCCCAGTGGAGCCATGGTCCATGGCCTACAGCCATGCCACCCTGAACAAGCCTGATGTTGATCTCAGAAGCTAAGCAGGGTCGGGCCTGGTTAGTACTTGGATGGGAGACCACCTAGGATAGACCAGGTGCTGTAGGAATAAATAATAATAAAAAACAAAAACAAACAGACCTGTAACTATCAGGCTTTAGTCCAGAACATTCTACCCAAACTGTTCTTTTTAGTGACTGTACTGTGAAATCCAGAGATGAATTCTTATTTTCCCCTTCTTACTTGACCTTTCATTGGTTTTGAAATAGTTTGTCTCTTCTTGAAACATTTTTTTTTTTTCCAACTATTTTCCAGTTCATCATGGGGTCCTAGTTTTCCTTGTATTTTTCTGGCATATCCTTTAGTTTTCTTCAGTGATTTCTGTTCATCTTCCCCTATCTATAACTTTAGAGATTCACAGAGTTCAGTCTTTGCTTCTTTTCTGTTTCTGCCTATATTCATTTCCTTGGTGATCTCTTCCAGTTCAATATTAAATATTACATAAATACTGATTATTCCTAAATTTTATGTATAGACCAAACATCAACACCAGCTGTATACCCACATATGTAGCAACTTTCTGAAACATCTTCACTAGGTTGTGTAATAGATATTTCCAACTTAATATGTCCAAAACTATAGAAGTCTGTTATCGCATACTGTGAAACATACTATCTGTTTTACTCACTACTATCTAGTCTCCTCACTACTATTTAAAAGTTCTTTTCACATCCTGGCTTTGCACCTGATCCCTCTGCCTGGAAGCTTCTACTCTTTCCACACATCTAAAGTGTCTTTTTCTGAAGCCTCTACAGTCTCAAAAATGGCAACTCCTTTTTTTCAGTTGCAAATGTAAGAAACATTGGCTTCCATTTCTCTCACACCTCATATACAGTTTACAAGCAAATGCTGTTGGCTCTACCTTATATACATTGAGAATTCCACTGCCACCATCTTGCAACTAAACCACTGTTCTCACTTACTTGGGTTATTATTGTATCTTTCCAAGTAGTCCGTTGGGCCCCTAATAATTTGTTCTTGATATAGCAACCAGAGCCATCATTTAAAATATGTCATATGATTATACTTTGCTAAAAATTTTCCCGTGGCTTTTTATCTCATGGAATAAAAGAATGTGAATAATAGCCTAAAAAGTTGTGCCAGAACTGGATTTATCCCCCTGTTAGCTCTCTGATTCCTCAGACCATTCTTTACCTCTCTTGCTCTGTTCTGGCCTGTTAGTCTCCTCACTACTATTTAAAAGTTCTTTTCACATCCTGGCTTTGCACCTGATCCCTCTGCCTGGAATTGCTCTTGATATAGATACCCACACAACTTGTTACCTCGATTCCTTCAGGTTTTTACTCAAGTGTCACCTTCTCAGTGAAAGATTCTGTTGTCATACTATCTAAAAATCTAAAATCCTTATAGAAGTCTGTTATCGCATACTGTGAAACATACTATCTGTTTTACTGAGATTTTTTGTTATCTGAATTCCTTTTGTTATCTAAGTCAGGAATATTTGTTTTGTTCATTTCTTTATTCCCAGTACCTAGAAAAATAATGCTTAGCACATAGAAGAAGCTCAATAACTTTCTTGGATTAAATATTTACTGAATAGATGAATTTTAAATCATTTATATTCAGTTCATAATATGGACTATTATCATGTTATTTTCATTCACATACACAGTATTCTTTATCATACTGATTAATCTTTATTTACAGTATTAGTTTTACATCTTGATTGTATGTCAGTGGGAGAAATATCTCCTAAATTACCTACCTGGGAGAAAGGCATAGGAATGAGGGTATTTCTTTCAATGAAATGTATGAGAGTTAGGACACAACAGAGATCCCTTAGAGCGATGTCACAGGAAATACTCTATGCTTGATATGGACTTGAGAGCTAGACAGTTTCACATTGTGATTTTAAAGTTTATAAATATTCCTAAGATGACTTTGAATACAGTTCTTAGAATTCAGTCCAATGTAAAATGAGCTATTTATTGAGGTAGGAGTCCTAAAGTGACCAAAATCATTAGAACAGATGATATATGTGAAATTCCTAAAGAGATTGTGATTATTCAGCCTGAATAAACAAGGATAAATGGCAAGCTTTATGTATGTGACAAAGGGCATTGACCAAATAGTTCCTGTAGCTACCAAAAATGGAACAAAAGAAATTAAGAATGTTTTTTGGCCCAAACTGTAAAAATTTTCTATAAGTTAGAGTTATTAAACTTGATGATATGTTATTAATAAAATTGTCTTTACATGGTTGTTTTTCTTAAAAAAAGAAAAGTTATTTCCTGGAATGAATCTAGAAACTAAACTCTAAGAGGGATTTGAATTTTTAGATGTGTAAAAATAGCTGCTGAATGCAATATATTTCAATGAGACTTTTCCCACTTACAGTAACAAATAGTGAATTTGCTAAAATCCTTCGGACACTTAATGAGCATCTTTTTTGTTGCATAGAAAATACTAGAGATACAACATATTTGAGTATATAGTTCTTTCAAATAGCTCTTCCCATAGAGGATGACAATGTCATATAATAGTAATAATAGCAGCTAATATTTATGTATCTGGCTCTTTTAGTGAGCATGTGCCTATGTTATGTCATTTAGTTCTCCAAACAAACTCTGAGATAGACATTATTTTTTATATTCATATTACCAGTGAAGAAACTGAGGCTAGGAGATGCTGCAACCCACCAAAGGCCATGCATTTAATAAGTTGGAGACCCAGGGATGAGCCTAGTGCTTCTAATCCTGATTCTGTTCTTTTTAATAGGCAATAACAGAATGTTATGTGTCCTGAGTGATATGGGAGCACACAGCTCCTTGGATTGAGTTCTTTATCAGCCCTGTGACTTCCTGTACCTTTTTAAATGTCTTTCACCTTCATTTCTTACATTTATAAAGTTCGGATAATTATATTACCTGTATCATTTATGAGATAATTCCTGTATAGAAACAGTGCCTGGTATATAGCAAATATTCAGTGAGGATCAAAGAAGAATAGCTACATGTTATGAGAAGAGAGACTGATTGCATGATTGTAAAAGACTTTATTGAAATATCTGCTTTTGATTTCAGCCTTAAAGTATCAACAGCATTAAACCAGTCAAAGAAAGTAGAGAGGAAAATGAAGTGGTTATGAACATAGGCTTTGAGGTAAATCGGCTCGATTTCTAGTCCAGGCCCTGCCAATTACTAATAAATTTCAAGGCCTCCATTGCTACATTTTAAAATCAGAACAGTAATGATAGCTACTTTCATAATGTTGTGAAGATTAGGTGAGTAAATCTATGCAAAAAGGCTTAGAATACTGCCTTTTCTATGTGCTTGAAATAGAACATGTAGTAATGTTAGCTATTTTTATTATGAATTTATCTGTATTTTAAGACACATTCTGGAAGCAATAAACAGTATGGATTGGCAGAAGGAGAATAGGAGATATAGAAAACTATAATATATTTCTATAAATTAAAATTAGCAAAAAATAAGTTATAAATGTTACTAAGAATTCCAGAGAGTTCAGTGTTTTGTTTTTTTAAGGAAGTTACCATAAATTTTAAAACATACATATTCATTCATAAAATTGTAGAAAAATACCCAGAAACAATTAAGGGAATTATGACATTAGCTATGTGTAAGCTGAAGTAGAAAAGTTCTCTGAGAAAGAATAGTTTTGTTCATGATACAAGTATACATTTCAAAATGCTATTTTTATTTCATTTATATGAATATATGTAAGAAAAAATTATTTTCTGGATACTTCTGCTATAAAGTACCCCAATATCTATTCTATTTTTCAAAACTTTGTGTAACCATTTACCAATGTAAATCTCATCTTCCTGTATTTTAATTTAAAGCATAACCTGCTGTCAACATTGTCCCATGACTAGCCCTTCACTGCCTTTGTTCTGAGTTTAAATTCTGTATTATGATACAACAGTTTAGCTTGATGAATTTGAAATATCTCTTTTAAAACTTTATCAAATATTTGTGATTCTAGAATGACAGCTTCTCTATTTAAGCAGTTAGTTGGCATGAGCAGCATTTGTCCTAACATTAGTTTTAGAGGAGATTATTTTGATAATCATCATGTAAACCTTGTGGCACTCTTATTAGAGTTGTCCTGGCTTCCTAGTCCTGCAGGGAATTTTCTGTTTCAATTGTTGAAACGATTATTGTATTTTTGAAATTATTGTATGGTATTATTGAAAATTATTATAATTTACTATTATTATAAATATATTTTATAATTTTTGTGTATAATTTGTGATAAATAATTGGGGGAGTATTCACACCATTGAATAAATGGTCTTCTATAAGTCTATCATGTGGTAGATAATATAAGAAATGTGCAATATTGACATACAAGGCAAGATGGTTATATTTGTTTCACATGAAAACCTATTGTGCATCTCCAGTGCTTTTAGTTCTTATTTAAAAACAAAATATTTATCTCATGTTTTTTGAATATTTATTTACACGACTGTTTCCTCCACAGAATATTAAGTTTCTTAGAAAGCAAAGCTCTCAGTGTTATTTTTGTATCATATATGTAATAGTGCAGTGTCTATAGCACAGAAGGTTTTTGAATAAATGTTAAAGGATGAATAAATAAATAGATGAATCCATTAACATAGATGGAGAATCAGAAAAGGACATTCTAAATTTAGGACACCATATGTACACAGGTTGGAGTTAGAGATTAGGACAGGGCATTTAAGAGATCACCAAAATTTAATAATAGTAGTGGCTATTGCAATATGACTTGAAGTGGTCTTTCTCTTCAATAGTTACGGTATCTTAATGTTATTATCAAGTGTTTTTTTTTGTTGTTTTCCAATTATAGTTGACATTCAATATTTTATATTAGTTTCAGGTGTGCAGCATAATGGTTAATCATTTATATAATTTACAAAGTGATACCTTCTTTTCCCGCCATTAGTCTAGTACCCACTTGGCACTGTTACAATATTATTGACTATATTTCCTATACTGTATTTTACATCTCTTTAACTATTTTATAATTACCATTATGTACTTATCCGTTCACCTTTTTCACCCATCCCCCCAACCTGCCTCCCATCTGGCAACCATTAGTTTTGTCAGCATCAACTTTTGAACAGTTGTGTTGTGCATAATATTGGTAATAGATGTAATAAAGAAAAATTCTGCTCTGATATTCTTAAAACTATTATAATAATTATGACTAACCTTACTTTAGCCTTAGGTTGAATTTCTAGAGGGAACATTAAACAGTAGGATAGTCTCTAAATGATCTCCATAAAAAAAAATGCTTATCTGGTAAAGGGAATGAAAAATGAGATGGGTATTGTAGGCTAATACCATTATGCTCAAGCCATAAAACAGTGGTAATGATATTATGACTATCATGCAGATGCTACTGCCTAGGCATCTTCCTAACAGACGTTATTTGCTCTAAACAGAAAAAAATGAAATAAAAGGGAAACTGTTACTATTGAGTTCACTTGACTTCGGAGATCACAACATCAAAACAAACAAACAAAACACTTTAATACAATCTATCACTCAGAAGTTTAACTGATTTTTCTAAAATGTAAAAGCTAATTTTCTTTAGCTCTACAGAGACTACAGAAGGGACCAATATTTTGAGAAATGGAAAAGGCATAGAGGAGGCTCTCAGAAAGCACAGACTGTTTGATATTCAAGATCATTAGAGCTAAACTCTCAACAAGAGTTACATCATCCATGTATATTGGAGGCAAGCATAATATATTTTCTCCATACTAGCTCTGCTCTAAACTATCAGGTGGTCCAGATGTAGTTTGCAGTGGTGCAGTTGCATGTCAAATCTCTCAGTGTTTGGTTCAGATATTTTGAGGGGATGTTTTATGGCAGCAAATCTAAAGTTGCTCCTACTTCTAAAAGCAATTCATACAACTTCTCAAGCTCTATAGCACATTTTCCTGCCTAAAGTATATAGAACTATAGAACATCAGTCAGTATCCTTACAAGCTGCAAATATTAACAATTTTTTTTCTTTATCTTTTCTTTCTCTTGCTTTCTCTTTCAAATAACAGGGAAAGAATGAGTATTTCTGTCTTGTACAATTAGAATTCTATGTAATGCCTGTAACAATGCAGATTGATGAGAATAATGATGAAAGAGAAAAAATGATACTTATAAGACTTAGAAAAGCCGTTATCTTAATTTTCTTGTAAGGCTCATTCACTTTCTCAACAAATTAGACTACTTATCAGATAACTGATTTGAACTAGGGTTTATAATTTACAGTTTGATGATAAGCTAGCTACTTTCCTGAACGTAAGGCAATAGGAGGGGAATGAAGACATTTATTATGTTTTTAAAAGAAATAATTGTACTTAGGTACTTTATTTTAAAACAGCTCTTCTTTTTCCAATATGTCACTAGAGATGCTAAAAAGATTCTAGATTTCTATAAAGCCGCAATTTTATGGAACACTTATGTGGCAATAGTTCGGCTAGCTTTACCATCAGCCTCAGAAAGGTCAATGGCTATTGACACATTATAAAGGCAAAAGTGGAAAGCAGCCTGGCATGCTGCTGTCTGTGCTATTTTCATATGGCAACTGTATCATTTTTCCCAGTGGAAAATAACAGGATGTCGCCTTGTAATTTTTTTTACTACTGTATAATAAAATATAGCCATAATAAATAGCATCTAAGCAAATAAAGCAGATTTGGACTGAATCCATTTTGCCTTCATCACTTGGTATAGTTCAGGCTTTTAAGTAGTTGTGTATCCTAAATTGGCTTAATTGGATTCAGTTGCATTTAACTTTGACTGCAGTGAAGTAGAAAAGATTTTATTTTTATTTGCTATTTAATATTTAAGTAATATTTTCAGTATACTTTTGTGCTCTATTGTGCTATTAACAGTGTATCCAGATTGCAGTCTAAATTGTGCTTTGATTAAGTAAGTTGACCTCTTAAATTGTTATTTCTGTTGTTATTGTTACTATTATTCTTATCCCTAATGCTGCTAATTAAATAGTTTCAAACCAAGAGTGTTGTACATTGTTAAGAATTTGCACATTTGGCTGTCAGTGTCCTGGGAGCAGGAATAATATTTAATTCAGTTTAGTAACTGTTAGCTAGTCCAGCTTCCAGTTTACTGTGTTTTTTTTTTATTTTTTTTATTCCATTGATTATTGAAGTTTTTACTTGAAATCTAAATATATAAATAGGTTTGTTTTTTAAATATATTTAAAATTTTAATCCATTTTAATAGAATAAAGGTGAAAGTTACAAGTTAAAACTATAAGATTAATAGCATTTGCCTATTAGTAGGAATTTTGCCAAACATTAGAAGAAACACTTGATTCTGGGAGTGAAAAAATGATTTTAGCCAAGTTTTTCAAACTTCTTATCTGCCACTCTCCCAGAAATACCTTATTCATATTTCATCTTGATTTTTGACTATAATAATATAGGATGCTATTCTTATAGTTATAATAGGTACATAATAATCACAAAAAAGATAGATGCAGGACGATGTTTTCAATAAGGCATGATCCTTTAGTTTTAAATACTATCCTGAATGTATAAGGACATATAAAACTTTATTTTCATTTACAGTTATAGGTAAAGTTATATTTGAATACTTTATCCCATATGAATTTAAGAATTTAACTTTATTTGTTAATGGAAAAGTTAGAAAAAAAGTCATTTTAACTATTGGTATTTTCTTTATATTGTCTGAATGCATACTTCAAAGTAAATTAGTTATATTTAGTAACAATTCAAACTAAATTCAGTACCAATTAAATTTTTAAAACTATATTTTTATTAAAGTAAGTAATTTCCCTTGTATTATATTCTTTGACATGGTATTTTAAAAAATGCTGTTTCAGTTTGATAGACCTTACTTTATAAAGAGTTGTGTCAGTGGCTTTGGGGCAACATTCATTATTGTTAAAAGGTCTAAAAATGAATGTGCTTTTATTCTAAGGAAAACCAACTAATTAAAAAAAAATCTAGTGGACATTGTTTCAAAGGAGTGATAAGAATCCCCCTCCACCCTTTTGGTTATGTGATATCAAAATAACTTAGCATATGGGTTTATATGCTCTTCTTTTTACATACATAATATATAGAAACAAAATAGATATACTTAAAAGCAATGTCCTTAAAATGGATGGGTAAAATACATACTAGTATATACATATCTTTTACTAAGGGTATTAATTTTTAGTTATCTATAATACCAGTAGAATTTGATCTTATTCATTTATAATTAGTTCGAATTGTATATGAGTAAAACTCCAGTTATGTAGAATCTTGTTTGGGGAGGGGTTTCTTTGGGTAGAGAAAAAAATTGAAATATTTGAGACAAATATTCACCCAATTAAGGTGGTAACATTCCAGGTATTTGACAGTTTGAATAAAACTGTTTTTAAAATTCTTTCTAGGTAGTGCTCAGTTTTCCTCAGAGCTTTAAGTATTTGTGGTGGTTGTTACTCTGTCAGTATGCTTCCTCTGCTCCTTCTGATTTCTATTTGTTAGGATTCTATACAAAATAAAGAATGACTAAGTCTTGATTGAGGGTCTCTGCGTGAGTCAAGTTCATTGAGTTTTAGTACAGTGCGACCTTTTTTCTTTTTTCTTTTTTGCAATATATTTCCTGATTTAGGAGTGTACGTTAGATTGGTCTGATTTCTAGATGTTGGTTTAAGGGTCTTATTATTGGAGAATACAAAGCACACCATTTGAAAGACCTCAGTACTTAAGGTTTTCTGTTTGAATCTTATACAAAATGAGAAATAAAGCTTCATGCAATGAACTACAGGTAATGTAAGAATGGGACAGAAAAAAAGGAGAAAGTAGAGTAGCAGTGCAATGGACATCTGATAGTTGATATGTAAGCTAATCCCTTTAGTCCTCTAGCTAGATTCTTTTATTTTTTTTTTAATTTTCTTCTGTTTTTTGATTCCACACACTCGCACAGTTGGAACATCCCCAAAAGACTTTGGCAGAGGTCACTTCTCAGAAGCTTTTAAAACTTTAGTTAGCATACATTTATTGACTTTTTTTTAATGACCAAAGTAATGAGGATTTTTGGAAAAAGTTGATCTGAGATTCAGTGTCTGGTTTGGCAATCCAAACTCATACCTTTGAGAAAACTTCATTAGATTCTGGGTTCTCATCTTTAGCAAAATTTAATTAGGATTCTGATATATTGGATTTCATTGGGATTGATATCAGCTGATAATTGGGCCTCTTAGAGATGGAAGATAAAAATCACGTTTCTAGAACTGAGTCCAAAACTGAATGAATATATAAAAATTCAGAAACTCCTTTTTGAAAATTCAATCATAAGTCTGTAGAAAATATTTAATAGACTGTGTTGGCACAATAACTTGTTCTTAGGCGATTCTCTCCATATTTGTTTGAAATTAAACAGTTCTATTTGTCTAAATTAGCCACGAAGGGAAAGTACATTTTTGTGAACTAAAAACTTGATAATTGAGGATAGGGTAATGTTTAAAGAAAAACATTTTTTCATATTTCAGCATTTCTACTTCAATGCATTTTTAAAGTTTCTTGTTTAAATTTGAACATTAAATAAAACATGACAAATTTTCCCACATTCATCATTCTGAGATTATTCTTGTAGGAATCAGGAAGTGTACTCTCTAAGTTATTCTGGTTGATACTGTCTTAGTACGTATATTTCATGTTATCCTCTAGTGTCAAAGGAAAGGAGATACGGAGAAATGTTTCAATAATATACACTGAAAAGTGGAGATTATACATTGTGTTTCAAAATTATTTAAAGATCATTTAAATAGAAAATATCTTGAGTACATTCAAAGTGAATTGATTCATATGCAACCTTTCAAAAATACATCTATTAGAAAGACTAAGGTAACTATATATTTTTCTATAACCACCTAAAAAAACCAAACAAACGGACACATATGAGCTTTACACTTCATATCTAAAGAAGCAATAGTAATCAGTTTCACTTGGTTGAGGTATAATTCAAAAATTCTATATAATTTATAAGTTGTAGTTTTCTACTTTAACAGGAATTCTGAGACTACATTTTCCTTCTTAATTCCTCTGTATTTTGAAAAGTATTTTTAAAATTTGCTATATTGGTACCGAAGTTGAAACAAGTGAACATTGTTCTATATAATCTTCTTAATTATACCTTAAATATTAAATTATTGTATTATATTTTCATTAGTTATAAAGCAAACTATTCAAATTATTTTGAACTTTTCTGTCGGAGAACATAAAATGTGTGCACTTTTTAACAGTTATTTATGATACAGGTATTAGGGTAGATTTCAGTGTGTTTTATCGGAAAACGATTACTTAAAAGTATAGAGAGTAGACACATTTATTGTAGATGGAAGAAGCTCTATTAATTCTATTATATCTGGAAACCAAGATTAGGATGCAGATATGTTATGTATAATTATGGTAATGCCATAGCCATTTCTGAGGGGGAAAACCAGATTCAATTGAATGATTGATTTTTTATATTGATAACTTGAAAGATATTTCTCAAGCAGAAGAAAAGAAGAACATATGTTGTTGAGGACATTTTTCTGGAAGCCCACTAAGTCTTCTTAGGGTTAGAGCAGTGGGCTGCTGAGTAATTGGAAAATCTAACTGTTAAAAGGAGAGCAGGAAGCTCTTCTGCCCCCAGCCATTAATTCATCTTGCTCATACAGATCTCTGCTATGAACTGAGTCATTTTCTAGGTATTGTTTCTAGCCTTCAGTGGTCACATCTGTTGTATATTTTATAATTTCTCCCATCATAGGAAACATCTCATTTCCAATGTACTGCAGAATGCTAGAACTCCTTCTGATGGCAAATTATTCACAGCAGGTCACATTTTATCCTTTATGCCATAGGGCAATAGCTACATAGATCCTTACATAGAAACAAACTAAACCATCTGTGAATCAGTCCTTGGCCAGACTCAAAGAAAGAGGTGCTTGTTGAGTATATAAGCTTTGGGTAGTTTTGGATACTTGGAAGAGGATAATGTCCTTGCCTTTTAGTATCTTTGTCAAGACTGAAAGAGTACAGCAAAAAGAGATCCTTGGAAGAATTACCACTCAAGTATAATGTTTTAACCAAATACCTGCTGAGAGAAGAGTTTTGGTGTCATAAATGCCATGCACTTCTGATTAATTAATTAGGATATTACCATTTCTGTGAGGACAGAAACAATCTCTATATAACTGAATTGCAGACTAAAGGAAATAAGTAAAAGGCCAAATTTTTTATTTTGATTTTAATAAGTAAAAGTTATTCTCTTTTAGGGCAAGAAATTTATATATACTGCTTTAATCTTTGATGTTACACAGTAGCTGGGTATATGGTAGACACTAATTAAGGATTCGGTCCTTTTCTCTTTTTGCTTTCCATCTTCTGTCCTACTTTATCCTATTCTATTCTTCCCTATTCTATCCTATTGTATACTATCCCATCCTATATTCTGTATGCAGGTAGGCAAACTGTCACCACCAGAGATTCCTTTGCTTATTTTGTATTTTAACATATTTTTTTTTTCTGGCTTTATTGAAATATAATAGACAATTAGTTGCTCATATTTACATTATACAATTCAATGATTTTTTTTTGAAATTAAGTTGGCATACAAAATATACCAGTTTCAGTTGTACAGCATAGTGATCAGAGATCCACATAACTCACAAAGTGATCACCCCACTAAATCTAGTACCCTTCTTCCTCCTTACATATTTATTACATTATTAACCCTATTTCCCATGCTACACTCTACATCTCCATGTCTATTCTGTAACTATCCATTTGTATCTCTTAATCCTTTTGCCTTTTTTTGCCGTCCCCCACAACCTTTCTCACATCTACTAGCCCTCAAAATATTCTCTGTATCTATGAGTTTATTTCTGCTTTTGCTGTTGTTGATTTTGTTCTTTAGATTCCACGTGTACGTGAAATCATACGAAATTTGTCTTTCTCTATCCGGCCCATTTCATTAAGCGCAATATCCTCGAGGTCCAGCGCAGTATCATCGAGGTCCAATATCTTTTTCCATCCCCCTCCCTTTAGTCTGTGTGTGTCTTTTAATCCAAAGTGAGTCTCTCGTAGGCAGCATATGTATGGATTTCGTTTTCTTTTCCATTCAGCCACTCTATCTTTTGGTTGGAGCACTTAATTCTTTTCCATTTGAGGTACTTGGTAGGAATGTAATTATTGCCATTCTTTATTCATGTTTTTGATACATGTTTTTTCTTCTTAAAGAAGTCCCTCAAACATTTCCTGTAATATTGGCTTTGTGTTGATAAATTCCCTTAGCTTATTTTTGTCTGGGAAGATCTTTATCTGTTCTTTTACTCTAAATGATAGCTTTGCTGGATAAAGTATTCTTGGTTGTAGATCCTGGGTTGTCATCACATCGGATATTTTGTGCCAACCTCTTCTGTCCTGCATAGTTTCCTTTGAGAAATCAGCTGCTAGTCTTACATGTGCTCTCTTGTAAGTAACTAACTTTTTTTTTTTCTTGGTGCTTTTAAGAGTCTCTCTTTGTATTTAACTTTTGGCATTTTAATTATTGTTTTATTTTTTATTTTATTTATTTATTTTTTTTAGGCAAGGCAGCTTACAATCCCTTATTTTTTTATTTTTTTTATGCCTACAGCACCTGGTCTTCCTAGGTGGTCTCCCATCCAAGTACTAACCAGGCCTGACCATGCTTAGTTTCCGAGATCAGATAGGATTGGGCTTGTTCAGGGTAGCATGGCTGTAGACTGGCATTTTAATTATGATGTGTCTTGGTGTGGGCCGCTTTGGGTTCCTCTTTTTTAGGACTCTCTGAGTCTCCTGAGGTCATATGTCTATTTCTTTTACCAGGTAAGGGAAGTTTTCCATCATTATTTCTTTAAGTAGTGATTTAATATCTTGTTTTCCTTCTGGTACCCCTTTGACAAAGATAATTTTACATTTAACAGTGTCTCATAGGCTCCTTAAGTTGTTATTATAGTCTTGG